>NC_092464.1:41830646-42157465 GCF_047495875.1 Pithys albifrons albifrons | reverse complement strand
AATGTCAAGTTCTTTGTACAAGTGTCTGGTCACGTTTCATGATTGCCAAAGTCTGGAAGGAAATCCCCAGTCTGAACAAAATGTTTGGAAACCTTATTCTCCTGGCTAAGATTCCTAACATTTTTGCTGAGAAGTTAAACAGGGAAAATTCTTTAAATATATCAAATGAAACAATGAAATTGTACCCCGTGACATAAAAAGCTGTTTATTGTATCATGGCAACTTTTGCCATTCAATAATAGTACCATAGGCCTGTGCCATATGTTCAAGATTAGTTTTATGCATCTTCACATGGATGTTCATATTCCAAACAGAAAACACACCACGAGAGGAGCCATCTCTTCAAGTAGGTCATAAATTTAAAAGGCCACGTGCAAGAGGAAAGTAAAGTCCCAGTAATGCAAGAATGTACTCAAAAGAGTAAAATAAGGATTGTGGTTTTCAAAAAATACATATAGTAGTTTCCCCAACGACTACTGTCTTTCTGTCCAGTATGTATTTTATTTGGCATCCAAGCTCATTCCTATGCATTAGGAGAAATAAAAAGAACACTAATAATATATCCATTTATCCTCTGTATATCTTGGTAACAGCACAGGGAAGGAGAAATATTTTCACTTTGGAAGGTCAACTGGCAATCCACAAAAATTGTTGCTACTGTATTGCACAGTCCAAGGAAAATGGCTTATGCAAAGAGTGAGGCTTCAAAGCATCAATCAGAAATCCTGACAGAGACCCTGCTTTTCCATGCATCCTGAATAGATTGAAGAGTTTTTCAGCATTTTTCTAAAATTTTTTCATTGAGGGCGTCACCAGATCGAGGTAGGTCTCACAAAACCCAGTTCTGTCCAACCTGCTTTATGCCTGTGGCTGAGCTTTATGTTTTAAAAAAACATCTTCCAGAAATGCAAGAATCAAACACGTCACAATACTCACCAACAACCTCCTATTGTATCACTATCAGTATTTCTAATACTGTTCCAAAAAAATTTTTTTGGTGGTTTTGTCCATCTACGTCTTCATGAAATTGTTAAAGATGGATGCTTCATACTGAGCAGAGCCTGTTCTTTCAGTTGCCTCACGCCTCCTCACTTAACACTGCATTTTGACAAATTCTTATCGTACGAGCTGAGTTGAATCTTCTGTTGTTGATTTTCTCTGTCAAGTCTGAAGAGGAGTAGACTGGATGACAATCATGCAAAGCAGGCCTTGGGCAAGTTACCCTGAGCTGCTGGGCAAGAAGGCCTGAAGGAACAGGGGGCAGGGACAAGGAAGGGGAATGGCAGAAAACAAACCCACCACAGAAGAGAGATGGAAAATTAGGACTTGGGACAAAGAGGCAGAAGAATGGACAAAAGAGACACAGACACAAACACGTTGAAATACTTGCAGTTAAGTATGAAACCCTGCTGGAAATGAGTTCTTCACACATCTTAATTCTCTCATTAGTTAGGTACACATTATGGTAGAGTCTGTAAATATGTGACCACATACTTTCTCCTCCACACACTTTCTCCTTCTCCATGCCACCACCTGCATGCAGCAACAGAAGGGAGAGTCTCCTCAGAACTAATGCCTCCCCCTATTTTGCTTTCTCCTTGTTTATTCATGTGGCCTGCAGAGATGAATTCAGAGCTTTGTATCTGCTCGGCCTCTTTAAAATCATTGCAGTGTCTGAATTATCTCTCAGGTCAAGTCATAAACTGCTGAACACGTCTCAGTGAGATAAAGTAGTATGGTGTTCCAATTTTACAGACAGTGCACTAAAATCAAGGTCAAAAACCAATTCTTGCCAAATTTCACTGGAAAACTCTTCCCAGAGCACTAAATATGGCACTGCCTTTTGTTTCTGGAATATAGCTCCTACTGACTTTCAGCCATACTGCAAACAATCTATTCCTTTACATTTCAGACCCAAAGATGGGAATTCAGAAAACAAGGAGTAAAATTGAACACAAAAAAATGTGAGGCTTACTTGCCTTATCTAGGATCTCAGAGGAATACTGTGGTGCAAGCAGAAGATAAAAATCAAATTTTCCAAGGAAGCAATTAGCCAGGAGACCATCCTTTCTGTTTGAATAATCCCCTTCCTTACTCACAACATGACTTCCTCCAATGCTGTATGCACAATAACCCAATCACTCCCAGAAAAACTGTTCTGTGCAATGACCATGACAGAAGTCTCTTGACAAAAATAACATGATCACGCAGGTTTTGACTGGATTCCATTGTCTGCACACAATTCAATACCAAACCAACAATGCCAGGGTGAATATAATTCTGGTGTTTTTTAATTTCCAAGACCTTCAGCTGTAAGAAAGTTTTTTAATGGTTTTGTACATGCCTATACCCACTCAAGCTCTATGAAACAGCAAATGAGGTTACTGGTAGCCAGGTACATCAGTTTAAAAATTAAACTACAACCTAATCAATGCAAACGCTGCCATTTTTCAATGTTTGGGGTTTTTTTCCCCACTAAGGAAGGATTGAGTAATACCACCATCCTCCCCACAGTTGTGCCCTGAGCCTGTAAAGAACAACTGCGCATGGATTTATGCTTTCTGATCTACAGCATGAGTAACAAACATCCACCACAGGTTCACCCTCTCCTCACCTGATCCTTGTCAGTCTGCCCTACCATGGCTGTCTGCAACACCCTGTCTCCGTTTTTATGTTTCACACATGGTTTCTCACACTTCTCTCAAAACTGCAGTGTCACATTCAAGTACTGCCTGCCATAGGAGCTGCAGTCTTGGGAATAGCATTCTTGTTGAATGCACAGAACATATGCCAAAATATATATTAAAGGACCCTGTCACGTAATCACTATACACACACATGGAAAAAAAAAAGTAGAAGGGAGCCTGTTAGTGGCTTTATAACTTCCAGGCTAAATAAATGGATCTGTGCAAAATGGTGTCACCTTGAATATATTTAAATCTAGGCCTGGACATAGCAACCACATTTAAACATGATACAAACCAGTCCTGGTTTTGTGCATGAAGCAGAGGTTCCTGACAGATTTCCTTTCAAGCTGTGGACATTAGGCCACCAGCTAAACACAAGAAGCAATTACCAGAGTATGATCAGAGTGTTTGCTTTCCCCTCATGGACTCTTTCCAGGGTCCTACGTAGGTTTTTTTCCATATATTTATCCTTCATAACTAGTTTACAATATATCTAGAGACTGACACCTTACTGATGAAGATGATGCTTACTTAGTTCATCTCAGTTCTAATTTTAGTGCATTTCATATCAGACCAGAAGGATTGCAGTTGTCCAGAACAAACTGCTGGGGCAGCATGCCTCTAATGACACCAATTTGTTGAAACTGGTTTTGTGGTTGCATCAGTATCATCTGCACACTCATACCTTGCAACACGGGTCAGTGCAAACACTCAGTATTGTGCTCTAACTTGGCAAAAGTGCAGTCAACCAAGACTGATCCAAGCCTGTGCAGTGATCTGGCACAGCTTGGATATAGTATAAATGCAGGTAGAACAAAGAACTTGGTCTCTTGAAGTTCATTACCATAAGCTAAAAACCAAACTTTCCTTGGACAGAACCCAGCTCCTACTGGAAGCAGTGGTTTGATTCTCTTCTTAGTTCCTCCTTCACTGGAGTCTTACCAGTCTTATACCTGATCTGGTCCTTTCAGAAGCAGGTGAATCAGTGCCAGCAGCTTCCATGGGAACTGGTTCAGGCCACTTGAAGAGAACTACCTTGCCAAAGGTCTGATAGATGCTAAAATCCATTTGCTATTTGACCCTAGAGAAGAGGGCTAGGTCTTCTCTGCAAGGATACACTTTCTGTTCTTTTACTGGAATTGAAAGAACAAGTGCAGAAATATCACATGTTACAAGATGTACTTTATCCAAAATAAAAATGAAGGTAAAACCCTGTATATATAGATATAAATGTACATGTGTATGCGCGCATGCGTGTGTGTGAGCACATATATATATGTGTATACATATATATATAGATATATGTGTGTGTGTGTGTGTGTGTGTGTATATATATATATGACCATCAAAAACTAAATATAGGGTACTGTTACTCCCAGGAGGGAACAGGAAAGAACAGCAGGCTGAGTGAGAAAGCATTCAGCAAACAAGAACAACTCGTTTACACTTTACATCCTGAAGGGTTCAGAGTCCCCAAGAGAAATTTTTCATGGTTTTGAGAATTCAATTTTTAAGAACTCTTGAGCCACTGCTGCTCTAACCCTTCCTCTTGCTGCTGCACAGTTGGTTGAGAACACAGCATGGAACACACACATCAGCAGGCTCCCCAGGTACACAGGAGTGTTCCCAGCATCCTAGGGCAGGGAGGAAAAGCATCTGCTTGCTGTAGAAGGAGCATTTTATTAATAGACTCAGGAACCTGGGGGCCATTTATGATTTCGCAAGAATCCTGTGTGATCCACAGTCATTTTCTGTCTGTATCCTTTCCCCAGTCACATTCTTACCACACTGCCAGCAAATATACCACTTCATCATACATCACACAGGAAACAAGTTTTTTTAAGGCAGACACACAGTACTTTAAGATCCTCTAATCTGAGGTCTTAAGAGTGTGTAATAAATCATTCCAAAAAGAAAGCAGGAATCCCAGTGTGGAAAGAGGAAAAAAAAGAATATAACACTATGGGAGAAAAAACCAAACCAATCCAAATAACAAATGAACAATCACAAAGAAAAGGGACACAGACAAATCCAGGATTTTAATTCATTTTAGGGCAAAACTCAGCATCAAGTATCTCCATTATTTGCATATCTGGGAATATCACTGCCTTCACAACACTTACCCAGAGGGTATGGGACTCCAGGGGCATATCTGGAAAAAGGCAGTTTTTGGGGATGCAGTCCCAGTCTCTTTGCAACTATGTCACCGACCTTTGTCCTCAGATCATGATGGTTTTAGCCTCAGCATTTATCCTCCTGACACACACCCAGACACAGCCTCATGCTAAAGCTAACCACCTAGGAAGATCCACCTATTCCATTAGGATTAACAGGAGGGCTGCACATTTCACCATCATGAAGAAACAGGCTACTGAAGCCCAGGAAAATATTTTAAAATTAGCTCCATGTGCATAAGAAATTTTGTAGGCAAAAAAAAAAAGGAAATAAAAAAAAGAAATTAAAAAGAATTGTTTTCTAGAGTTTGGGAGGGGTGAGGGAGAACGATTTTTATTATATTCACTATCCACCTGAGAACAAAGTTAATGTTTAAGTATGACTTTAAAGCATTCTTCCCATGAAGAGATAATGACATTTCATACGTATTGTACCTTAACCTTGACGTCTTGAGAATATTTTGCATTTTTGACCTTTTGTAAAATATCTGCATTCAGTTTAAGAGGCATTTTCACCCTCCTACCACGTCAGCCCTAAGACTGTTTCTATCATCACTTGGAACACTTTCCAAAGGTTCTGTTTCCTTGTGCCTCTCAAACCGGAGGCACAAGTTCTCTCTTCCCAAGCAAACACCCTGATCTTGTCCAGGAAACCAAAGACCTTTAAGGTAACAGAACATTAGATAACTATATGATCCTAGAGAAAGACGGAAATCATATAGGTGTATATTCACCATACTAAGGACAGTTACACTGAGGATTAGCAGCAGAACAACAGCACCTAAAAAGGGCAGAATTGAAACCTGACCTCATTGAGAGTTTTGTCTGACCAAGAGGAAACGAGAAAGCTGAGACTTAAATTGTATGTTTCCTTATTCATGCACAGGAAGATGAAGCTACTGGATGAAATGACTGACTGGTATAGGATCTGGGTTTTTCCACTCAGTAATTCAAAGTGAAAAATTTTAAGATCATGCTTGTATGTGCCTCCTCTAGGCAAAGCACTTGTTCACCATGTTAGAAGGTGCCTTGGTGTTGTCAATTACCTGCAAGCAGAGACACTGTAACTGGAATAAAAATTGCATTATAAGAAGAAAAAAAGAAAAAATGTCTACTGTTCCTGAAAGAAGAGAAAGCCCTGCTGCTACTCAGGTGAGAAAAGGGCCTTTATGGAACTACTTCTGTGTTTCTGAGGGCTATTCCAACAACTGGGGGTGAGAGTGAAGGATAGGATCTATACAAACTTTGACCTGCAGTCAGAGAGGGCATGCAACTAAATGCAAGGAGAGCTTTAAGCACAATTTTTGTCTTTTAACTTTTACACAGTAGATGCTCCCACTGCATTACTTCTGTTTTTCTTAACATTTATATGATTTTATTGCTAACTTAATTCAAAATTCCAATATCTGTAGGTGATTCTCATGCATCTCAGGAAAAAAAAAAGGGAGGAAGCATGTTCAGTTGTTCTGGTTTTGGTAACCTCAGTATCTTCAATCTGACATAACTTTCAATATCTCTTTAATATTCTGAGGCTTACCACTATACTAGAATAAATAAATTCAACAAGACTTCCTTTATGAATTAAACAAAGGTGTTGCATTTGAAGAATAATGAAACAATGATCAAAATTATTTTTATTGTCCAGAAACAAATTTGAACTGCAATTTTATGCGGTGCTAATGAAGTAAATAACCTCCTATCAGTCTTCTACTTCCAGTACCTATCTTATTCTGGGCATGTCACTCGAATAATCTGCATGGAATAGCATAAAGAAATCCAACTATAATTACAATTTACTAAAATTGACACCATCACAAGATCTCACTCACACAACTTTCCAAACTTTTCAGTGATGAAAGTATTTGTTATTGTCAAGGTCAAATAGCCATCACACACCTTAAAATTAATAGTGCAAGTTTTATGAGACTGCATCTAGCAACTCACTGGTGAAGCAACCATCTGAAGGAATCAATGTTATCATGCTAGAAAGTAAATATTTTTTATAACTACATCCATAGTAACCGCAAAACTCTTCACCTCCCCAAAGTGATCCATAATCCTTGACTTGAGAAGCTGATTTAAAGTTCTGAGAAGATATCACTAGCCATCATTTATCTTGGCCTTAAAAGTCTGAGGAAGATAAACATAGTTTTTCTGGGTCATTATGGTACAGAAAAGAAACATTCAAGAAGACACTTCTGGAAATCGCTATACTTGTTTCCTTTGAAAGGATAAATCCTCTGGGGGGGAGGTTGTTGGGGTGTTACATTGTAGGAATAAGTATCCATTAAGCTAAATCACACATTTTTACTGCAGTGTCAACTCAAGTGACTGACAACACATTTAAAGACTTTCTGTAACACCACTTTTGTCTTACACATTACTTTATACCAACAGCTCTCAACGTGCCTTACAAAGACTTGTATCCATATTCTATAAATGGATAAGACATTCAGAGAAGTTAGAGAGATGCAGATGAATAAATTTTCAGTAGTCACTGGATAGCCAAGGCCAGTGAATCTAAGTTTCCAGAGTCAGAAGCCCCTGCCTTGTCCATCAAGCATCACTACTTCTGTATATAAGTGTTTTGGACAAGCCCTCATGCACCCAAGTTGCGTTTTTATGTCAGTTCCCAAAGGCCTCTCTCAGAAATCCAGTGGCATTTTCTATTTCACTCTTTGCACTGAAATAAAATGACCCTGGGTCTTTCCCAGCAAGTGGCAGGAAACCTTGCACCTGCTCTGATCATGGAGGCAGACGCAGAAGTCAATGGAGACCTGTCAGCACCAGGCAATTTAGCCCACACTGCAGGCTGCACCTCTGTGCTCACTCACACTGCGATGTGCAGCGCCAGACAAGCAGCATTAGAGAATTGAGCCGAACTAGGTTTGGGTACATGACTATTACTGCTCAATATGCACAGTCAACCTCATCCCAGATTTATGCTGCTCTAAAGCAGCTACATAAAGGACAGATAATACCTGAGCCATCATAAAAGTTGTCTTTATAAAGCTAACTCATTTTGAACAAATTGGAAACAGCAGACTGAGTAAATAGTAGACCAGTGTTTTGCAGCATTATAAAGAATCTCTGTCTAGGAGCTGTTAAGGTGAGTTTACTGTGCCATTAAACCACAGTCTCAGTGCAAGTGTAGGCTGGTTACAAGCACACGTGGAAATCCATGCAGCAGTTAACTCATCTTCATAGCACCCAAATTAGGGAATTAGAAGCAAAACCTGGTCAAAGTCCTTCATTTAAGGGACTGAAAGATTTCATCTATATGGTAACTTTCAGCTTTTCCATTTTCTTTGGTCAAAGAATAACACAAATTTGCCCTCTGCCTACACAGAGAAAAGAGTTCCAGTCTCAGAGCCAGGAGACTAAAAGACTGCACTCCTCTTGATGCATGCACATTGCTGACTGACAGTGGCAAAAATCAAATATTTACACAGCCCCACAGCACATACTCCGAACATTCAGCACTGTTGTTTAACACCCTGAGCTTAGCTTTGACATGGTATCCTAATGAACATGGGGTCTGGCAGAGGAGTAGCTGCAATGATAACAGGTATTACTAAAACCAGTCCTCTTTCCAACACATGGCTTGGTCTCATTTGCAGATTTGTAAATACTTAGCAGAAGGACCATGCTGTGAGCTGAGGGATCAGTACTGAGGGTCAGAAATATCCTGAAGGCCCAATCTATGCCAACAAGCCACAACAATCCAAACAGGGAGACTTAGGGTACATAACTCCATTACTGCTGAATATGCACAGCCAATTTTGAAATAGAGATCTTGTGTAATGCTCTGTTAAAGTACATTTTCTGACAGAAAAAAAAAGAACATAGAGAACTGGTGGAAAACATTTGACCATAAAACGAATGCCAAACATATACATACACAAATACACATAAACTCACTAACTGATTTTAATAACTGGGTTTTTTCCAGTAGTTCCATATCAGAGTATTCATTAATGTTTTTCTTTTCTTTTCATTTCACAGAAGAACAGCTACAATAGCTTCTTTAAAATAAGTGGAGTTAAGAACCAGAAATATTTTTCCAAAGGCACTATTTATCAATACTCTACTTCTGAAGGATATACCTTACTGCTTTCAACTTTGCATTAGAATGGTCCTCCATTCTCTGAAATACATAATCACAAACCACTAAAAGTTAATCTACATTTAGAAACTTCTGTTACCTTCTTTGAGGGCTGGAACTGACCACCTTCACAGTGGTCAGACACAACTCTACACTGGCTTCCAAACCAGGTAGTGTTGATTCTTTTGAAGTTGGTAAATATGTTCTCAAGTACTTATGAAACTTAAATCAAAGCTGACTCTAAATGTCAATGAGCTCAAGCATCTCATTATGGTGGCTGAAAGAATAATGTTATAATTCTTTCAGGAATTAGGAATGGCTCACAGGAAACAAAATTTCCCTAAAAACACATCATCACTGTTTAGAAAGGTAAGCTGCACAACAAAACCTGTCAACACAAACTAGAAAGCAATTTTTCCAACAAAGAATAAGCAAGAACCTGTCCATGCCCTCTGGCCATGTACCTCAATGTGAGTGCAGCTCATTCAATATTTGCAGCCAGGATAAATACATGACATTCCAGCAGGGCTTGGGAAAAGCCTTGGGCACTTCTCTAACAATCTACAGTGGGATCACTCTTCAGATAAAGTACAGGAAAGGTTCATAACTGTTGTAATTGCTAATTGAAAAGGAGTGGAAAAGAAAGTAGCTGTTCTTTCAGACTTGTTTATTCACAGATCTATCACAACTTTGACAGTGAAGCATCTCCTCTATTTCACAATCAAAACAAGCCTGCAATCACCTATCTACCAGACTGACGGAGGTCCCAACGACAAGGTACCAGCTGGTAGCAGGCTCTGACTTCACAGCCTAACCACTATTTGCCCACACAGCAAGCTGGCATCTCAATGTGCATCCTCTCTCCAATGGCATTGTTCCTGCCAGAGGTCTTACACTGCACATCAGCCTGAAGCTTTGCTTGGTTATTTTAACTTTGAAGTCAGCAAAACCAACAGCCATTCCACTGCTCTGGTGAAGCACAGTGTTTTCAAGCCTTGAAAATTAATGTGGTCAGATAACTTAATCCTTCCAACACCAACACAGCAGAAACATCACACAGGAAACGAAAAATGTTAGTTGAGGCAACCAGCCCTTTAAGACCCTTAATTATTAATAGTGTAGATGAGTAGAATTGAATACATTATTTTTAGGAGGAGACACTGAGTATCTGTTGCTTAACACACTGAGGGCACACAGGCCTGCAGAGGGATCCCAGCATTGTGCTGTTCACCACCCACCACTAAGGCAAGTGACTGAACCCTGCACTGCCTGGCCCTCTGCACACCCAGTTACACCTTACGGAGAAGTATCAGGAAAACATAAAGCCACTACCCTACGCAAAAGATGGTAGTTCGTCTCCTGCTCTGCACAGGTGTATCTAACCACCAAGAGCATACGAAAATTGTTTTTATTGATCTAGAAAAGGAAGATAAGTTGTCTAATTAACTCTCACATCATGATTATGTGTACGCTATAAAATGCGATGCATACACAACCAATGTGACTACAGAAAAGTCTGCAAAAATCAGTCAAAACTCATCGTTCTCTGGCGGGAGGCGATGACACCGCAGTTGTGGGAGAGCGAACAGACCGCGTGTGCCCTGTGTTACTTTTCCATTTGTCGATAGTTTCCAGGCGGGAGGTTTCGTGCCCTCTTGCTTCCTTCCACAGGCTCGTCCTTCCCCAGCGCTTCACCTGCGGGCACGGCCGTTCCGCACCCGCAGCGGGTGATGCTAGAGGGGGCACACCACAATTCCACGCCATGGCCACGCCGCGCCCCCCGCCCCGGCCCGGGGTCACTCACGATCTCGACCACCATGAGGAGCCCGGGCACGGTGCGCAGGAACTCCCTGTCGTAGGCGAGGGTGCTGGAGCTGGCCGACAGGTTGGCGGTGAAGGAGCTGCTGGTGGTGGTGACCGTGTGCGAGCGCGGGCGTGGCGGCTGCTCCTGGGGCGGCGCGGGCGGCTCCATGGCGGGCTCGGCGGGGCTGCCCCGCGCCTGGCCCGGGCGGGAAAGGCACCGCCGCTCGCCGCTTTGTGCGGCCCCAGAGCCGCTTCGGGCAGCCCCCGCCTCGGCGCCGCGTGGGAGGAGGAGGGTGCTCGGCGCTCGGCCCCGGGCGGGGAGGCGGGTCCGCTGCGGTGCCGCCCGCCCAGGACACCGCCCAGCCCTCCCGCCGCTGCCCCGGGGCGGACCCCAGGGCTGGGGAATGCACTCAGCGCGGGTCCCCTCTTCAAATCATCTCCGGACCTCCAGTCTTTCATGCACTTGGGATCCCGCCTGCTTGCAGCGCAGCCGAGGAGCCGAGCTGTGCCACCCGTGCTCTATGGCACAGCCTCAGGGGTGAGCACGGCGTGGGGGTCCAGCCTCTGCCACCTGCCGTCGCCGCCCCTCCAGACTGACCCTCAGCCCCACGGGCAGCAAACGTGGGTGCTGCGGGCTGTTGTCCCCACTGGCTTCCATCGGTCATCGCTGGGAAAGGAACCACCACGAAGTGCCGCGGGCAGGGAGCAAGAGTGTAGGAGATAACGCAGCTCTCTCAGAGCTGGAAATGGGCATTCTGCTGGGTGCTGCCAAATAACGAAGAGGCTGCACAATGCAAAAGACTTTTTAACAGCCACGAAAGTCACTGAAAATGTAAAGGATGAGGTCATTATTGGTCTATTACCTGACACTGTTGAGCTGTTCGTTAACCTATATTTTTGTAGTACTTCTCCAAGCTAGTGTCTTCTTTAAAAAAAACAAACCCAAACATTTCCGAGTGATTTAAGAGCTTCTAGAGGGATCTTCTGTTCCACAAAAAGTATGGGGTTTCAACAACAAGCAAGCAGGTTATAACTGTTTTCAGCATTCAGGAATTCTCATTAGCAAAGGATCTGCAAGTGGCAGCTCAGTAAAAATGAAGTGTTTTCCATATGTGTGGTGGCTATTGTTCTTGAATTGTTTATTGCTGCTCTCCTACTGGATAACAAAGGATGGATTTTGTGGTATTACCTTTCAGCAGGGGAGTGAATCAGCTGGGAAGGGAGGAGGAAGATGGCAGAGTTTCTCCCAGAAATACAGGAAACATGAATTACCCAAAGGTTCTTGTGCATGATTGTGTTTCCACTCACAGTGTGTGTCACAGCACAGGCTCCATGGGCTTCTTGGAATATATGTCTTGGCTCAGGCTCTGTGCAGTCTCCACATGCTCATAGGCACTGGGGACTTTTTTATTTAAGATGGTAGAAGAAATGTGGCAGAGTTTTGCAAATATCAACTGCAGGTCATCAGGACGAGATGACAGACACTCAGCGTGATTATAGATTGTATGTGTTTTTTGGTGAGGAGAAAAAAAAAGACCACTACCAAAGTACACACACAAACCATTTAACAAACTTCTCAATCATGATCAAAGAATTTTACACTTTCTTGTAAACCCAGAATTTTTTTGTGAAGTTACCTGCATTTCTGTGTTGGTTGTGTTCCTATTTTATCCTCTTCTCTTAAATAAGAGTTGAGATTTTCAAGGAACAGAACATACCTGTGCACTGGTCTGCTTAGAGGCTTGCTTCAACTGGCTTGCAAGTAAAAAGTGCTTTATCTGATTGTTCAGCACTGCCAAACTTCCAATGTCAGAGCTGCTCTGCCATGCCCCCATTGCTGTTTGTGAGGATCCATTGTAACAGCATTGATTTTCTCCTCTGAAAGACTCCTGTCTTTTCAGTTTCCCACCTACAAAATAAGTAAGCAAAAGTGAGTAAATGTGGGGCTAAGGTTCATGCCACTAGCAAAATTAACACTAATTTCAAAATGGTTTGGGTCATTCACATCACTTTCCCTTCGAGAGCTGATTTATTTTACACTAGATGTATATTCTCACCATGTTTTCAGGCTATTTCTCAGTGGTTTCAGTTTTGATGAATACTTCTAAAACTCTATATGTATTTTGCTCCCTAAACTTTTGGAGGTCAGTGTTGTTTTTCTTTCAGCCATCACAATCAGCGCAATAAATTTCATTGCTTTTGGTCTGCATATCTATCGTTTGAGCATCCCAGGTCCTGTGGGGGAAAAAAAATAAAACAAAAACACAGATAGGGAACCATTTGTTTTCTGTTTCAACTATATTAATACAGCGTAAGTTTTCAATGTCTGTTATAGAGTTCTAGTATCACAACTAATTCAACAAGAACTGGAGGGCTACATTTGTGGACAACTTCTCTGAACACTGGCTGCCACTCTGACTTCCCCAGTAGCATATTTTTCTCTGGCAAACATGTTCGAAGAATGAGTTTCACTAAAAACGGGTAAACACTCCAGAAGCTTTTCTATATCTGATACTCCTGGAAGCAAATTTCAGTCTTTAACTTGACAACATAATACTTGACATTTTGAATGTTAATTGCGAAGCTCTGATTTTTTTGTTTTTCATCCTTGTGCTGAAGGCTAGAACTGAAAAGCCTACAGGGACCAGCTGAGCCTAGCTAGATTTTTTTACATGTAGATAGCATCAGAAACAAAATAATTGAATGCTGCTGCTTGAACAATCAACCTTTTATTGCAGAACTACCAAGAGAGAATAAAGTGGCCCATTTTCTGTATTTTAAGTTAACCTTTTAAAGGAAGGATTCGTGAGGCTTTTAAACACCAGTCAAGATTGTAACTTCTTGTTTGTCAACTGTTACAATGAAGTAAACTCTGATTAGGAAAAAATATGTAATTTGGTGAAGTCTTTCAATGTAAATATTTTAGTGAAGGCAAAGTACCTGATACAAGTTTCAGGTTTCTCAGTAAAGGGTTTATTCCTGAACGTCTCAATATCTAATTAACATGTTCTTCCATTTAAGCTGGTTTTGTTCTCAAATCCTGATGTATCAACATTTTTGACATTACTCATCGAGTTCTCTAGAACTACGTTTTTAACAACAATCTGGCCAGTGGAAGCGCTAATTAAAGTAGACTCACAGGCCCAAGGAGTGGAGCTGACTGGAATTTCCTGAACTGTTTTTCTGGTTTTGAAATACAGCTTCCCTTCCCCCCTCCCAAATCCTAGAATTTCTCAAATGTCAAAGTTATTCAGACTTTTTTTTTAGATAAGTAAAACACTTTAACATATAAAAGATTGAGATTTTTCACTGGTTATCAGCAGATTTCAGTCAAAACCAAAAAATTGCTGCATTTAAGCCACCTAGAAGTGATCTAAGAAAGCTGAGGGAACTTATTCTGCAGAGGGCAAGAAAGGAATTGTACTTTCCGCAGGACCCAGGTCATACATAAGGAACGGGGATTCATGTCGGATGTTCAGGACAAATATTCTCACCTTTGACATCCCACTGTGTAATCTGAGGATAAGATATTTTTAGTTAGCATTAAATCAAGAAATGTTTGGAATATTTCCTAATGGCCATTCAAAACTGAACAAGTATAGGCTTTGAGTTACAAATGCATTTAAGTAAATAACTAATAACATATATTACTGTTTAGCAGCTTATGACCATATGGAAAAGCTGATTTATACTCACCCAAACCAGAAATACTTGATTTGTACTTTGGTAGTGACATGTGCCATAGGCATGCCTAATACTCAATCAAGGCAAATGTCTCTGTGTATGAACTGGTATTTTGCAAAGTAAAGATGGTTGTCATGATTGAGATACTTGGATACCCTAATGCTACTGCAACAGAGGGAATAGAGGAGCTGCCTGTATTTTCACAATGGCTATTATTCAGGAAATCTATAGATTTGTACATGAGATTACTGAACACAAGGTTTGTTTGGTTTTGCAGCTTGGCCACCCCAAAGTTAATGGGCATAAAATCAATACCAATTGAAACTGCAGTCCAAGTAATGACAGTGCATGGGATTTGATCACCAGATGCATGTTACTACCTCAAGGCTTTAAAAAGCAGGATTTAGCTGTTTATGTTCTGTACTCCTCACAAATGTTTCTTTCTTTACTTGAATTATATGTAAAAAGTCTTAACTGTAGACACACAGTCACTTCACCTGCCAAAAAGCTTTCTTAGAACGCACACTGCCATACAGATAATTAACTCCAGGCTGTGAACAGCAATATAGTGACTTTAAGACTTTTTTCCCCCCAGTTTTGAAAGCCATTATCATGACACTAAGTAAACTGCTTGATGATAGAGGCTGTGCTAAGAAAAGAAATCACAAAATACATAAGCAGTGTATTTTCTGTGCATTAGCCTTTCACCAGTTGTTTTCTGCTCTGGGAATCTAAATATCCCTCCCAGCCCTGAAACACAACTATGCTGAAGAAAAACTGCTTTCTTCATCCAGAGATGATTTGCACTTAGAACATTGTCCCTGCACACTGAACACATATTCTTAACTTCAGGGCAGAGAGCACATCTAATCAAATTAAAAAGAGTTTGTAGTGCCAAGTGTGAAGTCTATGTACAAATCTTCTCAGAATGGAAGTTGTGGTTCTCATACTTTGGGGCCAGGGACCTCCGTTGTGTCATGCACCTGCCAGAGCCTGCCCATATTGTTTTCACAGGCTGCTTCTCAGCTGCCCTTGGCTCTGCTGTCCTGCTCTTCAGCGAGCCTAAGAGCGCAGCTCCGAGCAGAGCTGCTGGCCGTGCCTTCTCACACCTGCAAATCAGGAGCCACCTGGATACTCAGGAGTGGCTGGTGTCGTGTCACGTGAGGAAGGAGCTCATTCTGCCCTTGAGCATGTCCAGGCAGGCTGTCCCTGAGGTTCCCTAATAAATACTTTCATTAGGGTCAGCAGCCCACCACGGAGCTTTAGATATTACTGTGGTACAAACACGAGTGATTACATATGTGAGAATATAAACATTTCCACTGAAGACGTGTATGTTTCTACTCCTTAAGGGTGGTGTTTGACTGTTTATGTAAATCACAGCAGGTAATGTTTATACAGTACCCAAACCCAGTGCAAAACAGCTGGAGGAAAATATCCCTTCAACAACAGTTAATGCTATATTTGTTTTTAAATAGCTAATGAAAGACTACAATTTCACTGTGGTTTCATCACAGCACCATCCATGTTTAAGGAGAGAGTTTACATCACCTCAGCTCTCTTGCAGGCTTAAAAAAAATAAGAGAGGTATCTCACTTTGCTGTGCTTGGTATAATTTAAAGTGTGCCTTATATTATGCTAAATTATGAGCAGGTAACTTGAGTTTGCTGTGTGCATATATACACAGAGAGAAGACATCCAGTGCCTGGCAGGCAAAACCCTAACCAGATGCTATGGCTGGAAGCTGAAGTTGGACAAACTCTGACTGAAAATAAAGCATCTTTGTTGTTTGGTGTTTTTTTAACCTTTTTTATAATACAGCATAATTAGTTATTTGAATGATTTATTAAGTAAAACAGTAGACTCTCCATCATTTTAAATCCAGAATTCAAAGCTATAGTTTTGCTTAAAATATACCCTTTACTAAACTCACATTGACAAATTTTGTGGTCTTTGTTATACAGAATCACAGAATATGCTGAGTTGGAGGGGACTAACAAGGATCATCCAGTCCAACCCTTAGCCCTGCACAGGACCATCCCCAAGAGTCACACCACGTGCCTGACAGTATCAACCAAATGCTTCTTGAACTTTGGCAGGTTTGGTGCTGTGACCACTTCCCTCGGGAGCCTGTTCCAGTTCCCAACCACCCTTTGGGGGAAGAACCTTTTTCTAATGTTCAACCCAAACCTTCCCTGACACAGCTTTGGGCCATTCACTTGGGTCCTGTCACTGGTCACCACAGAGAAGAGATCAGTGCCTGCCCCTCCTCTTTCCCTCATGAGGAAGTTATAGAGTGCAATGAGTTCTCTCCTCAGTCTCCTCTTCTCTAGGCTGAACAGATCAAGTGACCTCATGACCTAAGTGATTTGAGAAACCACAGAAATGAATTCCAATTAATTCCATAAAGTGACAATCTTCTTAACACTCTGGCCACCCAGCTGTACAGTACACATGCAGTACCAATGCCCAACACATGACCTCCTTGTCCTGACATGGAAGCAGAATAAAGGATCTCACGAATCTTGCTATGCCTGACCCATGGCTGGGTAATGACAGTGCTGTACAGGGACAATCAATTTTATGTGGGTGGGCTGCAAGGTTTAAGGGTGGAAAAATCCTCATCCAGAGAAAGGGAAAAAGACAATGGGCTGAATGCAGGATCTGCTGAGAAAGGCAGCAGATGACTGGGACGAGGTGCCAAACTGCACATGCTCTGTCATAGGGGGCTAAATTGCAGGAAAAGGGAACTGGGAGCCTGGCAGGGCACTGACCTAAGTCTTGGGGGACACAAGAGTAGAAGGAGAGGGTAGAGAAATGCAGGCAGATGTTTTACTGCTGTTCATCCTGGTTCGGCACAGCCATTCTCTTAGTAAGGAATAAGGACAGTTGACATCTATCCATTAACAGAAGGAGAGGAAAATGTTAACAGAGGACCACAGTATACCATGTAATGGTCTGACATTGGTATTTTCAAATCAGCAGTTTTCCTTTGTAAGTAGACAAGTGCCAAAAGAGTTCTGTGAAACAAAGAACAAAATGACCCCATATTTGTATTTATAGGGCAGTCTTAGCCCTGAAACAAAACTAAAAAATAAATCTCTCTAGCACAAAACAGTCAAGTGAACTCAAAGCAGGACACATGTGGAGGCACCAATGTTTTAGAATATGCAGAATACTTCTCATGACTATAAATCTGGATGCTTTCATAGTATTAGTGTTACAGATATGCAAAGAACCTCTATGCAAAGCTGCTGACACCTGGTAGCTCTTGTGTCAGTGAATGAAAAAACAGGTGCAGGGATACAAGGCATTAGTGTGTTCTCCAGTTCTAGGTTCCCAAAAAACATCTATTGCAAGGGAAGTGGGAGTTTGAAGAAAACAGGAGAGAGAAAATGATGTTTCTTTTATGGCTGCATGTACTTATGGGGAACAGCGTGTGTTGCCTGTTGCCGATCTAGCAAATCCTGTTGGGATTTTTAAATGAATCAGAAAGTCAAATTTTGTTATATTTCTCAATTCACTTATTCTGCTATGAAAATTGCAGGCTTTGGGCTATGTGAGAATGGTGCATGATACAAGACTACAGAATGGTCAGGGGGGTAGATGATGAGCTGCTTTTTGGAGGGATTGGGATTTCCTCAGAACAAAGGCTTACTCCATTTATGCCATGTCTTGAGAAAGCTTATCCTGTCAAGTCATTTATCACCCTGCTAACTAGCTACTGAGCATGGATAATGCTTCTTTCTGAGATCAGTGAGGGAAAAGAAGAAAGGAAGGGTTTCACTGGGGGATTTTAGAAGATTGAGAGAAGAGCTGATAGGAGTTAGGCTATCTAAGCTCTTTGAACCATGAGAAAAACATACCAAGAAGGATTTTACTAACAGCTCGTAGTGCAGCTAAAATACAGTGTTTCTGCTGAGGGCAACCTCATTACCTAAGTATTTAAATTATGTGAATTGCCACAGCCTTGTCGTTTGCAGTATTAGGTTTCAAGTAAGCAGAGGATGCTCTGTGATGGAGGTGGCTCTAATAGCTGAGGGGAATGAAATCCATCAAATCCATCATATATTTGCAAATGTCTGGCTTAATGCTATGAGACAATTATGACATGAGATCTGTAATTACATAGATGCCCCCATATGCCCCACAATAAAAAAACTTTGTTTCCTAAGAACTTTGAGGTTGGCTCACCTTCATGTTCGAGAAAGTTCATGGTCTGTTGGATGTGATGGCTGCAGTGGGGGTATCTGTAAGAGCCATGTACTCCATGTAGATTTTTCTTCTATAATGGTATCCTCAATATATTTTCTTGGCATTTACAAGAATTTGATACATTCTGATAATCTTTCACTTTTGTTGTGTTCACCTGGAATTGACCAGTAAGTTAAATGACTATGAAGGGAGATGAGGACAGGCAGTGTGATAGCCTAATTTTCATCTCCTCAACACATCACAAATTTAAATTATGTATATAAAAAAATACACATACTCACACAGAGAGACATATCTATATAATTAAAAGAATGTCTCATAGATCCAGACATTTATTTAAAAACATATGATCTTACAATAACAGGGTGATTCTCTGAATATGCCAATCAAATAATTACTCTCTTTTCTTCCTCATAAGGATTCAATCAGAGGCCTAGGAAACAAGCTGTATCAGTGTGTGCAAATGAAGGTCATGCATCATATTGTTGTGCTTTAAGGGACGCTATGATTGCTATTTTCAGTAAAGGACTAATTAGGGAGGTCATATTTTTATTATTGTTTCAGCAGGCAGAACAATGAAAAATATTGGAGTTGGCAAGGACATATTTAAACTAGGTACTAGTATGATGGAGTCACAGTTGCTCCAAGGAAGGTTTAGACTAGATATCCACAAAAATTTCTTCACTGAAGGGGTAGTCAGGCATTGGAACAAGCTGCTCAGGGAAGTGGTAGAATCAAATGTTCAAAAAACATGTGAATATGACATTTGGGGACATGGTTTAGTGGTGAATATGGCAGTGCTGGGTTAACAATTGGACTTGATGACCTTAGAGGTTTTTTCCAACCTAAATGATTCTATGATTTCTTGCATACAAGCATCCTACCTGTGCTACAATCCTACCTTTATGGGCTGTCTGAAATCACTAGTGATGATTTCCCTGATGTAATTTACAAGTAAGAGAAAGATGATTAAGGGGATTATATGAATTCATCAATGCTGAAATGTAGTATTTAATAAATTATCTTCATAAACAGCAATGAAAAACGCTGATCCCAGTGTTGGAAATACTCTCAAGGGGTATTTCAAGGTATCTATTTAATCAGAAGGTTAGTTATAGGTTACATCCTCCAGCCTGCAATAATGCTCCCTTGGCTCAGCCCACCCTGATGTGACAGGTTCTGTCTAAAAGAGATCATTTCACACAAATGCTTCTTGTGCTTACACCATCATAGTATTTGATAATTCACAAATCCCATAACCAAGCCCCCTACTTTCTGTTTAGGACTGATTACAGTAGCAATGAAAAATCCCGTGTTGCTGACTTTGTGCAAAGGGAGAACTTGTGTACAAAACAAGTTCTCAGACGGAAGCAACCAGCAAGATTTTCAGTGTACTTGCAGATCAGGAGGTATTTTAGATTAATAAAAACACGTCTGGAGTCAGGAGTGCCTCCGGAGTGTTCTTGCTCAGTTTATTTCATTTAACCTCAACCTTTGGTAACACCATGGCACAACTGCTGGCAGCATTAAAATTATTTGGTTTTAAGATCACATAAAAATCATAATAGTCAGAGTTATGCTTTCCTTGCTGTTACCTGGGGCTCCCACTTCTAGCTCTGAAACTGCAATTGCAAGACAAAAGGAAGATAATTCCCTCAGAATTTCAGGGAGAACCTTTTGAGGAACTTTGCTTTGAGGGCTTATTTCTGACTACTTAGTCAGACCTAATTCTTCTTAGCTTAGCTCTGAGAAAAATAACAAACTGATGAAGAGGCAACCAACACTTGAACTCTCATGATCCCACAGCAAAGTGAGTAAAGTGCATATTTCCTCTGTATAAGCTGTCTAGAATGCATGAACAGCACATTTTTCTCATCTCAGAGTTTTCCATCTCTTGCTTGGAGAAGCAACACATGGGATGGAAGGGGAATTTCAACAGCAATTGTTGTATCTCAATGCATTTTGATAATACCAAGTGTGCTTGTGAAATCTCTCTTCTACTTGAGCAACTGCTAAGTTCTCTGAGGAGACATTTCCCAGGATTTAGTTTAGAAGGGAACATTGCTGCACTAAGATGTTACAGTGAAGTTATGCCTGGTAGAAAATGGGGCCAAAAGGGGCTCCAAACAACCCTCAACAGCTTTGTCTTCACTCCTGTGTTTCAGTCCATGTTCTTGCATTACGACTCTTGCACTGGTTCAAACTGACTTGGGCTCACTCCTTGTGTTCCATCAAGTACAGTACTTTGCATTCTGTTCCCTCTCTTCTCCACACATAGTATATACAAATTACACTTAAAACAATTTATCTGTAGGGTTTGAAGTCTAACCCCATTCCACTCTCTCCTCTCATTTCCAATCTGATTGCTTTCAGAAAGCTAATTGTGCCTACCAGGAAAGACCTCTGCTGCTCTACAGTGCCCAGCATTGTCAAGGAAACCACACTGTATTTTGGAAGAAAAGTCACACCTAGAAATTGTCATACCTGGTAACTGCACATTCCTCTGCCAAATGGTTACAAGCAGCTGAATTACAAGTTCTAGAATATATATGTGGTTAATGTGTAGTCATGGATAAGCTGGAGACAAAATTTCTGAGTGATAAAAAATTACTTCAGTGAGTGTGATAACTAAGTACTCTACACCTAAGTGCAGGATATTACAGCTCTAGAATGGGAACCCATCAGAATCAACAAAAGCAGCTTTTGTGATCATTTCTAGAGACTTGAGGCAGCCTGATCAACCACACCAGGGAACATCATTTGGAAAAAATTGAGCTTTTGCTTTTTTAAAACAGTCAATATCTGAATAAAGATGTAAGTGGCATAAGGATGAAACCCAAGAGAATGCAAGTTTGGAAGATTTTATTCCACTTAGCCTCTCTGCTGTACAACAAACATAAGACAAGGCTAAATGCACATGGCAGTATGCTGAGCCTTTATTTTCCATGTTGGCTAAAGCTCTGGGAGTAATGAAAGGTATTCCTTATCTATAGTAGACTACAGCCTGAAAAAAAATGGAGATAAAAAACCAGGAGGATAAGACTAAACACAGACAAGGCAAGACCAGTCTAAGTGCTACTGCAATCACCACCTAGCTTGAAGCTTGGAGAAAATTATGCCAATGAAGTCCACATTAAGCAAAAAAAAAAAGCTCAGAAACAACAAAACACCCAAAGCATCTGTCACAATCCATTGCAAATCTGCACGGTAAGTGGAAATTAGAAAAATCCCTAAATCGGGTTTAAATACACCACTAAAAACACTCGTACAAAACCTGGGCTTTAATCCAAAGCCAAGGCTGGCTCTGCTCAGCTATCACAGTACAGAGCAGCTTGCTTTGAGCTCACTTTCCTTTTAAGTATTTAGACTTCAAAATCTTGTATCACAATACATGTTGGTTTACCTCTTGATGCAACAATACAGGGAGTAAGTACCACAAAAAAAAGAATAGCATGCTAAAAAAAAAGGCTCACAGACTGAGCAGCTGTGACACAAGTACTTGTGTTTGATGTTTGTGTTTTAAATACTAGTATTTAAAGATGATGTAGCTTAGGAACTCAGCCAGTGCTTGCTAACAGATTTGGCCTGCTTTCCATTTCTCTCCAGCCCTCAAAAAGATAAAAACGTAAGCTAAAAATCCCCAAGGCTGTACTTTCTGAGCCTACCACATGCCTGTGCTCAATAATCATCAAACTGAAAGATGTTCACTAAGTCCTCAAAAACACAAATCATGCAGAAAGAATCTCTAACACTGAGAGCTGAAATGTGCTCCTATGACAATTAAAGGGTTTATAATCAATCTAAATTTGGAGAAAGGGCAAAGCAGTTCAATTAATGTCACTATTATTTTCACCTAAACATGAAATATGCACTATTTTTTACAAACATGACATTTCAGAGCTTCAATGACTGGTAGCATGGATGTGATACTGTTCCCCTAAAATAGTAGCAATGTTTTCAATTATCCCAAGCTGACTTACTGCTATCTGAGACAGCCATGATGGTCTGGAAGAAATCTGTGCATTAGCTTCACAGACAAACAGCTCTAAATGGAAAGACATTACCTAGAACAAAGGAACATCAATCCTCTTTGTGGCATTGCTAAAATCCTCTGCAAAATTCCCAGTCCCGTACAAGGCTTATTTGTGCACACAATCATTCAAAAAAGAAAAGGTAGGTAAGGGCTTACCTGTATAGATGAGCATGTGTGTGCACTTACACACCCCCACCTTCTGATACGAAAATCCTTCTTAAGGTGCACTACTAAACAGCACATACAGGTGCAGATACAGAGGCGAGAGGGAAGCTGGAAGAGACATGAAGAAAAACTATAGGGTGAAAGACACTAAATGACTCATCCAGCTGAGAAAAGGAAACATGCAGTGTAGCAACAACAGGCAGCAGCACTAACTGTATCAGAGGGCAAGGTGAGTTATACTGAGAAGACTTTGGCAGCTATCCTCACTTAAACAATCAAGACTGCTCACACGTCAGAGTAGCACTTTATCATTCACTGATTCCTTCAGCAGGAGTTACAGGAAGAACATACATTTAAAATCAGTAATTCATACTGTTTCTAGTAACTTACAGAAATAATCAATATATGGTTCCCATGTCCCTAAAATTGCCCTTCACTAAATCTAAAACAGATACTGTAGGTAACAGGAAAATATAACAAATAGGTAAAGCCAATTCAGACATGGGGAAACTCTGACAGATACCATTCTGCTGGGCATCACCCTACTGTTCCCTTAAAATCCAGTTCTGCAATTGCTTTCAGTAAGAGCAGAACTAGACTGATAGATCCAGAGTATCTGAATGTCCCTATGCAAAGCATATTAGCAGTGATCTAAAATCAAGTTAGAACAGACTGAGAAGAGAACCAGGTTTCATTCAGCCTGAACATTGAACACCTCTCCTTTCCACATGCTGGGATTGAAGGCAGATAATCTTCTCATCCATTATTCACAATAGAAGTGTTACCTTTGAGTGTTCAGATTTCTATCAGCTCATGACAAATCACAGGAGAAAAATCCATGTGGCCAGGAGACAGGCATAAGATAAGTATTTTACACTTCCTAATAATATAAAGTTCCATGTGTCCCAGGACAACATTTTATTTCAGCATTAACCAGCTGCTGAGAAACCTATGTACTTCATTCACATGACTCTATCCTTACAATGAAGTCCAAGGTGGGAGCATTATAAAGAATCATCAGCACAGGCCACTGGAAATTGACTTCTTGTCTGTCATGTTTCTTGTACAGCCTGGCTGTTATTTGCAGTCAGACATGAAAGACACTCAGCCTGTACCACAGGGATTTAGTGAGAAAACACCACCCCCTCAGAAGAGAACATGAAGCTAAGGAATCCACCCTAATTTCTCTTGTGATACTTTTTACTTTCCCGTTGATTCAGACTAATTAAAATTAAAGCCCTTTTGGAGGGTATGCTTGAGATATCTACATATTTATTCTAGGGGAAATTTAAGTTGGATATCAGAAAAAAATTCTTTCCAGAGAGAGTAATCAGGCATTGGAATGGGCTGCCCAGAGAGGTGGTGGATTCACCATCCCTGGAGATTTTTAAATGCAGATTGGACGTGGCTCTGAGTGCCATGATCTAGTAAATGGACTAGAGTTGGACCAAGGGTTGGACTCGATGATCTCGGAGGTCTTTTCCAACCCAATCAATTCTATGATTCTATGATTTCATGAAAGGACCCAATGGCTGAAACTCTATCCTAAAATTAGGAATAAAATGCATCCAGTTACAGGTTTGCTGGGTAACTACCTTTACTTGTCTCAGTATCCATATGTGTAAATAAGGCATTAGGACATTGCTCTCATTTTATGAAATGCTTTGAGGCTTTCAGGAGACAGTGCATTATTCTGTTCACCACAAACCCATCCTCTTTTTCCAGTATGGTGCCCCACATTAAGTGGCAGACCTTCCTTTCTCTGGTTAAAGTTGTGACACATCCCACCTGTTTCACTGATGTACAAACCGGCAAAACTGAGCAACACGTGGTTATTTCCCAAGGCCTTTGGACTTCAACATACAACAAAAAGAAATGTTGCTGGATACACAATACAGGAACTGAAGAGATGCTGAGAGTTCTCACAGACTGTAGAGCTGAAGTAGTGGCTGTACTAGGAGGGTCCTGTACTAGGTCCTGTACCAGGAGGGTCTTAGATGACAGGCAAGCCAGAGCCATGGGCAGAGGTAATAAGGTGTTGGGCATTTCACAGCAAGCTCCTTCTCTCAGTTCCAGTGGATCTACAACATGTGCATCTGGTGTTCAAATATAACCATCTCCAAATGCAAGGAACACAGTGTAAGACAGGTGCAATCACATAAGTACCTCTGGAACTTCAGAAATAAATGAGAAATAACTGCAGAGAAGGCAGAATCAGTCACTTACTGACCAGTGCCCTCCAGTGGCTCCCACAGCAACTCAAGGAACTGAAGACAAGGACTGGTTTTCAGTGGTCAAAGGCACCATAATTGTATCCCCAAGGGACAGAAAGGAAAAATGCTGACATCTGGATGTCAAATAGCTCTTTTTAAAATTCATGTTCTTGCATGGCAGCCTCATATCTGCTATCATTACATCCCATGTCCACAAAAACCTACATTCAATCGAGTGAATAAAATACTAACCACAAGATGCAAAATGACACAACACAAACCAAAGTGATTTGCAAGACAAAAATGTTTATTTGTACTTTTCAAACAGGTGTACATCCACCATATTTAAACAAAACCAGTACATATATGTCTAGGGTAAGTTGAGTAAGTATCATTAGAGTATAATGCCTTCCTTCATAATTTATGTTCATAAACCAAGAATTAGTTACAAATGTATGACCCCTTACACAGGGGTTAACGTTTTCAGTAAGACTATCCCAGAACTAGGCAAAACAGTGTTTGTAAAACTGGACTCTAATTATTCTGTTCCAGTACCATAATCACAGTTTTTTAATGAACACTAATTATTAGTGGGGGAGAAATACCTAGTGACAAGCTGTGTTCTCAAGCATTAGAAAGCAAATAAAGATGATGAACTAGATACAGAAATTTAAATAAACTATTTTAGTTCCTGAAACCTCACTTTTTGTCTGAAAAAACCAAGAATATCATAAGAGACTGGAGGAAAGAATTCCATAAAAACCTTTTCTTTGGATTTGCCTTAGAATATAGGCTTCTGTACAAAACAAGAACAATTAAGATTTGGGGGTTTCAGTTGTAGAAGTAGTATTGGAATAATAAAGAAATAATTTAAAAATATATATTAATTTACCACATTTAGCTCATATAGCCCTTTATGTATCTTACAAAATGCTATGGTACTATATACTGCATGTAAAAAAAAGTTTACATATATATAATGTACATGTACACATATAAAGGAAAAGCCAATCAATTTCGTATTAAAAAAACCAAACCAAAACAAAGCATAAGCAAACACACTGAAAGTTATGCAGTAATGAGGAGTGTGTGCTCCTTGTGTGCGTTAGTAGAACAGTGCTAACAACCTTAAAACTTCCTCTTAAATGTCTAAGCAAGTGCTAGCTCCAAGTCAGCTCTACCAGTAATGTTCCCCATTGACACAAACACCTGACATTGCTTAACTTCTGGCCATCTGTTATATTTAGCACGAAATCAGAAGTAAGGCAAAAGAACTTTTCACATCCCTGAATATCTGAGGACATTGATGAGATCTCCCAAAAATTAATGCAAAATAATATAGGAGCACAGAATTGGTACCTTTGAGCTGAAGCGTCTTCCTGTCTACACAAAGCTGCCCCAATGCTCGCCTTTTTCAGAGTAATCCAGGCATCCTCTTTGTTTTAGCAAGTTTTGAATGACAACCTAAAGCTTCAGGATGGGTTTGTGCTTATGATTTCTGGTCTAAAACTGCCACTGAGAACAATGAAAAACAGTTCTGGTACTGTTCATAGGTTAGGAGTGGATATTCAGAGCAGATCGACATTCCTGTTCTATAAATCCTGATGCCAACCCTTGTCTCCCAGCTGGAAGAATGAGTCCACTCTTTACGTACTTAGTGTATGTTTCACCAAAAAAAAAGACCTCACACTTTAGTACAAGAAAAGCAAAATAAAACCCAAACAAAAAAAATCCAACCAAGCCAATTCCACCCCTAAACCCGTAAAATCACAAATTTTCCAACAGCAAATAAAATTAACCTACCTGATAAAGCCAAGGTGCCTGAAAAAAACTAGTTTAGATGCCTCAGGAATAAAAGAGACAGATTCTTTTGAGAGGCCTTCTGGGAGACTGGTCATAGAGAAATTGATTCAGCACCCATTAATGATTTGTCCAGTGAAAGAGTAACTTCACAACTGGGGAGGCTGGATCAGGACTTCAGTCCAAGTGACTGGTAGGCACTGAAATGAATGCAGTCATCATACTGGCACACAACCCTTCTGACAACACAAGCATGATCTACCATGGAATTTCTCTAACATTTCTTGGAGTGTTGTGTGGCTTGCAACATTTTGCAGGTTGGCTAGAAACACAGCATAACAGTTCTGAGCAGTGGATACCCAAGAGTATCCTTCCCCACCCACCCACCAGTACCAGTGAAGAACAACCACCAGTACAACACTAAAATGAACCATAGGTGCCAGGGTTCAGAACCCCCAGGTCAGCATCTCTGGCTTGCTTTGGAGAATGGGATTCTAGAAGAGCCTAACACCTAGGAACAGTAAGGGAGAAATGGAGAAATATAAAAATGCAAGGATTAAAAAACAGAAGGGGAGGTAATGATCCCCCTCTAGAATACTCCCTTTAAAACAGTGTAATTAAAACCTTTAAATTCACTTAGAAATTGGTTTCAAAATAACCTGGCAGTTTTAAATAAACATTAAAATATCCCTGTAGCCCCCTGAATGACTGCCACCACTTGTTTTGCATTAACATTGCTTAAATTAATATAATCACAAGCATGCAAAATGTTAAAATTTAACTGCGTATATATAATAAAATCAAGTTCTAATAGAAAGATTCCTAATATTTCAAGGTTATAGGCTTGATTCAGTCTCTAATCAAAACCAGTAGGATTCTTGTCACAATGCAGTGGACTTTGGATTAGGCCTTAATAAGAGATAAGAAAACCTTCTGGTTTATGGTGTAGGAACACACTCGAAGTACACTTGTGTATATATACCAGGTATGTAGTGCAACTTTTGTACTGTGTGTCTTAAACCAGTTGCATTTTAGCCAGTACAACAACAATCACCAAGCCAACACTGCATGCTGTATCAAACTAGGCTGTATAACACAAAACAATACTTGTTCAGTGACATTCATGTTGTTACTGTTGCCTAGTGAGTGGCTTTGAACAAAGCTTAACGATAGATACATCCACTTGAACCCAGACATAAATTCGAAAGGCAGAAAGCTGCATTAGTACAACAGCCTGATTGATTTTACATGTGCTCTGGATGACTCTGAAGGCAGGATATCATCTCTCTGACAGGCCTCCCTTCATAGCAGATTTGATACACAGCAGTGAATAGTGGAAATCTGAGGAAACATAATGGGAAAGCAAAGATAATGTAAGTTTATTCTGTAACATTTTCTTAAATAAAAAAACAAAATGGGGTGAGAAGAGGGAGGAGAAAAAGAAGAGAGAGAAAAAACAATTTCTTTTTTCTATTTGTCAAGTGCTAGCACTGGGCTGAAAAGCACTGGATAAATACAGAACCCATATGAGTCACTCTCAGAGGCCCAGGTAACTGTAATGGAGCCTGCAACATTCATTATGTATGGCACAACCATTAAGTCATCTAAAAAATAAATTAAAAAAATTCACATCTTTCCTGGCCATTCTCACAGCTGTACTCATCGATGGTTAAAAAAGGATGACTGGCACATCAGTTATGCATTACTTCAGAGCAATAACTTGATAAATACAGAATACGACACCAAGAGACCCAAGAAGACATTGAAGGTCAAGTTTTTAATATGAATCTAAAATGAAACCTGGATTTTAAAAGACCTATCTACTTTTTTCTTTTTTTTTTCAATTGGCCATGTTTTCAACAATCTCCAACTTATTTAGGCTTCTCTGATAATATGAAGGCTTCTTACAGCAAAGACATTTTACAGAAATTTGTATTTGCATTCCGTACCTTCTGGACAGTGACACCCAGACAAGTTCCATTTTCATACAAAACCTGGTGAATTTTAGGGATTAATTACCTGTTCAAACACACACGCCATTTCAGCATGGTCTTTTATAAGGAGCATTGGAAATAGTGAAATAGTTACTTTCTGAGTGATGCGGAGCACATCTGGACTAGAACTGTCTCCTTAGAAGGTGTCCCATCGCTCACTCTAAAGCTTTCTGTAACGCCCATTTCAGCACTGAGCAGAACCCCAGCCAGTACCGAGCACCATATATGCTTGGCCCGACACTCTGCTGCCATGTGTTACTACAGCAACTCTGGTAGGAGCACATTGCTCCAAACTGGACTCCTCAAAGTCAGCCAGAGGTGACAAGAGAAGCCATGAACCATCCAGGAGTACCATCACACCGTGGTGACTACTGCATTCTCAGGGGTACATGCAGGATTGGTACTTGGCTGAATGCAGCATTTCCCCATTACTGGGGAAAAAAGTGGGAAAATGGACATGCTTGTGAATTCAGCCCATCATTTCTAGGGCTTTTTACAAGCCCTTAATTCGAAATGTAGAATTTCATTTTCAGCTGAAACAACATTTCAATGTTTTACTGTGAAATGCATGTCCCATTTCTTTTGATTTATTTTTGTGGAAAACAGACAAAAATAGCAGCAATAGCAGAAACTATTTCATGTCAATCCAAGTGACTTGATTTTCAGTTTTATTTCACTGGTGGAAAAAAACCTATCATACAGCCACATTTGGTCTCTCAAATCCAGTGCTACGCTGCTTAGGTTGCAAAACCCTTACTAGGAAAGCTGCAAAAAAAATTTACACAAAGACTTTTGTGTTTCTTACAAACCTTACTTATAGTTTGCTTTGTATGATGTATTGGGCTGGAGAGAGGTTCAATTTGCTTTCACCATACAAAGTTAAATGTAGGCACCAACAAAATTATTATGCCTATGTGAGATGTGGCCACAAAATACATGAATCTTCTGAAGCAAAAGCAAATCTCCCACAGCTTTAGATACAGCACTGGCAGTTACTTTTTGTAACCGTGGGAGACGGGTTTTTGGACCTGAGAGACGACTTCACAGAAGTTAGCAGCAACAGGCCACTTTATTCATACGCACACACACTAATATACATCTTTAAGACTGTAACCTTCCACAGGTGCTGACACTTTGGCACTGATTATTGGCTAACAATGTTATTTATATTACAAAGCTTCTCATAATTGGCTGACCATGCACATCTGCTGAGAAAGTTGGCAGCAGCCATTTCTGATTTCATTAATTAGTTCTTAAGGCTACAGCACTAATTTACATAGGCAGTTCAGCATATGGCTTGCTTTTTAGGTGAAATACCATATAAAATTCCAACAACTTTTCAATGAAGAAGCACCACTACTACAAACCACATCTTAAGTCCTGCTGCTTATCACAGAGAACACTGCTGTGTATAGGCCTGCCACACTTCACACAAAGAGAGACCAGTACCAAGGCTGACTGAGGCTCAGGGCCAGCAAACTGCAAATGCATCTCAGGCCTGAGCACATCAAGAGGGTGAGGTCTGCAACTGTGGACATGAAAAAAAGTAATTACACTGCTGATATCAGTAGGCATCAACCCTGCTACCAAGGCTCTTCTGCTGCACTTGGACTTTTGCATTATTTCTGCATAGCCTTGGGACTTCTTGTAGGACGAGAGCACAGAATCTTATCCTTTACTAGACCCTTACCTCTTCACTTTGAAGCCATGGCTGCTTCACTGTGTTTTGTGCTTTAAAGCAATAGTTTTTGAAAAACACATTGAAAGTTGCTTTCAAAAGTCTTGCTGAATGGGACCGTTCATGAAGAACTCTGTTATGGGTTTAGCCAAGTAGGCCAAGAAGTTAGGCTTTAACATTCAGATTAGGCCTGAAATTGTCAGATGACTTGAGCTGGGCTGAACTAACAGCTGACTTCTTCTAGCCAATAATATTGTATTCCATACCATATTGCATCATCTCAAAAGGGGTAAGAGCTGGTGTGTAGGTGTGGCTTGTTCAGTTGCTTCACAGCTGTGGTCCCAGCAAGACACACTCTGCCGTCCCAGGAGGGATGGGGAGGCCCAAGCCCAGAGCACCAGCTTACCATCATGTTATCTTAGGGAAGTAAAATGTTTGTTCTTAGCTTTTCTCTCTGCTTAAGTCTGTCTCTGAAGAATTGACTTCTCTAGAAGGATTTGTGGTTAAAATGGTAGAACTTGTGTTTACTGGGAAGTGGGAAATTATTTCTTGTTGTGCATAACTTGTGTGGGTGTGTGCTATACTGTGGTTTTCTCTTATTTTTCTCTTTTCTGTATAAATACATGTAGTTAGTTTCAGCATAAACCTGGTTCTGAGGGGTTTTTTTCCTCTCCCTCTTCTCTTTCCCTTAGCTGGTTGCGGGGAGGAGGAACCCTTTTCACTCTGTCCTGGACAGTTGGCATTTTGCCAGCTCAACCCAGGACAAACTCACACATACATGTTGGTATACCAGAAAGAAATTAGCAACACTCTGTTTTCATGTCTTTCATTAAAAACACAACTTGAACTCTTCTATAATGCACTCTATTTGTTGTAAGGTAGAACAGGATACAAAACAACTAACCAAAAATCTCCTCAAACACAGCATCTTGTCTCATTCAGGGAATCATAAACAGTAAAGAATGAAGCCAACATTTTAGTTAGATTTTTTCTGCAGTTAGGCTCATTACTGTACACTGAAGAAACAGACTTACGTGCCTTATATACAAAGATACTATTAAAAATTAATAATTTTATGTAGCTGATCCATTAAAATTAGACTTTAAAAACTCCTTTGAAAATAAAAAGAGTTGGTCTTCTGACTGGCAGTTATTTATTTTGCCTATTCTACAAAGAAGAACAGACAAATGCATCCCTTACTCTCATAAGGAGACAACTCTGTGTGTGGCTATGGGAACTACACATGTTCTGACTCAAACACAACGGAACAAAGGACAATCTGCTGAATTTCATACCACAAAAAAGCCCTGACCTACAGAAGCAGATGGCAGGTTTTAACCTACAGCAGACTGGAAATCACATTACGAAAGACAACTGTGGTATCTAAGCTAGAATCCATGTGGTAGAAGCAGCCACTCTATTCAGATGATCACCTATATAGAACCCTTTATAACAAAGCTCCTCTCTTTGGAGGTAAGCAGTGAATTTCCCACTATGAAATGAGCTGCAGAGCCTTTTCACAAGTCTCTTCAGGAAACTCTGCTTCTATTTTCATGCCTTTTATTCTTTTCACATGTTAAAACACACTTGCTGTGCTTTCCTGTAGTAGCAGAAGGCAATAATACATCCTGCAAACAGAAGGACATTCACAAATTTAACATCACGCTAATAGCTCTATCTACACCAGTATTATTTTTAGGTTCTATTCACTTCTCTCTCTGATTTTATAACTAGGGATTAAGCTCCTCTTATTGCAGTGGTTTTGTTTTTGGCTCTTACATTTAAGAAGATAGCAAAACCAAAAATCTAGAAAGAATTATGGAGATAAAAAGGGGTATGTGGGAGTTTGTTTATCTGTTCTTACTCACTTGTCCAGCATTCCTTTCTGCTTGAGGATGCGATGCACTTCTGCAGAAGTCTGTGGTCCTTGCAGTTTCTGACCATTCAACATTTCTTTCTCTAATTCTTCAATAGACTAATCAACAAAAGAGAAAAGAAAATAAAGAAAAGGAGAGCTATGATGAAGTTTCCAGAGGCCTGACGACATTAACTGGATGGAAAAAAAATTTACTAAGGCTTTCTTCTTTCTCAAAAGTGACCTTGGTTGAGCATATGCAATATTCTCCTACATTCTTGTTTATAAATATTCTTCCTAAATCTGCATCTCCCAACATCTTATGTCTCAAGCTTTTCTTTTAAATCACCTCCGCACTTTTGCACACTTACACACTCACTCTAGCCTTGCAACACACTGAAAAAACCCAAGAGGAAAGAGAAGGGTACTCACTCAGTAGAGCTAGCATGACTCAAGATACCTCTGTTACTCCAACAAACCAGGAGTGCTAGCACTTGCAACAACATATTTTACGCAGTGAATAAGGTACCTTTCCAGTTTTAACAACTGCTTCTGCTACACGTCGATTCCGGCCACCATAACATGTTGTGATGAGATCAGCAACTCCACAGCTCTCCAGGAAAGTGGCAGTAGACACCTGTCCTTTGCAAAATATTCTGGCAAAGGCAATCATCTCCATTAGGCCAAGGCGAATAATGGCAGCTTTGGTATTGTCTCCGCAGCAAAGACCATCGCAGAACCCAGCTCCTACTGCTACTATGTTCTAATGGGAAGAGAAATGGGAAATGAGTCAATTATCATTTACAGAATCCTAGGACATATCAAAAGACAGAGTGCAGATGTCTTCAAGAATTGCAAACCTGTATTTACTGGTGAAAGACTAGGTTGCTTTGGGTTATTTTGATTTGGGGATTTTGATGCCTATGGGATAACCTTTAAAAGAAAAGAAAAAAAGTGGCAAGACTCACATTACTAAGTATTTCCAAGGATAAAAGCATAGTTAAAGCACTAGCATAAGCTGCCCCCAAGGCTGTGGAGCTATTAGTATTGACTGTCTCTAAGAACAAACACGTTGTACTACACCGGAACGAAGTTTTAGCTAGATTGAGCTATTCCTCACGAGGCAGGGAATTAGACTGACATCCCACAGTCCTCTTTATGATTAAAGGAACACTACATCTAAGAAACATTTATTGACTTTTGTGATGACATGCTAAGGGATCAAATTCAGCCAAGCCAATAGTATCCAGTCCTTCCAAGTATGCAGAGCTCCTGTAACAGTAAAAATTAATCAAGGTGTTCCCAGGAGGTTCATGACACAGGATAAATATCCTTAGCAAAAAAAGTGTTTGTTTTTTACCTTAGACCTGCTGACAGCATTCTACAAAGAATGTGCTGTTTCTTCAAGAACAATCAGCTATATGGTCTCTTCTTTGGTTTAAGAACATAAGAAGTAGGTGAAACACATTTGAGTGAAGTGACTATAAAAACTGTTTTCTGGCCTGGGAGTCAGAGCAGAGACTAGCCATGGTTCCATTGCCCCTACCAAAAAACCTCAAAACCCGTAACAAACTGCACCAAACCCCAGAACACTCCAAAAAAAGATGGTGTTCTGACGTATTGATAAAGCAAACAAGGAAGTAATGGATGTAGTAATATCTTTTTGTATGCAACAGCAGCAGCAGCAACCTCAACAGACAGCACAGGAGAACAAACATTATGGCACCTAATGCAGGGAAAAAATAAAATCAACCAACCAAACCAACTTTAACTGTTGGTGAAGAATGAACAACAGAAGTTGCTAATGAAAACAACCAGCTGATTAACAGCCAGGGTTTATTTGCTTTTTGGACTGTAAGAGCCACAAATGCCAGGCTGTTGCAGAGCTGTGAGATCAGTCATGGCTAGGTGACTCTGAATCAAATGAGGTCACAGCATCAGTCACGCCTTTTTGAGCAGCTAGCTGAGGTCTAAAGATGACCCTAAAAGTTGCAGACATATCTCAACATCAGACCTGAAGCAGACAAAGACAGTCATCTTTTAAAACTGGCACTTTAGATCACCTTGGTTTAAATCTTGGCTGTGGTGATTCAGTCAAGGTATGTTTTCATCAGATGCCTCTTGTAAAGCAACCTCCAGTATGTGCTCATTTGGTGGCAAAGCAAGAGGAAGTCAAGCAGATATTTAAGAAGTTTTCAGACTGGATAACCCACTTAAATGCATTTTACACATATGTTAAGTCTGCAAGTATTTGGCACTCAACTATAAACAAAAACATATTTGAGCAACCTCTGGGTTTTTTCCATATTCTTCTTGAATACTCCAATACTGAGGTTTCCCATTCCCTCCAACTTTGTCTGCTTGACTTTCCTCTCCACTTTGAAGTGGCCTACCTGATCATAATATACAATACAATTTGGCCTATGGTATTTTGTTGTCTACTCCTACATTTGTCTTTGGAGCAACAGAAATATTCTATTAACCAAGTCATACCAAGACTAGTTACTTCTGAGGAAATGGCGTAGGGAACAAGGGAAGTTGTGATTCCAGCTCTAAAACACTAAGCTCCTTGTTTGTACAATGTCCCCATAGCATGTTCTTATGCAGTTGGCACATAATGTGGAAACAAGACAATGGATTATGCTCCAAAACACACATCCATGCCTAGGAGACTCTTATATCCTGGTCTACATAACTTGAGGCCACAACTATGAATTTAGAAGGTCTACCACCTGGTTTTATTTAAATTCTTCAAGAATCTCTGACAACTGTCTTGTGTCTATTATATTGTAGAGAGCTGCTCATACCACATAGAAAATTACACCCTACTCAAAGATGACTTATAAAACCACAACAACAACAACAACAGTAAAAATCTCACAAAACTGAAGACTGAGTCACCCATCAGTCCAAAACAAGGCCAAAACAGGCAATTTGGTCCTTGAAATCTCTGGGTGCAGACATGTAGCTGAGTTCTTGCAGGAAGATGCATAAGCAAAAGACAAACTGACACACAAGAACCTAACGGCACCAGCACCATAGTGATCCTCTGAGCAGCACACTGTGGGGAGCAGAACCATCTGGTGAAAACACCTTTCTGCATCTCGTATGATTGATCCACATCACTGCCACTGCCAAAGCCTATACCTGAAGTGACCTGGTGTCAGTAGGAATAGAACTCATTTTCTTCTTAGTAGGTGGTACAGTGCTGAGTTTTGAATCCAGTAAGAGAGTAACATTGATAACACGCTGATGGTTTTGGCTGTTGCTGGGCAGTACTTACTCTAAGTCAAGGACTTTTCAGTGTCTCATGCTCTGCCAGGGAGGAGGTGCATAGGAAGCTGAGGGGGAACATAGCCAGGGCAGCTGATCCAAACTGGCCAAAGGCATATTCCACACCATAGAACACTGAGGGGAGGTGGCCAGGAAACATCAATTGCTGCTCAGAGACAGGCTGGGCATCAGTCAGTGGGTGGTGAGCAATTGTAGTGTGCACTTGTTTTTCTTGGATTTTTCTCTCTTTCCTTTTCATTACAATTACTACTAGTATTGTTGTTATTGTTGTTATATTTGACTTCGTTTAAATTATTCAACTGTTCTTATCTCAACTCTTGAGTACTTTTTCCCCTTGATTCTCCTCTCCATCCCACTGAGTTGGGAGGTGGTCAGACAACCACCCTGTGGTACATGTAGTTGCCAGCTGGACTAAACCAGGACATGAAGTTACAAGACTTCCTGAAAATGCAATGGATACATTTTTGTGAAAGAGGAGAGAGTCCATGTTTCCATGAGCTTAAAAACTAGCAGTATTTGCATACACACATGGGAGTCTAAGAGTCCAATAAGCAAGAGCCTACAGACAACCCTGTTGTTCCAAAGGTTCAAAACCACCATCACAATAATCCCAAAATGACTACAACACAACATTCCTCTTGGCCTGAGCAATTCAGAGCTCTCAAAGCCACTACAGGCTTGAGCAAACACACTTTCCCTATCTTGGCATTAAGAGCTTTTTACATTAAAGCATGCATCCTGTGAGCAAGGCACACAGGGTGTTTTTATATTGCACATAATTTTAAGGTACTAAAATACTTCGCCTTAACAGGTGAGTCTTTACCTGGTCTGGTCCAGAAGCTGGAGTTAGTCCTAATCCTACTCATTCTAGAACACGAGCAAGCAATGGAATCAGTTGCTTTATCACTGGGATAGTGAAGCTATTCTCTGTAAAAAAAATGCCGATGCCAGGCAGTGCTCATAGTATGTGTCAGAACAAATGAGAAAAAGTGTCTTTTACTTGCATGTGACCTGCTGCAAACATGCCAGAGGTCACAAATATAAGCTCAACAGATGACCAAGAAAACAAATACAACAAGGCTGCAGACTTTGCTGACAGATCATTCTCTGACATAATGCTCAGAACTATCCAACTTACAGTTTACAGTTTGTGGAGAGCTCATGAAGACAGCTGCAGCAGCCTTTTCTGAGGCAACCACTGCATCTCCATAATTAAATGGATTAATAAGAGAACTAAGCAGAAACATTATTTCACCTGGGATGTCCAGACTTCCCTGATGCAGCATCACAGGTCAGCAAAGCCTGCTTTCCTCCTGCTTACACATGAACTTCGAGAAGCTACTTGCTTCACATGACGGCTGAGAGAGGTGAAATCAAAACTCAAAAAATCAAAGGCAGTATCAGTAGGACTGCCAGAGAGGTTAAGCATAACCTGTTTGCTTGCTCCTGGCAAACCTGAATTTCATTTCTACTTCATCTCAGGAAAAAGAAAAAAACTATCGCAATTGAATTCTACAGTACCTAGACTGACAATCCAACAGTGACTGCCCTAAACATACTTTGCAAGACCACCTTTGCAAGTAAAAATGCTGGGTTACATAACCTGGTAAACAATAAATCATCACTACACTTCTTATTTCTTTACTTAATGTTAAGCTGGAACCAAAAGATTTAGAGATGGGCCTGAAAGAACCTGAAATACAACCATAGCTGCTACTCCTTCTCCTTCTTACCGGAACTGTCACATCTGTCTCGGTCCTTGGCTCTGCCACTTGAGGGTTTTCAACTCTCCGGATCCCTGAACTTTGGGCAGCTGGCCACTTCACCCTATCCAGAGGTTAGGTTCTCACTCCTCCTCTCACACTCGCCTCTGGCACTGCTGCACTGGGTAAGTGATTTGGGTACAGTTTAGCCCCAAGAACGCAGGTCCCAGTGTTTACATTGCCTCTCAGGTACGCTGCCAGGTGTGCACACCAGCTCAGTCTTGCCTCACATCTGCGCTGCTTGTAAGACCATACACTGGCACAAGCAGTAAGGACTCCAAGGACACCTCAGAGGTGACAGCCCTGGGTCTGTGCTACTCTGCAGTTATCACATCCATCAGCATTCAGAAGTACATCCATACGTATGCACAGCTACACACACCACCCTTACAGTGGTGTCATAACCTTTAAGCATTTCCTAGGAAGGCCCATTCATCTTCTGGCAAATGGCAGATGAACTTGTAGGTGGCCTTGAGTCAGGCCACCTGTAAAGCCAACTGGACACTTACCAACTATCCAAATTTGTAGGCTGTTAATTCCTGACCTCAACACTCAGAAAAGGTCACCAAACAAATGGGAAATGTGCATCAGTCTTCAAAAGAAAGAAGTACTCACAGACAAGAACATGCCAAGCACTTTTTTTTCCAGTAGCCACGATACTGCAGACAGCTGTTTCTCCTCAGTGTCATCAGATTTTGTAGTCACTACCACTGTCTATTCGGCCAGTCCCCAAGCTGACACAAGACTCCATTTTCACTGCACTGATTTCCCAACTTCACTGTATCTCCATCAGCCCACTGTCACAAATCTAAATACAGTAAATGAAGTGGATATTCCATATATATGTATATAAATAGCAATCAAGCACATGTTCTCTCATGAGCACCCAGCTGCAATACCTATTATTACAGTCTGAATTCAACAGGCTTTAAAAAACAAATTTCAAACCTAAAATTATCATTGTAAGGGAAAGCTGTGCTCAGAGGATTCTTTGTTACCTTTCTGTATTTTTTTCCAACCTTTAGGCAACTACCCACATTGACAATCTTTCCTGTTTAGAAAGGCTTGCAGAAATAAAATGTGAGGTAAAGTATGGACTTTTAATGTCTAGTCCATTATGCCAGTACTAACAGAAGTCTTCTTTTCCTAAGCTGGTATTTACAGAAAAATGCAGAACCTGTGAGAATATACTGTTTCTCATAGGGTACTGCTTCTCATGTTTTAAATAGCAATACAGAATTTGCTTTTACCATTTCCACATCCAAAAAGACAGTCTGGAGTGACATGTTTGCCTGCTTACCTCTGTCCTCCTCACTGTAGTTTGCAGTGACAATACTGACATTTTGAATTGGCACTGCTGTAAAGAGTAAATCCTCTGCTTTTATAACTGTGTCTTCACACAACAGGAACACTGTCATCTTCTGAAATAGCAATTTCCTCCTTCCAGCAAATTAAATAATGCTAACTTTTACTATTTTTTCATGAAGTAACTTTCCATGTTTTAGAACGTATTGGTCAGTTGACTGAAGCTACACATGAGATTTTTCCCTAAAAACAACTATTCTTGTTGTTACCCTTAACAAACAATGCTCCTAAGAATAAGCATGTACAATTTCTAAGAAAAAATGCTATTCACATCTGAGTCTTGCATTTTGCTTTTGCATAGGCAATAAAAACATACCCATCTGTTTAATTTCAGCTTCTTTATTTTCTTTCAGAGTCACACATGTTGCCAATGCATTAATAAATTTTGCAATGTTTGAGTTAAGAACAGCTCAGGAAATTACTTACATGCTGTCAGCACAAGATTTAGGATTAACCAGAAAGGGTTTTAAGTGAAATATTCTTTCAAAAATACAATTTTATTAACATTTTCTCATAGATTAAGGAGAAGTTGTATGTTTAAAAACATCACCTATACTAGCATGACTGATTTATGCTACTTTATACCAGTTCTGTCTTTTAATTAGGCAAGAAATGCACAGCATTTTTAAACCAATTATTCTATCCTTAATTGAATTTTTGTTTAGAGCTTATACCATGTATTTCTTTGGAAGTCTCAACTCAGTTAACAAAATATACTGCAATCAAAACCAAATTACTAGAGCACACAGAATATACACAGCTTTTCAGAAATGCAATTAGAGAGTTCAGTCTGCAGGATGCATGATGAATAACGAAGCAGGAGGGAAGAATAAAACAAGGCTACAAAAAAATTGCACAAGTTTCACCTTTGTATTTTCCCAGGTCGAGAACAAGCATTTATTTAAATTCTTCTGCATTTCCAAAGAGATATTGGTATCTTGCCTGACTTGCAGCTTTACAGTGGAGTTTTGAGTGTCTTCTGACTACCTGCTTAGTTTGATGGGCTCACCTCTAGCACCCTTTCAAAAGATTTCTCTGGAATAAAAATTTCCTAGGACAGAACTTCTCTATCAAACAAGAATCTATGCTGGTCAGAAAACATCTTACTGATCAGATTTCAAAGAAGTTTCTTGACTTATTTCACGGGATTTTTACACAGGGATTTCTTTTCTGGTAACCTCCCACATCACCATTTTAAAGCAATGGCTGTAGAGCCAAATTACAAGCTCTCCAATACTGGGAAATTGCTATATATGCAGTAACTCCAAAGTGTATTGCGCCAAAACACCTAAGCCCAACTGTGCACAGACCCACAACCTCCTCCTTTTCAGGACTTCCAGTATGACAGCTATTAAGACAGAATTATCAAGAAAAGTAGTATGCCAAAAATATCCTATTAAAGCTGTTAAGTCTGGTTCCTGCTGAGCACAAATCAAAACCCATTATCTGAAAGACATCATTGCTTGGTCTGGTAGCTTTGCAGGAGAATCACAGACTATTCTGAGTTGGAAGGGACCCACAGGATCATCGAGTCCAACTCTTAAGTCAATGGCCCACACAGGGGATTGAACCCATGACCTTGGCATTATTAAAACCAAGTTTTAACCAACTGAGCTAATCTCAGGGTTGAGTGATGCAGTTTGTGTTACACAAATGTCAGCAGCAAAACCAAAGCAAAACAAATAATTTATCCAAAACATAAAAAAGTAACATAATTTATCTACTAAACCATTACACCCACCAAAAATTATTCAGAATATGTATGAGATAATGTGAACTACAGTATGCTGGCCAAGATGCCAAGCAACTAATGCCTTCCCTTCCCAAATGGCCTGTAAACTGACCTGAAAAAATAGCAAGTAAAATATGTTAGCCTTTGCTTTTTGACAGCATCAATTTTGTCACAAAAAAAATTTTGGATGAGTCACTGTCCAAAATATCTTTTTTCCTATTCAGGTCATTTCTGTATGTGGTTATCCACACAAACCTTATGCAGTGTATGTCCATAAAACATAAGTGCTCACATTGTTTAAGCCCCTGAATAGAGGAATAGTTTTGTCAACAGACACAAAAGATTAATGCCAACTTCTTCTTCCCTTTCTTTTTTGCAAACACACTATTGCAAAAAGGGAAAATGGATTTAAAAATATATTGACCAGTTAGATGAAATACATACTTGTTTCATGACTGCTAGGTGAGAGATGTTGAAAGTTGGAAAACAGTGAGAGACAGGTCTAAACGCCAGCTTCCAAACATGCTGCTCTCTAACTTCCCATCTAGGTCCTCTGGAAATGTTATGTAGCAGTTTTATGTATTATATAAAGCACAATAAACTTAATTCCTTAAATGGCAATACTCTCTTCTTTTTCTATTAGGATCACTATTTCATGTGTGTACCAGCTACAGCCTCCTAATCTTACCTTCAGAGCACCACAAAGCTCAACCGTGTCTGCATCATCTACCACGGTTATTCGGAAGTTTGGAGTCTGCAGGAGCTCTTTGAAGAGAAGGCCATTTTCTAAGATTTTGCTGCCTGTTGAGAGAGGGAAGGGAAAGCTAAAAAAATGAATATTTATTTATATGTTATTTAGTCTTTCCTGTGCAAGCCAAAACACTTGAAAGCAGAGATAAGGTTGTTCTATCTCCATCCTAGACAGACTCCTGTTCTACAGGACCAAGGACATGTCTGCATTGCACTTAGAAGTTCTGCACTGAGTTACTCTGCACTTCTTCATAATTCACTGCCTGCTCATCAACAGATTCTAAATAACAATTCCATTAATTCTCTATCCACTCACCATTTTTTGATCATTCTCTTTAAAAAGAACAGTTAATAATAAAACAAACGTGGATTAAGGATATAGCAGGAGCAATTCGACCAATTATTTTAAAGCCTGCATTCCAGAAAAATACCTACTGATAAAGGCATGTAAAGGACCCTTTACTAATTGAGCTCGCTGCCACTGACAATTGTTTCTAAACACCAACAAGTTATTCAACCATTCAAAATTAAGTTCAGTGCCAAAGCTGTGACTGAGAGGTTACAAAGCTAACAATGCAGAAAACTAAAAATTAACACTGAAAAAACCCCATGAACACTGCTTTTATGTGTGAGTACTTGTATGTGTATACACTCACATATGCCTCTCTAGAAACTGTAAAATCCAAGACTAGGCACACCTTCGTGCTGCAAAGGTGTGCAGACATCAACATGGAAATAAAAAAATTTCTAGCTTTTGGGAAAACGAAGCTTTTTGAGAAATGAAAACAAGACATTGATACCTTAAAAAAAAAAAGAAAAATCAAATTAAAACAAACATGAATAAATGTACCATCTGTGACCATAATATCTGAGCTGAAGTACAGAATATGTAGTTGTTTATCCATATAAAACCATGCAAATCCAAGAAAAATCTTAAACACAATAATAAAATAAAGCGGTTTGTTACGTGGAGGGTGATAAAAAGCGTGCTTGTATTTCACATGCTAAGGTCACAACCCTAGTGAGAACATGTAAAATTGTCTCCTCTCTTTCCATCTATTCCCAGTATTGTCCCAGTACTTTTGTAAGTGTAAACATTTTAGGAAATCCAACCAACAGCTTCTGATTTGAGCTACTTGGTGTGCAACTGTGAGGACAGGAGAATTTGTGGACACAGGACAGTACCTATTGTGGTTTCACAGAATTTCTCTGCTGCCACCTCATTGGCAATGTTAGCTCCCATCAGCACACTGATGTCTATTCCCATCTTCTCTCGAATAATGTCAGAGATCAGCCTGAGTCCCTCTGGGCCTTCATCTATTCCCTGCAGTCAACATTAAAAGGAATTACTAAAAAGTCATTCATTAGGCACAGTAGAGAAGAAAACAGAACACAATTAGTTTTGTCCATGGGTGATAATTGAAACAAGGCCTATTCAGACAGAAACTAAAGATGAAAGAAATACTACCCAGGAAATTTCTACCATTGTGACCTTTTCGAGTTGTTTTAGAATCACGAGAGGTAGAACCTTAAGAACTGGGATTAAACTCTAGATGATGATAACTGGGTTTTTTATCATGCTCAAGGACCTGATTCTAAGAAGTGCTGAACATTCAGCTTTTTTAGTTCAGAATCTCAGCTGGTTGTTATCAGCAATATCCTTAATAAGATCAGTGAAGCATAACTAATCCATCTGTTATGAATCGAGCCTGAACTCGGATTTGAAACTGCACCAAACCCAAAAAACGGCATCTGAATAACTTGTTTTGTGAAGGGGCATCTGAACAGAAGTATCAGAGGCAGATTCCCTCATGTGTAACATCAACAACACTTGACTAGCAGAAACTCTGATTAATATTTTTGAGTATTACTAAAAATGGAACAGACATTCACAAATATGTAACCTGAACAACTGAGAATAATTTAACTTGTAAGAATAGTTTTAATCTATATTTGTAATGCACTTTTCCCAAGGTGTGAAAGAAATGGCAGAAATAGGGCCTTTGAAAAGATCACCCCACAGACTAATGCTGCAGTGGAGAAGAGAGTCTGGTACCCTGAATTGCCTAAACCAAGAACTACAAATAAGACCACCTTCTTCTCATAAACCCTTTTCTCCCAGTCTGCTAAATGCAGAATATTTTTGAGTTTTTTTGAACAGGGGCATGGCAGACAAGCTTCTGCAATGGTCATTCTTTCCCACAGTATACCACCTTCTGTACAGTACAATTTTTTAATCTTGGGGATTTGATATTTTTGGGGATCCTTAACCAACTGAGCTAATCTCACTTAATTTTTACTTATGACTTAAGAGGCAAAAAAATGTGATCCTCTACTACTTTCAGATACACACACACACACACACACACACACACACACACACACACACACACACACACACACACTCTTGTATGCTGCCAGTAGTGACATTTCAGGCAGGCAGTAATTTGCATTTCCACAGAGCAGAGGTGCTGTTCCTTAAATAACATGGTGCAATCAAGGAACATGCAGAAATGCCTGTATAAAACCTGCCAATTAAGACAGTGTTTGCATGTCTGCATTATGTTTCAATTGGTATCACTTAATGTACAGATCTGCTTTCGTATCTTTAATGAGCCACACAGAAACAATCTGAATGCAAGTGCACATACACTTGTTGGATTTTTCCCCTCGCAGTGTCAAAATGTCCCCATACAATAACTGTAAAGTTCCCCCTCCCTACGCAGTCAAACAGTAAACAGAAAAGCATGCACATATTGGGAATAACTCCAAAAAAGCAAATACCTACATAACAATTATTCATGCAAGTGAAAGGAGTTCAGAAAGGCTTAGGTGCCAAATTTTGGTCCACTGTGAAACAGATGCAACTTCTGAAAACGTTAAGGAGAGCTGTACCTGTTTCTTACAGAGTTAAATCCAATACTGGACAATAGATGACAGAATAAAACCCAAACCCTTCTTCCTTCCTCCAAAACCCAAGGCTCTAACATGGGAATTTTCACTGGGCAACAGTGGTCCCCAGGCAACGCAGGTCCAATTCTGTGACCTTAAAATTTGCATCCTAACACACCTGTCAGAGCAATCCCTGGGCCTGTAATAGGTACATGAAAAAAAGAGTGATGTTGAAGTTGCCTGAAGAGTATTTTGAAAGACTTTCACCCACCCTGCTTCCCTGCTCACTGCTGTAGTGCACTGTAAGCTGTATAAGGATTCTCCCCCCACATCCACACAGTGATCTGTTAGGTTTTCATAGATACAGAACTTATGTAAAGGAACACAGATGCAAATGTTTCAATGGAAATGCATAATAACCAGCAGACAAATGTCTTTATTTCCCAAAGACCAGTTTTACTATCAGACATTAGGCTCTGCTTGAAGATTAGACTGTCAAAAAAAAACCAACAAAAAAAAGACTAAAAGATGACACACTGCTAAGCTGCCAAGCAATTTAGAAAGCACAGAAACAAGATATCCCCCTAATGGTATTTTTCAGAGCGGAACTGCACTTTAACTGCCAAATTTAACACAAGCCACTTTAACAGCATTGAGTATATGACACGAAAAATATGACACTGACGAAAACAGCATGCATAAAGAAGATGCAGAAGTAGAGGAAAGAATGCATTTCTGCCGCTGTTGCTTGGTTTCACTGTTGTGTTAAATCTCTGCTCTTTCTTCTTAAATGATACTCTCAGTGATGCACAACTACGCCCTTTTATAAAAATGGTCATGTACTTTGCATTCTCACCCAAAATATTGAGGGGCCCCACAGTATTTCTTTGGAAAGGCTGCCAACAGCTGCAGTGTTGCAATATGACAGTGGGAAGCTGTCTAATAACCAACCCTGCTTTGCATGGCAGGTGCCACTATTTCACTTCCACTACACTATGCATGGGATTTTTGTCTTGTTGAGGTCTTTTTGTTTGCTTGGGGTTTGGATTATTTTTTTTATTTAAAGAGAAGTGTTTCCCCTCCTTTTTATTTTTTAAACATAGTCATTAATCAACACTCCATTAAAGCACTGGTAATCAGTTCCCAGAACAGTAATTCCAAAGGGAATATAGGCCCAGGGCGCTGATTTCAGATATGCAGACATAAATCCTCATTTACTCCATCAATTTCATCAGTTACTTCTATCACTAAGGGTAAGAGAACAGATATCACATTTAGCAAATTAAAGCAGAATATTAACCTTGAGCTATGCATTCAACCCTTGCGGCAGTGCCTTATTTTACCCTTCTATCATAGCAAGAGTTTTTCTACAAAATGCAGCAGGAAACACTTGGAAAGTGTTACTTTTTTATGCATTTCAGCGATATCAGGCCAGCACTGACAAAACAATACAGATTTGATGGGCTTAGTTAGCCAAACTAAAGAGACAAGCTTGCAGGAAGTAATGATAAGGGTTTTTTGTTCTTTTTGAGCACAGATCCTTAAAGGTATCATTTTCCAGAAATGACAGTAAACAAGGGAATGTGTGCTGAGAAAATGGCCTAACCTCAACAAAGCGACAACAACCCAGGATCTTCCAAACTTTGTGGAAATAGCTTATTATTTGCAACTAAATGCACAGGGGAAAAAACCCCACTCATCCAAAAAACAACTCCAAAAATAAGCTAATCCACATGTTAAAAATTTTCTCACAGCAAAATTACAAACACTCCAGTGAAAACACTTCCTGCACCTCTGGCCCCTTCTATTTCCTATGCTCAAACTGTCTTTTTAGGTGATGCTGAACAGACTCTCTTGTTGCAACATAACATTTGACATGAACAAGAGCACTATCCTCTCAGTCACGTGAAATTCTCTCGGCAGTTCTTAAAATCATCAACTCAGCATGTGGGATGTGCATTAACAATCAAAGCATTATGCTTGTGCTCTGTCTTCATCTAATGATGCTTTTGGAAACAACAAATAAAAGACTGAAAAGCTTAGTGGTGCAAAACACATAGTGACTTCCTCTTTCTTTCTAAAAGTCCTGTGAACAGCCCCATATTCCTCTTCCTGCAAGTGCTCACCTAAAATAAAACACTGTGTAACAACCACTTCTGACTGAGACAAGTGCTAATTTTACACCTAGAAAGGTTTAATGGAACAATCAAGTGAATAATGCACAGAGACTTTTCATATCAAAGTTATCAAGCCACTTCGTTTTAGAAAAGTCACTGATGCACTCTTATTATTAATAAAAGATTTTATTATACCTTTATTAGAGTTATCCCGAGTGCTTTCTTGGGTACTCGTCCTGTGATTTCATCGCAGACTTTATGAATGAACTGATGAGGAATGACAAAAACCAACAAGTCTGCATCCTGTACAGCTTCATTAAGGTTTGGGACAGCAACCTGTGTAGTTATGGGAGAGAAAGGCCACATAACTTCTTAAAATTAACATTAGACACAAGTGGTATCTGATAAAGTAAAAGCAGTTTGGTCTTATACTGAATGCTACAAACTACTGCACTTCATCACTGAAAATAACCAGTAACATAAACTTCCCAGATAACCAAAAGAATTTAAGCTTTTACACAAGCTATTTTATATCTTGAAAGGAGCTCCTTCACAGACACCAGCATGGTTAGTGCCACAAAAATTCAAAATGTTTTGCAACATTCAAACAAGTACTTTGAGAAAGAAAACATAAAATAAGAAGCTGCCTTCTCTTTGACAAAATAATGTCCATTTCTGATAAATTATCACATTGAGAAAAGTAGTTTCCTTAGTTCCTTACACACTCAAATTTCTTCTCCAGGCCTCTTACACCTACTAGTTTATATTCCCTTTCTCTACACCCTTAGATTTTGTTTACCCTTTAAGAAGATGACCTATTTTTAAGGCACTTGGCAACTCCACTTTACCTTAACACCTGACCACCTTAAAATAACACTTAGGTTTAAAATGTAGCAATAAGCTTCGCCTATTTAAAAGGAAAACAAACCTGAATAAGCAGGTAAAGGACAGCAGAAACACCACACTTGCTGAAGGCTGGAGAAATGGGATTTCAGCATTACTGTTAAAGAGAAAACTGCAATGCACAGCAATCCATGTTTTTCCTGTCCAGCAGCTCTACTGAAGTGTCGGCTGCAGTGACCTCTTCCTATAATGCTTTTGGGGCAGGAGTCACCCCCTGCTCACCCCCAAGCCTGTCACATCAACACAACACGTGTGGAGTCCAACCGTTCTGCCCTGGCAACACTACAACTAACACGCTGCTCTGACTGCACAGTTTGATTCAGAAACACTCTAGTTCTCATCCATACTTTTAAAGAGCTCAGAATACCTGACATCAATTCTCACTGACCAGACAGCTTCCTTCCAAAGCTGAGGCCAAAATTTTTAATGGGTATGGTCAAAGCTGTTACTTTTGGCCTTGTTTTCACATTTGCTTCTTTATACAGAAACTGAAGTAACATAAAGACAACAGTGAGACAAAAAAAAAAAAAGAAAAAAGAGAGTACAGTGCACTGGACTTACTTAACTGCATAGTTACATAATTTTACTTATTCAAATCTCTGATGTCATCAGTAAAATAGCCTACAGTCTGAAATATTATAAACCCAAAAGGTGTTAACAAAATTACCTCCATTCACAGCACAAGCAATATCCTCTCTGCTCCATAAGTATAATTTAGCTTCTGAGCCTTACCACATTATCTGGCAGCTTGTGTCCAGGGAGATACTTTACATTTTCATGTTCTTTATTTATGATATCTGTCAGTTTTCTCCCATTAATGTTCTCCTCGAAGACCCACATCTTCACTGTGGAAGCAAACTTCTGCAATTTTTTTACATTATTGCCTACTATTTTGGCAACCACAGAACCCCTGCAGGAAAGGAAACAAAAACAGTGTCAAAAAACATGATTTTGCTCCAGAAAAAAAGAGATTGCCTTTAAAATAATCAGAAATTCACAGATTGTTTGACCACTTACCATGCAGATCTAGTAACAGGTGGAAAAATACATCAGTCATTCACACTAGCTGCTTTCTCTCAAATATATCTGCAGTAGGTTGGACTGAAGCATTTATTGAAAACATCCTTATTTATTTTTTCTGCTTATTGGCTATTCAGTGAGAGTTTAGGTTTCTGTACTTCCCCCAAATCAAATAAATTATATCTTTAAAGTAGAGGTTAAAGTGACAAACTAAATTTTTTAAAATGGATCATTTTCACCTTAAGAGACAAGAAGCATCTTTGCTAAGATGACTGACCCATCAATTGTTGTACAACACTGACAGGCATTGAAAGCCAAGAAGCATTTATATGTTGCAGAAGTTACAAGCTTTATGGTTATGTAGCCAAGCTCACAGATATAACTATAGCACCAGCGTCCTCTAAATTTGCAGGTAGACAATTCCATTACTGTTAGCCTCATGTTCTCCCCAAGAACAGCACACAGTGAAACCTATAGGATGGGCATCAATTTTACTTCTCAAATCTTCAAGCAATAATGAAATTAATCAAAATTACAAGAGTAGGAACAAACACAACTTCCCTTTCATTCCTGACATGAACACTATAAAGAAGAGAAAGATGCAACTTTATGAAACCTGTTACCCTAACTTCCTTTCCTGGGATAAGGAGGTAGCTTCATAATTACTGATAACCTACTCAGCAGACAAGAAAAATTTAAAAAGGTTTGTTCTGCTTCAATTCACTGTGCTGTATTAAAAATGTGTGCCATCACAAGGCTAAGGTCACATCCTAAGCAGTGGCAGAAAAAAATTATAGTCTCCTAGGCAGACATTTTTCAGTTAAACCATAAAACTGTACGAGCTAAAAGACTGGGATTTACTTCTCTAATAGCACTTTACACACTAAAAACTCCCCTGGGTTCAGAAAGTGATAATGAAGGCACAGTTGTCAGCCATCTCTTATCAGGGTCATATTCTGTATCTGCACGCACACAGCATGGTTTCTGCTGCAATGGCATCACAGCTCACCAGCTCAAGCCCCGAATTTCAGATCCAGACAAACAGCACCAATCACATCACACATAACACAGGTATGTATTCCTCGGACAGGGCTTTGAGTTCCTTGAACAAAAGCACATTTACTACTGATTTATACACAAAGTCTGGATCCTGGCAAATCCACTGCCTTCAGTTCTGAACTTCACTGTATACTCTCTGTGCTTGCTGGTGACAGAGCAAGACAGAAATAATTGATTCAGCAACTCTGCCACTGGGATTTTCAGTCTGCCAGCAGAAAGTCTGGCAGTGTACTACTTGAGTGAGACATTATTTCCACTACTATTTAACACTTAAATGCCTTAGCTGTCTTTTTTTCAGCCTTTGAATGCAGTATTAAAAAGTTTTATGTGGTCTTAGTTTCTAAACTCAAAAAGATTCTCCTGACTGGCTTGTCTAGTTCCTCATTTCCCATTATATTGCACCACTGTTTTAAGACCATTTCGCAGTTTCTCTGCTTTCCTCCTATCGCTTTAGAAGTAAAGCACAGAACACAGAAACTCCCAAACTTGCCCCGATAGCAGCAGTAGTGCAGACCACAGTACAAAAGTGATGCTGATATTATTAACTCCAGCTTTACTACTGTCCCTCAGTTAAGTCACAAGCTTTTCCTCCCATCTTTCTACAGAACATTTCCAGCTGTAGGAATCCCTCTGATCAGTAACTTCCCATCTCTTGCAAAAATCTAATTTCTGTTCAAGTTGGGCAATCAGGTTAATGAAAAACTGGTTCTAACAAAACAATGAAGGTTAAATTCTGGCTATGCACACACCTCATTAATCTGCCCTGGAAGTGTTATACGAGCAGGCTACAGTACATAGCCAAAGCAGTGTTTGCAGTGGACACTGTCCTGGAATCCCAAGGCACCAAGGCATGCTCCCAAGGTGCACTCCATCCACACTCACGAGAGCCTTCTTTATCCCTTCATAAAGATCCGAACACAATCACTTATCCACCAGCTGAGCAACCCTAAAAGGGCAAGGCCAGCAAACATCCAGCTCCTGCTCTTCCATGCCTGGTGAGCCATCTGTTCTGTCCCATGATCTTCCATCGGGTGTCAAGTGACCCCTGACAAGTCAACTTCATTGTTAAGGTGACCTTTCCTGAGTAAACCGACTGAACAAGTCTGACTGGATGTAATTTATCATCCAAGGTGACTGGCTCAACCCTTCTAAATGGTTACTGTCCTGCCAAGCTCCTTCAGAGTTTTTCTTCATCCCAGATACAGGTCAAAGGGCTGTGAGAAGGCAAAGACTTCTGTACAGATACTGGCACTTGTCCAACACACTCACCTCTCAGAGAACGCCAAACCCCACAGTCTCCAAACTACTAGAGATGCCAAACCACACTCAGATCAGCTACTTACATGCTTACATTTTAGGCATCACCAGTCACACACTCCTGTAATTCAGGCTTCAAAAATACATAATCCCCAAATATCAATGATCAGATGTTTATAAATGTTTCTATTTCTTTCTAGTCCCCTGCTTCTAAGCATTAAATGCTTCCACTTTAGGACAACAGGCCCCAGTTCAAAAAGACACAAAAATACACAATTCAGATTAAGTAAAATTTATTACAATGGTTGCACATATTGAATTGCAGTGCTCTTTGCAGTCAGGGTTTGCTACTTGTCATCCCACGGCCTTTGAGGAAGAAACCACTTACTTCTCCAAGAATTACTGTTTTCAATTTTTGATTACTTTGGCTTCTGCTTTCCTGATGCAACCCCCCCACAGCCCCCCCAAGAAATAAGCTAAAGTTATTTGAATAGAAAGGAAAAAGTTGATGCCTGGTAATAGCATTCTCTCTTTCAGCGTAGAAGATGTGGGCATTTTGCCACCCACTCATCCTATTAGGCAGGAGCTTTTCTTATTATTAAACTGATCCAATGAGATGAAAACAAAATATATGTGCACGTGGTTATCACTAGTAGGCAATATCTGTAAATCCTTTTGCTTCTTCAAGTGTGCTTCACAGTGAACCAAATATAAAGGCAGTCAAACTTTTTTTTTCTCCCTAGATTTCAAGTATGGAACAGTAACAATACCCCCAAAAGACTAGGTCTCACTGTATATTTCCTTCTGCGACTGCCATGCTCAGTATCTCCATGGTCAGCTGACAAGCCAGTGCAAGGAAAGCAAGAGATGCTGTGCTGAGATGTCAGCCATTCCCTCAACAAACTAAAACACAACTTGGCAGCTGCTGATATTTTTAACATCAGCAAAAGCCAATTGCACAGAATGCGCAAGGGGTGAGCAACAAGTCTAAGATCACCCTGAAAAAAAGACTGGCAAGTTCGATTTAATAAAACACAGTACCTCCTTTAAATCTAAACTCCTCTGAGTTTAGAATTAGTGCCTAAAAACCCCATGTTATCAGAAATAATGCATGCTTAGCATTAGTAACTGAAGTGATAAACTGTGAAGGTGTATTTATACAACACATACTTAACTTATTCACTGTAAACAGGGACCCAGTAGAAAAACTTTGATCAGGAATAGTAGAGAAATACATAAAGAAGTCAAAGAAATAGGTAACCCCAAAGAAATAGGTAAAGAAACCAAACAAAGGGCTATTAACATGATACTCCTCTTGAAGAATGATTTGAAGTAAATCTACTGCCTTCAGTGGGTGTTGCAGCAAATTTATTTACATCTAATTATAATCTAGCAAGAGAGGTAGAAATAAAACTCTCAGTGCGCCTCAGCATAAACAATCTGAGAAGAAAAAAAAAGACATTTCAAATAACCTAGCGTCTCGCAATACTTCTTTGATCCGGCGTGGAAAACAGGAGCATAGGAAAGCCCGAACAAGACTTTTGTTGACAAGCGGGCTGTTAGCGAAGCCCTACAGGCAGCGCGCAATTAGGAGAAACAAAAATAAAATGTTCAGCATCCTTGATGTCTACGTCACCTGACATCGGACAGAGCACACAACAAATATCAGGTTAAAAATACACTAAAACCACTTCCTCGTAGAACAGGCGGGTGTTTCACAAGCAATCGTTCCAGGCTCGATTATGCCGCTTCTTCACCCGAGTGCATCAGGGCATCACCTCGGGGCAGGTCGGGCCACACGCGGACGGGCGGCACCGCGCTCCGCCCGCAGCTGCGGGGCCCCAGCGCCGCCATCCCCGGAGACCCCAACGCCGCCACCCCGAGCCCCCAGCGCCGCCACCCCCGGAGCCCTCAGCCCTGAGCCCCGCTACCCCGAGCCCCCAGCGCCGCCGCCCCGACTCCCCAGAGCCACCGCCCCGTTACGGAGCGCGGCCGCGGCGCGCAGCCCTCCCTCCCTTCTTCCGTCCCTCCCTCCCTCCGGCCGGGCGGGAAGCGACAGCGAGGCCCGCGCAGGCAGCGCTGCAGCGAAGGCCGGGCCGGGGCGGCGGCCGCGGTGTCCGCGCTCCCAGGAGGGCCCGCACTCACCAGTTCCCCGAGCCCACGATGCAGACCTTGAGGGGCCCGGCGGGCACGGCCATGGCAGCCCCGCAGCGGCCGCGGCGAAGAGCTCCGAGCGGAGCCCGCCCCGTCCCGCCCTGACACCGCCCGCATCGCCCCCCGCGGCGTGCCGGGAACTGTAGTGCGGCCCCAGCGCAGCGCTGCCCTTGACTCCCGGGCGCTACGGAGGGAAATGCAGCCCTCCAGGCACTGTGCCATATCGCAGAAACAGAGAATCAACTAGTTTGGAAAAGGCCTCGGAGATCATCCAGTCCAATCCACGACGGAACACAACCATGTCGACTAGACCATGTGCAGACCTTCCTCCAACTCCCCCAGGGATGGTGACTCCAATCCCTCCCTGAGCAGCCCATTCCACTACCTAATCACCCTTTCTGTGAAGAAATTCTTCCTAATGTCCAGCCTGACATTGGCGCAGTGTAAGACTATGTCCTCTTGTCCTATCAGTTGTTACTTGGGAGAACAGCCCGACCTTCTTCTGGCTACAACCTCATCTCAGGAGGTTACAGACAGCGATAAGGTCACCCCTGCGCCTCCTTTTCTCCAGACTAAACACTCCCAGCTCCCTCAGCTGCTCCTCACAGGACTTGTGCTCCAGACTCTTCACCAGCTCTGTTGCCTTCTTTGGACTCACTCCATCTCCTCAATGTCCATCCTGAATTGAGGGGCCCAGAACTGGACACAGCACTCATGGTGTGGCCCCACCAGTGGTGAGTACAAGGGAAGAATCTTTATTGTCACCATTTTCTGCTGAACTAACACCATGCATTTCAGTCACACACATAACAACACAACTCTTCTGCTCCCTCTTAGTGATGGAGTAGCACTGTATAACTCCGGAGTAAGGCTGTGAATCACTCAAGTGTGTAGGAACCAGTGTATCCTGTAATAAAGCAGGTTAAGCTGGGAGAGATGTTAACAAGGGAAATATGAGTGCTTTCAAATACTCCTTTCCCCTCAGTCTTCAGCCAAAATCATGTTGTTCTCCATCCCATGTGCTTCTCCAAGGGAAAAAAAAAAATGGATGAGTTGTTGGTTTGAATAAGAAGGGTTTGGGTCATCTCTTACAAACTTTTCCATCAAAGGTGTATTTCTACTGACACTTTTAGCTGTATTTAACAATCACTTGGGAGGGGAGGCTGAAGGGAGATCTCATCATGGTCTACAACTTCCTCAGGAGGGGAAGTGGAAAAGCAGGCACTGATCTCTTCTCTCTGATGACTAGTGACAGAACCCAAAGGAATGGCATGAAACTGTGTCAGGGGAGCTTTAGGTCAGATATTAGGAAAAGTTTTTCACCCAGAGGGTAGTTGGGCACTGGAACAAGATCCCCAGGGAAGTGATCACAGCACCAAGTCCATCAGAGTTCAAGAAACATTTGCACAATGTGGATGGTGTGATCCTTGGGGCTGTTCTGTGCAGGGCCAGGAGCTGGACTTCATTGTCCTTGCGGGTCCCTTCCAGCTCAGGATATTCTGTGATTCTGTGATTCTGTTACAATGCTCTTGTCTCTGTACAAAGACAGTGCCCCTCTCTCTTTATTGAAATAAACTACATATCAAGACATTACCCTTTTGAGTTTTCATCACAGAAGATTTCTTCTCTTGTGCTTCTTCCAAAAGGCTTGCTAGAGGCCTGATGGTGTTAGCTGTTTCTGAAATGCTCCTTCAGTTGGAGGCTATATGAGAGGAAATGCTGGACCTACTCTGTTGCCTTTTGGTTGATCATAACTGAAGCAGTGTGAACTGCTACCTGGTGTTCTCCTTTCTGCTTAAAAGCAGGGTTTTCCTTTACCCCACTGACAGTTTGCTAACAAATTAAAGAAGGGAAAAAAACCCCACACAACAACCAAAATGAACAAAACGTGCCTAAATACAGTCTGCTTGCACTAGTGTCTTTATTTCCACTGGCAGCATTTCCTAATGTTGAGAAAACCCTTAACTCGTTGTTTGAGTCCAAGGAGAGAGTGTTTTGCTTATGCTTGCTTTAGGCATTGAGAGACCAACGTTGATGATATATAGCCTAGCTTCTAAGGGACTGGGGAAGGGGTAGTCCTATAAGATTGAATAATAAGGGACTGGAGTCTAAATACTTAAAGAAATAGGGAAATGAAAATATTGCCAAAAGTACAGCCTGAATATAAGCACTTCAGGGTCATGGCAACTTGCAACCTGAACTTTAACATACATTTTCACCGTGAACTAAACCAGTCTAGTTAAACAGTTCAAGTTTATACAGCCTTGAAAAACAACCAAAATACAAGCACATATTCATCTTGAAGAACCCTCAGATGCATTGCAGAAGTACATTATGGAGGCTTACCCGTGCCGTTCTAAACTGAGACTTTTGAAGACTAGAATATTTCAGTTGGAAGGGAACTACAACAATCATCTAGTCCAAGTGCCTGACCAATTCAGGACTGACCAATGGTTTGTGTGCTATTAAGAACACTGTTCAAATGCCTCTTAAACACTGACTGACTTGAGGCATTGATCACCTTTCCAGGAAGCCTGTTCCAATGTTTGACCACCCTTACAGGGGTGCTTCCTAATGTCTAAAACCTTCCCTGGCACAGCTTTGAACCATTCCTGCATGTCCTGTCACTGGATACCAGGGATATCAGCATCTGCTCTCCTCCTCCTCAGGAAGCTGTAGAGAGCAATGAGGTTGCCCCTCAGCCTCCTTTTCTCTAAACTAGGCAAACCCCAAGTCCTTTTCTGTTCCTCACAGGACATTCCTTCCAGCCCTTTCACCAGCCGTCTCCTGCACACATTCAAGGACCTTTCCATCCTTCTTAAATTGTGGGGCTCAGAACAGCACACAGTACTCCAGGTGAGATTGCTGCAATGCTGAATACAGCAGGATAATCCCTTCTTTTGACCAGCTGCTTATACTGTGCTTAATGCACCCCAGAATGCATTTTACCTTCTTGGCTGCCAGGGCAATTTGTAGACTATGATTTATTTAAGCTGCATCTGAGGTAAGAAGTGGCCAAACCTTTACATAAAAACATTGCAGACAGTGGAGAAGAAAGGGCAAGAAAGAACCTTTTTACTGTTAAAACAAGTGCTACCAGATCATTAATGTTACCAAGAACAAAAGATTTGGTTTTGTGCCTCGTCTGTGGACTCAAACGATGTGTTCAGGCAATCTGGCTGTACTGATTGAAGGCACTGTCCTCCCAGCCTAGCAGAACAAGCTGACCTCAGCTGGAGATTTTAATCTTTTTTTCAAGGTTGGCAGAAGAAATTGCTTTTTGTTTGTTGTTGGCTTGAGTTCAGAGTCTGATTGCAAAGGAAATCTGAAAGGAAATCTCAGGGAAATTAGGCAAGCAGGCTCTTTCATAAAAAAGCACATTCTGATGGTGTAGCATTGACAGTCCAGGTATAATCAATGAATTGAAGTCACAGATACTCATGTGCATATTCCATTCTCCTAAACCTTACACAGCACCAGCCAGAGGGAAGTGACAGACAGCTCTGGGTTCCAATAGATCAAGTCAGACAACTGTTTGCCTGAATTATGGCTGTTAAGGCACTCAGATTCTGGGCTTTGCATGGAAGCAGCTGAGGCAGGACCACATGCTCCCTTAAGCCCATTTTGCTATGGCAGCAGTATGAGCTCCTCTGACAGCTGAAGCAGGCAACTGGGTTTATTAAACCAGCACTAAGATAAGACAGATTTGATCTGTCAACACCTCAAAAGACTAAGTCATTATCAACTTTATTTAGTGTGTATCAGAAAGCAGATAGTATGGTACCTATAATTACATGGCAAAAAAGGAAAAGATTGATAACATAAAAATACATTTTGGATGGGGGAGAGAGTAATAATGAGATCGCGGTTCTTGTTTTCCAGTTTTCTTCTGTATTTAAATGGTTTGTTGGTGCAATGTCAATAGAGGTAGATCTATTTCTTTTCTTCTGTGCTTCATTTGACTTTACACAAGGTGTTGAAAATACAGCATGGATTAAGCAGCCATTAAGGAGAAAAAAAGCAACTCATAAAAGGCCAATCTAAAGCTCTGGTATTCTCCAGTTGCTTGTTCTAAACTACTTACATGCAGAGTCATTGCACTTACAGCTTAATGTGTTGATTTATTTTAAATATTCTAGATGTTGTTGAGATGCCTGTTCCTCTTTTTCTAGGGAGTTTGCTGTTTGTCTGACGCCCAAGGATTTATTGAAACCTGACAAGCTCCTTTCAAAACTCAGTACTCAGAGATAATAAGATATGTCTGTGATAATCTACAACTGGAAAGAGTCCTGTATAAAGCACACACATCTGGCAACTAGAAAATATGGAAGAGCTCCAATAGTATAAAATATTAACTTCAATTGCAAGTTTCTGAAAAAAAGGCCTGATTAACTACTCGGAAATTCTCCATTTATTAAGCTGATTTTCAAATTGTATATATTATTATTAAAAAAAGTTTTCTTAGGATATATTTAAAAACATTAAATAGCAGTTTCCTTTTAGTTTCTTCTCAGGGTTCTGTACAAAAGATAAAAATCTGATCTATATATAATTAGATAATTATTTCACCAGAACATAATAATGTCTTGAAACACAATGTGAGCAATTTTTAATTCTGGTGACTTTGTAGGAATTTCTTTTATATGCATCATGTTTTGAGAGTGTGGGACTGACAAAAGTCTGCAAATTCTTTAGTACTGTAACCATGGATATGGATAAGGCAGCACAGCTCAGCCTCTCTGAGTAGGTGAACTCAAGGGGAAGAAGATTAAGATATAATAATTAGTATTTTCATAAGACACCTCAGTTTCTAAAGCATCTTAAATATATATATGAGAATGAGGTCCTGTTAAATTAAACATAAACGTAACTGAATAATAGAATTAAGAAAGTGCTCTTCATGTCCCACAGTCTTTGACTCTTTTGAAGGTGTACAGAGTGAGAAGGAGTTGGGTTTGGCTTTTAGTTTTTAGGGGTTTATTTCCAATCACTGCTGGGTATTTTTAAAGTCCTGAAAAAAAGAAATGCACATAAAGGCCAGAAAACACTAAGAAGGACAAATATTTTACCTTCCCTCCCCTTCACCTCCACTCCCTATTCATTGTTCTTCACATAACCTGTTTTCCCACCTCTTATCTGTGTTTATTTTGTCAGCTCTCTGCACCTTTAGTTGAATGTTTTTCCCTTTCTAGTCCTGTTCCATGTTGACTGACTAATCTGCACTTTTGAGGATAAAAAGCTAATGAGGAAAAAAGGGGTTTGAGGGTTAAAAGCCATTTTACTTTTTCTTACATTGTGGTAGAGGTACTTTATAGAGAACTACCCAGCTCATGCAAGCTTGACAGGCACCTTCAAAATAAGTCAGGTTTCCAAATATATCATCTCTCTATTCTCAAAGAAGAAAGAAATTTTTCAACTTTCCTTGGAGGCAGGATTCACAGGAATAAGACAGTTTTAATCTAGCTCAGCACCTAAGTTTATAAAGCTTAATAAATAAGGACGAATCTGGAAAATAAAATATCTGATTTTAGCTTCATAGAGACTTTCTCTCAGTATATTACAACTTAATGGTAGTACTGTTTTTTCCTCTGCCTGCACAACATGGTGTAATTCTTTCTGATAAGCTATTACGGATGGCAATTTGTTACAAGTTATTCCAGTAAACTTTTGTGTAGCAACTTCATTAATTAAAGTCACAGTGTGGTAAACCTTTCAGGTCAGTAAAAGGGCCATCCTCCCTTGGCTGCCCATTCCCCTTTCTTCACTTTCTTCCCCTACCTTGTTTTGACACACAAGTTGTAATTCATGCCGACCATGCAGCAAGCAAAAAGGAGAATTAACTGTGTTTATCCACTTTTTCTAGCTTAACCTGTTGAACAGCTGTCTCAGCCCTTAATGTAAGAAGTCAAAAGTCTAACTAAACAATTTAGTGCTATTAGTTTTGTATTCTGGAATACAGAGTCTAAATATGAAACAGAGACAGAATTATATGGGCAATACACAAAAGTGATCTTTGGGAACATGAGTGTCTGCCAGGTAAGTGTTTCTTGCATACAATATTAGGCAGTGGCGAACTGTTTTTAGGAGATTTGGTCCTCATTGCCCTGTACTATATATAAACAGCATTAAAATCTATTCCTTACAAAAGAAAATGTAAAGACAAGTTATGCTCTACAGATGTGCATTTTTCCTGCTTTCATTGAAGTGCAGATGACCTGAAATCATTCCCTTCTTTTCTGTCTTCCATTCTTATCTTCTTGAAACAGAACTAGTCTTCATCTCACCTTTCTCACTGAACTATTCTGATGGCATGTGGGGCATGCTTGCTTTCTAACCTTTCCTCTGCAAAGCAGAGCTACGGAACCTACGAAAATGGTGGTGGTGTAAGGATATAGGCCTAGATCCCTGTTGTTAAACAATCAGCTTTAATAAAGCTTTCAATTTGCAAAGCATAAATCAGAATCTCTAGTGTGACCCCTACAGCTGCTATAGACTAACCTGTGCCTCTACTCTGGTGCTTATTGCAGCTGTGTCCTGCTCTCCCCCCTCCAGCTGTGCTCCATGGATAACTTTTGCTCATGTAGTTTCTCTGCCTTTCAGGCAGTGCAGGGACTCACTCTCTTACAAAACTCTAAAATGAGCTTCTCACTGTTGGGCAGCCCCAATCCATGGAACTGTGTTCCTACAGCTGCATAGAACTATTATCAAGCACATACAGAGTATAAATGAGGTTTAGGAAGAGTGAATTGAAAATATTTACTGTTCATCCCTATTTCAATGGAATTCTATGTAGAATTTTGGCAAAGTTATTAATCAAAAAAAGGTTTTAATCATGTGGGTTTTTTCTCCTGCAGCCTGTTGACTGCAAAGGGATTATTGAGGGAGGAAAAAAGAGTGCAATGAATTAAAATCTGGAACTTCAGGCAAACTGCACTGGCTAATGTCCATTTGGCTAAACTGTTCTCATCTGGAAACAAAAATGCTACCAGGTCTCTCTCTTCATGTACTGTTATCTCATGGAATGCTGCAACTAGAAAAATTGAGCTTTAACTGGCGTGAAATGGTTTGCACCTCTTTGCTTATGACCGTGATGCCACAGATGGCTGCAGATCTGCTGCACATTCATTGGCATAGTTGCTCCACATTTTCATGTAAGAGGGTTTTAAGTGGGCTTGCAAGCTCTTAACAAGCAATAGTAAGGATTCTCTCAGTGTTGTGGTTTACTACTACTGGTGTCTTGAATTGTTATGTACAGTGCTGTCTCTGGCATCATGCTGATACTGGGCAGCACTGGAAGGGCACTTGACACCAATACATTGTTGCAGTGAAGGATCTGAGAGTAAAGAAGTGTCTGGACTTGAAGTGAAAACTATTTCTAGCTGGTGAAGATGTAAGATGGCTGTCTGGTCAATTGATTTATGAAATCATAAATTCATGAATGTAACCAACATTCACATGCTGGGAAGCACAGCTAAGTGATCGCACAGTTCTCACCTCCATAATGGGACCTGATGTGCTGTCCAACAACCTGGAATCAGGATAGATGCCTTAGAATCTCTCTCTACTGTGCTTCAGTGACTATTAATACATCTAGAATGAGTTTTAACTGCACGCAACTAAACTTCCAGCTTTCTGGAAAGACAGTCCCAGTGCTTTCACTACGAGTTTTTAGTAACACAACATGTGACATTTGGGACTTCCAAAATAAGGATTGAGACAGTGAAGGCACTTCCATTGACATAGTGACTGTTGACTTAGATATGTATGTCTTCATTTCTCTCCATTTATCAGATATTCAGCCTTATGCGGTCTGAAGAAAACATTCAGATAAAGTTATTGTAGAAAGATGTATTGACTGATTTTTAGCAATAATTCTGCCCAGCAATCCCTGCTAGATTGATAATATACTTAGCTGATACTGTCAGCGGCTGCGTCTGAAAGTCAATTTATTACTGTTTAATAGTGTTTATTGACAAAGACTATGTGAAATTGTATGCAGTTCCATAATCGATTTTTTTTGTTGTATTCAAATTTGATTATATGCCATTGTCATTTTTTGGAGCAAATTAGCAAACTGTCATTTCTATCAAGAGAAACTGAACTCAGAACCTTGGACCATGGTTTTTGTCACATAAACCTTGTGCAACAATAAATAGTATGAATTCACTATGAAACAGTCAATGTAAAGTACTAAAATCAGAAAGTAACTATTGGTTCATTTTAAGCAAAATGACAGCCTAGGTGTGCATGGACTCGTGAATATTTGACGTAGCAAGGAGAAAGAAATATGAGAAAGGGACTCCATTTTTAAACAGAAATAAATAGTAAAAAGATATTTACAAAATATTTTAACTAAGCTGCTGCCAGGGCCCTCAGTGGGCCTATGGGCTGCAGTTATCTTGACCAGTCTATAACCACAATTTTCCATATGCCTTTTCTGGAATCTCTTCCCCATCTTCCAGGCTCTGTTCACAGGCAGCTATGATATGGGGCAACTGTGCAAAGCTGGATCAGACTGTAAACAAATAGGTCAGGAAAAAGCTGTGAGAAACCTCAGGTTGGACTGGGGAAGAAAGAAAGACAGAAAGAAAGACAGAAAGAAAGAAAGAGAGAGAGAGAGAGAGAGAAAGAGCTACAGGAGTAAGAAAGTCAAATTGTATTTGGCAGTTGTACTGGGACAAACGTCATTTTTTTGGCCCCACTGTTTTCACCCCTTCTGTCTGCACTATAGAGACCCTAATGCTCTGTGTGCTGACTTAGTGCTTTTTTAGCTGGGGCATGATATAGACCTCTGCCATGTTGCAGGATAAAGAGATGCAGAGACAGACGTTGCTGCTCTTGATCTGTACAAGGCACCTGTACAGCCCAGGCTTGTGTGCTTTGTAAGTCGCCACCACACACATCTTGTACCTCAGCTCCTGACCTTAAGACAGCAGGGCAGCTGCTCGTATCCTGTGTTCATCCTTGCTCTAGAGAGTAGGTCATAATGAAAGGTCCTGTGAAGGTTTAAAAATGCATATTTTTGGACATCAGATCATCATCTAATTTTAGAGCACTGTAACAGGAGTTTCTAGAGAGATCTTTTCTATAAACCTTATTTCCTGTTCTTTTCCCCCCATGGTGCTCAGCGGAGGATGGAGGGCAGGTCTGGCACTGCAGGCTAGTCCTCTCTCTGTGATGGAGGTAGGACAGCTTTCCTGCTGCCTGCGGTCACTTTTAATGAGATGTAATCTTATTTGTTACCAGCAGTGGGCTGGTTTTTTGCCTTTGCCACTCAGTTTTGTGCCGCTCCATTGCTGTGCACTAGAAAACAATGCAAGCTGTGCAATCCTCCTGTGTGTGAAGGCTCTCTGCACTGAGTGTGACAACCTCAGTAACCTTTGTGTACAGTATAATTTTGTATACAGTCTAATAGAACCAGCAGCATCCAGACTCTTATCAGCATACCAAGCCAGCATGGAATGTTCTCCGTGGAACTGATCTGCTGCAGCTAGTTTGTAACTCAAGGGCGTTGGGCTTTTATTTATCTTATCTCCAGAGGATAAAAACTCCCATGAGGGTGTTGCAACTTTCAGGTTTGTTAATCAGTGGTAGATTCTATGCATATTAACCTGCTGAGTATTGACACCTTGGACAAATTTAGCATCCAGAGTAACTGTGACTGATTTAATTTTTTTTTTTTGTTTAGTTGCAGATCTCACATTTGCCATAAATTGTAAAAGGGCGAGGAGTTCTGAAACAGCCTTCAAAGCTGGCAGTGAGCCAGTGTTAATGCAAGTCTGATAGGGTCTGAGTTTGTAAACCAAAGCTTTTCAGTGTGCTTAACATCACATGTTTCAAAGAAAAAAAGAAATCATCATTGCCCAACACTGTCCTAATTTGCAAGTACAAAAATGGTTTTTGTCTATTAAATTTTAGTGCCTTAGTAACAGTTGTGTCAGCAGATACAACAAAACACAGTAACAGGAGAAAAGACTCCTGAATGCAACTTTATAACAAGAGCACGACATTAATTAGCAGAGAATTACTTTCAATGGAGATTAATTTTGTGTACTGTGAAGGAGGAAGCTCCTTTGGCGCTAGAGGGAGTTGCTGTTTCTGGACGATAAACCTGTCTCATGCAGCTGAAGTTCAAACACTCAGGGACTTTATTGGTTTACAGAGCTTGTATGCAAACTCACTGAGCAAAAGACCATGACAGAGACAAGGTCAGCATTAGACTGAGCATTTCTGAACAAGATGTGTCACAAGGCAAAGTTTCCAGCCACTAAACATATCACTTTTTATTGTGATTCTTAAAGTTAGTAAATGAGTTGAATTAATATCCCACTTTGGACTTAAGTCTCCACCCTTTCTGGTTAAGAAAGATTGTTCTTCATTAGCAAAATCTAAAATCTAAAAATCTGTAAATTATGGATTGCTTAATTTGCTTTAGCAGCTAATTTAGATCCCTGCTCAGCAGAGGTATTTCCAAAAGAGGTCTGAGTTCCAAATTCCTGAGTGATGCCTCATTTGGTTACTTGAATGTGGGAGAAGTGACAGAAAAAAATAAATCCCTGCAAGTGTTTAGAAAAATAAAATGAATGGTGTTGTTAACAATTTCATCACTAGTTTTAATTTTCATAGAATCATGGAATCATTTACATTGAGAAAGACCTCTAAGATCAAGTCCAACCATGAACCCAGCACTGCCGAGTCTACCCTAAACCATGTCCTTAAGCATCGCGCCTGCAGGGATGGTGACTCAACCACTTCCCTGGGAAGCCTGTTCTTAAATTTTGGATAGAAATACTTCATTAGATGTAATATTTATATGTATTTACTTGATTTTCAGACCTAAAATAATGTTCTTGAAGTATTTATCCTCAAAACTCATCCAACCCACTTGCTGTAGATAGGGTTTTGCAGGCATAAACGATGGGTGTGTAAGATGCAATCATACTGATTTAGAAATAGGGTGAAGAAGAGTTGAGTTTTGGTCCCTACTGATAGGAAATAAACGCAGTAAATACCAGTAGATAGACAGCAATAGATAATACCATATATAAGTAAGTATCAGTGGAAACCTTCACGGGGAGAGTTTTAACTTTTATTTACATAAATCTGCTTTGAGAATCAACAGCATGCCACAAAGTACTATCTCAAAAGAAAATGTCTATGTTTTTATGTAGAGGAGAGGCTCTAGCATTGTTTGATAGCCTATTTTGTATCAATTTGTTTATAAAGGAAAATTCTTTACAATTATTAGCACCAAGAGATTACCCTCCCTAGAGTTATCCCCATCTCTGCAAACTTGTCTCCTTTGCTCTGGTATTCTAGTTTACACTTAATACATAAGTATGGATACCAGGATGGTGTACAAAACTTTTGGATTCAAGAATAAATTCACACTGTAGAAAATGAAGCTTCTTGTTGTTTGTATTTATTTTCATAACTGCTATAAAACTTGTTGTATCTTTTAGAACAAGTATTATTAGATCTCTCATACATTCAGATCCTCATATTTGCTGCTAGTAGAGATGATGCCTTGTCTTTTTTTGTCTGTGTACCCATAAACTCCATGGCATGACTAATTGTTCTGCTGTAATAACTCTGAACTTAGTAGTTTATGGCTTAGCTTTCAAGTTTGCAAGAGTATTTATTTGAAGGTTTTAAATTGTTTAGTGTATTGGCCTGAAGGCACTAAAATGTACAAAACGCACACAAGCTTTGACCATTCAACATTCATCATCGGTAATACAATTAGAAGTCTTCTGAAGTGTGTGAGCTGTCCAAATTATAATGAAATGGAAAATTGGCTTCGTAGTCATTAATTACCACATTAACAGGGCACTTCTTGCACCTTTAAACACTGGAGATTTAATTAGAGTATTGGATTAAAGAAAAATATGATTTAGCCTTTTCTCAAAAGAAAAAGTGAAAGACATAAGCTTTGCAGGATAGATTGTTGCACATGTATCTAGAAGATTTTGAGAATGCATTCAGCAAAGAATAATGCTTGGCATCAGCCACATTCCCTGAGTGTTCCTTCCTTTTGAGGAAGCAGAACATGTTTCATGTTAAAATATTTGCTGAATTCTTTGGAATCCATGCTTAAGTGGAATATTTTTTTCTACGATGTTGAAATGCATTTGCCCTTTTGGCTCTTCTGTTTGCTCTGTGGATCCCAAATTAATGCATTCAGGTTCCCTTCTCATGCTCTGTTAGGCCTAGGGGAACTTTCCTAGGGGCATGAAACTGGAAGTGCTTGAACTTCTCCAGCTCTTTTCCATAATTTGTGAGGACATTTTTATTTTTTAGGAAGATGTCTTCATGATAAGCTGAATTATTTTGCTTTCCCTTTGCCTCTGAGTGTGGCCTTCTTAGTAAGATTAAGGATATTAATTACTTTAAATCCAAATGTTGGGGCTTTTCCCCCCTCTGACACTGTTATAACTTACAGAAATATAGCCTAATTAATACAATATGTCTGTGACAAAAGCTAACCACTGTGAGATCTAGGTCCTACTGCTTGTCTTCTGTGATTAGTGGCTTTTTATTAGAAACTCTGCTGTTCTGGCAATACATTAGTTTTAAGCTGGACACTGGTGCACAAAGCAATGCATTTCTCATTTGCCTTCTTGCTGGCAGTCCATTCATCTCCTGGTAGAACTCCTGTGAGGAATTAATCAGACTTAATGAGGCCCTCATTGTCTCCTTTTTGATGTTATACACTATGCTGGTGCATCCTTGCAAAATGACATAATGTATTGGATTTTTTGCTTCTTCCTACATGTCTTTTGTGACATGTTTTCATGGGTTGTGCTGCCTATCACAGAATGTAAGGCTTAGGGTGTTATTTTGTTTGACTTTGAGCTTTGCATGCATATTTCTTCATACCCTGTGGAGTTGAGCTTCGTACCCAAGTCCTCCTTTTTGCTGACATTTTGAATTTTCAGTCATGTCTCCTGATTTAATTGCCATCCATCTGCTAGAAGCCTTGCTCTGGACTGAGTAGATCTTGAGCTAGGTCTAAATAATGTGCCTAGATTTGATACTAAACCTGCCAGTGTTATAAGTGTTTTCTGAAGCTTTTTAGTTGTGTCCTGAATTTCATTATTCTTTTCCCTCATGAGAAAGCAAATTTGATTCTTCAGTTTTCATTCAGCCCCAGATACTCTAATGTACTCTTGTACCCTGGATAAAACTGCACTTTTGTATTTCATTCAGTGGCAGAGCTATTGTACTTCTTACATTTCTATGCTGCAGTTTCACTGCCTCCTGTGATCTGTATGAACAAGAGATGCCTAAACATACCATGCATTTCAGCACCGGCCACTGTGAAAAAGGTGACCTTCTCAATGTCATTTTTACTTTTAATGATACCTTTTGCTTTTGTGTATACTGTGTAACAGTGTTTGAGCTTCTTTCCATTGTCCGTTGTATTTGTAGAGACTGAGAGCTGTGATTAAGCCTTTAGAATATCTATTTTAATTTTTTTCCTGGTGTTACATGACATTAAGTAGACTCTGGGAAACCGGATGCATAGCAGAGATCAACTACATTAAGTGCTTTGATTCCAGTTGAGTTTAAATTTCTTCATCTTCTGCATTATATAGTACAAACTTTCCAGAGGTGCAGTTGTTCCCAAAGGGTGCCACTAAGAGCACAAGGAATGTAGAGGAAGTTCAGAAGGCAGTGAAACAGGAAGCTGTGCTTCCTGGTCAGTCCTTCCATATGTGCATTCCTGGGAAGCTACGACCAGCATTCAGGAGAAAAAAAGAACTTGATTCTCCAAGGGAGAAACATTAATTGCCTTATGTTACAGATGTAAATGGAAAAAAAGTACTGCCTTGTTTCTATGTTACAAATGGATATTCATGCCTTTTCTGGAAACTTATACTGTATATTGCTTTGCTGTTTCTTTCTATCTCCCCAGTCTTCATTGAAGCAAACAGCTCTTGGCCGAATAAAAGGTTGATAACCTTAGTTCCTTTGACTTGAACTAAAGTGGAGAATTTTCCTGAGAAAGAGGCTGATGCAAGAGTATTTTTCTACCTTTCCTTTGTTTTTTTTTTTCTTTTATCAAGACTCAAGCCTGAAGGACCCATACTGCATTTAAACAACTTCATTGAATTGTGCTAGTTTTACATTAGGGAAATGTTAGGAAAAACAAAGTTGAAAGAAAGCACTTCATGCATTTCTTCCCATATTTATTAATTAATAAGGCCCTTAATACCTTTGAATGCACAAACAGTTCCTATCCTCTGTGAAGAAAATTTACTTGAGTGCAAGCAATGTGTTAGAAGTGTTATGCATAAAATTTGTGTAGTCGTATTTTTCCTCAAAACTACTAAACTAAAGAAAAATAATCTTAAAACCTATGGCATCAGCACATCAGTTTGCTTTCATGCAGAGAACACTCCTTTTTTCCTTCCTTAAAACCTTGTCTTTCTTGTGCTTTGACTTGGGTTGGCTTGCTTAGATATGTTTGCCTTTGTAATATTCTCCTAAGATTCAAATTACCCTGAAATGCTCATCTGTGGGTGATGGCCTCGGACTTATTTCTGGTGCACTGCATCATCAAACATCATCAGTTTTCCTCCTGAAACTCCATGAGATAGAAAAAATGCTGTGGTTATGTCAGAGCCTTGTCTTCTCTTTTCCCCTGGTTTATAAACTTCCTGGCAGTTAACTGCCAGGATTTTGACACTTTGGTTTATGTGTAGCCTCCGAAGCCTTTTTTGGCAACCTCCCCGTTACACTCTTAGGCTGACACTGGAGCAGCTCCATCTCCACTGGAATTTATAAAGTAGACCAGCCACTTTTGTTGCTATGAAAGTGTTGTCTAAACTTGGTTAGGACAGAACTTCCTAGCAAAAATAAGGTGATAACAACTGCTAAAAAGACCTTGCTGGTGTTCTGAATGTGGTGTGACAGTCCTAACTGTTGTTAGCAAAAGAAATAAATATCTAAAATTTTTCCAAACTGACTGATTCTTGTCTTTGTTTCTGCCTATAAAGCCAATTTCCCCCCTGTTAGCAATAGGATTCTATGCTCTTTTCTACTAAAAGCAGTACGAATTTGATTTCTGACATGAAGGAATCTGGGATCAGATTAAATTAGTATATGGGCTGTGTTTTCCCATAATATTCTGGTTTGTGAAGCACATGCTGTGTATGAGTTTATAAGACCTTTCCTGTTCCATTTATATTTATGCTAAAATCTCAAATCTCTTCTACTTGTTTTTCATTAACCCTTTTGAAAAGTATGTGGAGAGCTTAGAGAGTTTTTAAATCTGACATCAGATTAAGTGAAGCCTAATTTGGATGGGGAAAGTTTTGGGTTAGACCATTCAAAGATTTGTTACATTGTTTAAATTTTTATTTCTGATGACAGTTTTGAATATTTGTGAGAAGATCTTATTTTAGAAATCCAATGTCTATGTTGTCAGTTAGGGGTTGACCTCTCCTTATCAAGATTTCAAGATTCCCCAGCATTGTTTCCTATTTTTCCCCAATAGAATAGTAAGATTAAACATTCATTCTTCATTTCATACAAGCAGGATGTCAGAAAAAGTAAAAAAAACACCTCCAATCTTCTGTGGAGCTTAAAAAGAAGAAGAAAATTGCCTGTGTGTGCATACACCATGATTCTTCCTCTCACTGTCATTGCGGGTTGTTACTGTCTGGAATCTGTTTCATCAACTTTCATAACTTTAATGCTATCTCATTTTCTGAAAGCACAGCCCTATTTTTAGGCTGTAACACAGAATAGTAAGGGAAAGTTTTTGACAGATTGAAGCTGACAGACTCAGTGTTTAGAGTGTCTGGATTTGTGAAACTGCAGCAAAGGAGTGCCTGTTCCAGACATTCTCTATGGAAATGACGAAGGCCAGGAAAAGTTAAACTGAAAAATGGCAGCTTCCTGAACTTGTACTATGCTTATTCTAAAAAATTAGCATTTTCCTACCTTTGAAATCATCACAAATATTCTTATATCAAACCATATATGAATGCACATTCTGTTTTGCAGAACAGGCTCTCAAAAGTCAAAGATCAAAGCTGACAGCTGAGTTTTAGGAACCAGAGGGACGGAATCATAATTCAGCTCTTTGCATATTTCAGGTTATCTCCACTGGATGCTTCTGTCAAGGCTGAGTGTGATATGAGAGAGGAAGCCCTACAAGCAAATTCACTGGAGAAGAAGAAAAAAATATGGCTGTCGTTTTCTGTCCAGCAACCAGAAAAGGATCAGATAAATGATCTTGTCAGGCCTTTATAAACCACAGTTTATACTGTTTTTCAGAATCAGTGAAGACAACAGTAAATTCTATCCTATGGGGTCCTGCTGAATGTAATGATTCCTAGCTGTTGTATCAATATTAATCCTACACACCACAAAAGTATTAGCCACTCATTTGCATGAGCTGGGCCATATGCAGCCCACTTCTTTTATGGTTGCTTTGGGGTTTTTTTAAAAGTAATTTTATTTATTTTAATATGTAAGAAAATTTTGGTTTTTCATGAGCTCTTGTAATTAGTCTGTTATCAGCCAAATTAAAAATCAATCAGTGGTGAACCCTGGCAAAAAAAATTGTCATCTCTAGGTTGGGATAATTACACTTTCTAGAGTTAATTAAGGTATGACTCCCAAGACTATAAACCCTCAGATTATAAAAAAACCCCGAGTTTTACTGCCTTTTAGTCCCTTTTACACACTTCTTGGTTTTTATTGATGGGAGCTAAAATTTAAACTGAGTGACAAAATATATTTCAGTAGTTTATTGAATTTACAAGAGATTTATTTTGATTGCAAAAGGCAGTTAAAATAGAGGTGTCATGATTTGCTCTAAGCTTCTTGCTTTTTTTGTGTGTGTTTACCTTACTGATAAAAAACTTGGGAATCTCTATAATCAGCACAGCTTCTAAAGCATTTCCATGAAAAATTGAGTGAATATTATGCATGTTTTAGTAGGAGATTCTGCAGCTTCAGAAAGTGTTTCAAACATACTCTGTCACTTGTCATGACTATATATTTCAATCACATATATTGAAATGCATACCAGTATTTTTAATGCAGAATTGTAGGTAAAAAAGGAGGCACTCATGTTGCATTAGAAACCTGTATTTGTTTCAATTAGGTTTCTGCAGGTGAAACTGCCTGCAGAATGGAGACTGGAATTTGTAATCAAAAGTACTTTCTGTATAAGTAGTGGTTAAAAAGTTTTATGAACTCAATTTTTCTCCTTTTCTTAGGGCCAAAAAAATCTTAAAAGTTTGTGCAGTTTGTGCTTTGTTTTTGATTTCTAGTGCATGGTTCTTTCATTTTTTTTTAACTGTCATCCCATTGTGTGGTGGATTCTAACAATACCTAAATAGTACTTTTAAAGATGATGGGAATAAATGGAGCTCTGCTGTAGATGAGTAAGGGGCTTAGAGACAGGTCCAGTTTGGAAGAGACTGGTTCTTAAGCTGTACAATACTGCATGTGAAACTGCTCTCACTTGCTCTTACCAAACAACTATACAAATCGCTGTTGGTGGAGTATGAGGTCAGAGCCCAAGGAGCAATAACTAGCATTATTTTATCAATAAATACACACTCTGCAGTGTAAGTCCTCTATAGCAATACTTTTTGGATATGCAAATGGTTTTACAGATTGAACCTAAGATTACAGGTGCATAGATGTTTCATTTAGAAAGTGGATGGCCACCAAGCTGGGTGTTATTACAGTTATATACAGCCTTATGAATAATAAATGTTGAAATCTGACAGATTGCACCGGAGCCACCCAGCTCTCCCAAAAAGAGGGATAAAAGAGCTTGAGCACTGGTTTGAGTTATGAGAGCAGCATTGAGTAAACTCAGTTTGGTTTGAACCTGAATTTGACCTTTAGTAGGCTGGTATACTTTTCAAATTCCTAAATGTTTAACTAGAGAGCTAGAAAAATGGGTGGTAAAAATGCCACACTGTTAAGATTTGGTATCTTGACATTTATCTGTAATTCCACATCAAACCAAAAAGTCTTTCTGTTATCCAGCTGGTTATGCTATATAATCTCAGTGTTCTCTTCTGTCTCAGTGTATGAATAAATTTATTTTAAAGAACCGTATTTGTGAGTACCTATAAAAATGGTTTAAAGACTACCCGGCACAAAATAAGGCTGTTACCACTAGCTAAAATATGCTATACATAGTGTCAGTGATGCTCGTGCTCACTTAGCTTCCTATGCTCGTTTAGTCTCTTCATACACTGGCTTCCTATTTGTTTCCAATTGTAGTTCAAAGGGTTGATTCTAGCTATGCAGAAAATACCTTTCGTCATGGTTGCCATACACATCACTTCCTTGTGCACATTTAATGACATCCAATGCAAACATATATATAATATGCACGATATAAAGTAATATTTTCTCTGGCTAACCAGTCCAAAGTTTGTGTTCCAGAGGCTCAGACATTTTGATCAAGTTTTGTTTCAATTGGTCTAACCTGCAAATCACAGAGCAGGGAGCTATAGCTGAGTGAACAAGCTGTGAGAGCCTGGTTGTGGCAGGGCAAGCCCCAGTCCACATCAATTTGTAACACCTTGTGGTAGAGTCAATTAACCTGCACCCAAGTGTCTGTTTCCTGGGCTCAATTGTTTCTGGCAGCACAGGCAGTTTGGGCACTCTTGCCCCATGCCATGTCTCTTCTAAATGTTTCCCTGTCACTAGCTTTGAGTTAAGTGAGGTTTAAAAGGGTGGTTGGTGGATAATGGTGGATGAGAAGCTGGTGATGTAGTGAAATATGGCAAAGCAGCATATTTAGCATACATTGCAGGCTTGCAGGCACCGGGGAGGCAGGATACACTACATGGTGGTGCAGCAAACCTAATGCTAAAGTTGGCAGATTGCAGAATTAGTGGCAGTTTCTGCATGTTCGCAAATCTCTCAGGTCTGGAGTGTGTTACTCATGGATGAGATGCTGATAAATCCAAGTGAAACAATTATATAAGATAGAATGTTACAATTCTTGTACAGAGTTATTAAAACGGCCAGATTAACGGAGTCACTACTTCTTGTGAACTTTCCAGTCCAGGAGTCTACAGCATTGGATCTAAGGAAGGACTGGAGGACCTGCTGCTGCTGCGAGTTGTTCCACCTGCTGCATTCGCTCTCTGCCACTCACTGTAGACAACTAGGGAAGCACTAATGAGAACAGGCTTGGTGTAGGTGGCATGGCTGAACTTTAGGAATCATGTAGGAGTCATTCCAGGGCTGACATCTATAGACAATGGTGATAGTAGTGCACAGAGGTAGATTTTTGCACTAAATATTGCCTACAGTTTAGTGACAGATGGATTTAGTCTCCCAAGTTCATGTGAAATAAATCAGTGTCTCAGGAGGACTCTGAAGGGTAAGAAGGAGGAGATGGTAAAACTGAGCAAGCCTTTGGGCATTTCCCTGGAATAAGTTCAAGGCTTGAATGTATCCTGGGCAGAAGTAGTTTCTGTAGACCATATAGCTAAATTCCTCCATGTGATTACGATGGGGATAAGTTGAGTGGAAATCTGGTGGTGAGAGGAGGTAAAAAGAAACTGGGAAGTACTTTCAGGAAAAGTGTTCTCTAGGAGAGCGCTAAGAAAGCAGAGAAACCTAAACCAGGATGTCCAGGAAACATACTTTAGCAAATGGTTTATGAGCTGACCTTGATCTAGAAGCTAAAATTGTGTAGCTTAGCAAAGGATAGAGAAACGTCTGTTTCCTGGTAAGGGCAAACAGTACTGAATTTGTTGTCTCAACAGATATTTTGCTTTCTAAGAGATGGGATAAATAATGAGTTGCTTTCATTCTTTTGGGTTCTTAAGGAAACAAGCAAAATTTTGATTTGGTCAGAGAGCTAAAGTAACATTCTAAAGAAGGACTGTAACATAGCAGCTCTGTTACCTTGGAAACAGTGCAAACCTTCATTAGGCAGGTTGCATTAATAAATAGCTAATAACAATACTTGTAACAAAGTGTACATCACGCAATATTGCATCAGACCAAGTCAGTGTGCATTACCATGAAGTCTAGCTCTACTAGGACAGACAATTAGCTAGTAAAATAAATACAGTAATTTCGTAGAACATTAATAACTTAAAATAAATAAGGTTAAGGGCTCACTGATACCAAGATTGCTATGAAAGGTTGTCTAGCTCTATTAGGTTGCAATAACATGTACACACTGGGAAGGGAAAAGGATGAGAAGAATGACACATTTGTTTTTGCTTAAATACAATATAAAAGCTGCATACGGTGCAAATGTTTGACTAAAAAGGTTAACCAATAAGAAGGAATCCTTAGTGTTCCTTCACATTTACATGAAAAGCTGTACTATAGGTTAAAGTAAAGGTCTATCTAATTGTGTACTTTATTCCGTTCATGAGTATGTGTCTAGAGAATGACCCAGAGAAAGAACTGGGCAGAGATTATTCAATCAATAAAGTAAATAATCTTCAAGGAGCCAGAAATTTAGAGCCTTTCTGAACTTTGAATACGTTCAAAACACTTTGGTCAACCTTTTTTCAAGGTTCTTCAGAACCAATTGCATTTTTAAACTTTCTAGATGTTTGGCATACCAAAACGTCTCATAACAATGAGTTTTATCAGTATAAATCATGTGTCAAAGTAGTTTCTTGTACTTGCTTCATGAGAAACAGAGAAGAATCACTTCTATTAACCTGAATATTGTTTTATACACTGGTTATTTCTTTTTCAACTGAAAACCCTGCTCAGTGAGCTCTCTCCTCATAGAAAAACTGGCATTTATATCTTTTCTCTTTTTACTCTGTCCTTTTTGAAGGAATATTATAAATGCAGAGTTTATAGATACTGGCTGTACTATGGGTTTATATAGCAGCAAGCTGTTATTTCTGCCTTTCCTAATGGGCTCATCACAGCTGTTTGTTTGATTACCCTTGAACACTGAGATGGGGTTTCCAGAGGACTATTTAAAATGTCTCAAAGATCTCTTGCCTGAGAGGTTATAGCTAATTTACAGATCATCATGCATGCATAGTAAAAGCTATTTGCTCCCCATGTGCTTTACTTTGGTTTCTAGCAACATTAAATTTCGGTTGCCATTTTATCAGTGATTTAGTCACTCCTGTGAGATACTTCTGCTATTTTTATACATTTGATTCTAGTTTTAACTCTGATTTAAGAAGATGCTGAGTAACAGACATCCCAGCTTACAGTGCTTACCCTCTATAACAAAAGTGGTCATTTATTTCTGTGTTTTGTTAGACATCTATTAACTAGTTTATAACTTGTAGGACTCCCTCTGTTATCACAGCAATCCTTCTACCAGCAATGAAGCATGTTTTCTGATTTTGCCAAATCCTCCTGGGGGATATAATATACTGATGGCCTGTTATCCCTTTTATGTCAGAGATTCCCTGATGAGCACACCATTGTTACTGGAGTTTTATTGTCTAGAAAGGTATGGAGAGGTTTCTCTGTTCATGTGTAAGACAGCTTATTTTCATCAAAGAATTATCTTCCAACAAATTCTGTGGAAGGCAGAAAGTTTTGCCTTCTTTACCTATTGTGGGAGAATACCAAAGTTACAAACAATGGAAATCCTACTATAGCAAAGTGGATTTATGATGATGATGACAGGCTGGATGCCTCAGCACCAGAAGATGACAAGGAAAATAATATTACAACTGTTTAAAGACTTTAAAACACTTATGACGCAGTTATAATAAAGTTAACATGGCGCCCCAGTTGTCTTTTCCCTTAGTCATCCCCATCCAGGTTCTTGTTCCTATAATCCCCTTAGGGCTCTTTTCCTGCCATTTGAGTCTGTCATGTCCCTATTGGCTGTTGTGCACAGTCTCCTGTTTGTCATTTTATGGTTATTGCTGTGTTATTATTGGTGCATTTATCAATCCTCTTCTCGTCCAGTGAGGATTGGGGAACCAACCCTTGTTCTGGAAAGTGTCTTGCGTCAATAAGTTGCTTCAGCTCCTCCTTGGCTCGTTGGCTGTGTTGTGTTGTGTCGTCTCTCCCGTCGTGGTGTACCCTGGGCTAGGGAAGCGGGAGCCGCTCCCTCATTTCCCAACGACCAAGGGAAAACTGTTGCAATGGCAGCCTGCAACCTATAATGTAGAATATACATACATAATGTGCTGCAGTGGCTGACGTGGTGACACAGTTACCCCATTAAAGCACATTGTTCCACAGTTTGGGCTGTCATTGGAACACGAGGACAAATGAAGGGGTCTCATCCTTATACCCAGCGAGCTTGATCTGAGCTTCCTGAAGGAGCATGCCTTGTTCACTCCAATGTCTTGTGAAAACTGTGGTCATCAGAAGCAGAGTCGAGATTAAGAATGAGGATTTTCAGGTTGTGGTAAGGGAGTTTCTTTCCATAGTAAAAAATGACTGGGGAATTTTACATGAACATCTCAAACAACAACAACTCTGACTTGGGAAAGTAGTTACACTAAAATGTTTTGTTTTTTAAAATAACCAAGTTCTTAACCTTTGTCTGTACCACAAGAGATGTTCATTACACGTTCCACCAACAAAATACTAAAATTCAAGTTTCTAGACCACAGAGCCTCAGTATTTAGCTACTGAGAAGTTTAACCACCCAAAATTCAGGATCAGGTTTCCCAACATTTCAGCTACCCAATGACAACACATATGGTGGTAGGATTTTCCAGAGAGAAAACTGGGAATCTAAGTTAGCATCCCACCTCTCTGTGCTGATTTATATAGGGAATGTAGCCATCTAGCAGTGTGTGTATTTGGATGGTTTGACTGTCTTCTGAGGTGCAGAACACAGGGCACACATGAGACTCAGTACACTCAAAAATCCTCTAGTACACAGGGCTGCTGAACTTCCCAAAGCACAGGAGGTAAGCCAAGTTCATAATTTTCATAGGCTTCTTGAGAATCTCTTCTGTATTTCATGTCTGCAATTGTAATAGGACAAGAATACCTACAACTCTGGTATGTTCTGAAGATACACATCGTTAACAAAACTGAGGCGCTTGGCTAATGCAGCAAGGATGGCCACAGGAGTGATTTGAGGGTATGTAGCCACACAGCTTTGTACAAAACTGACTGTACAAGGACCTGCTTAGCTTTTTATGGTGATCCTGACGTTAAATCATCTGTTTTCAAGAAATGTGGCTTTATAATAACTTTTTTTTTTCCAAAGTCTGGATAAATGATGTGACTTTCATTGTCTGTTGATACAGGTTACCAGCTGTGGGTTGAGCAAGAATGCTGCGTTCCTGCCTGCTGGGCACAGCACCCACCTCCTGTGTGCGGGCACGGCCGTACTGCCGGTGTGCTGGACCACGGACAGTCACCTCCTCGCTGTCACGCTCGATGGCGACAGGCAGTGATGCGCATCCGCCTGGACCAAGAGGAGCCCCTGGGGCGCTGCGCTTCGCGCTCCGGTGGGCAGAGCCGCACCGAGTGTCCCTCGCAGTCTGTCTGTCTGTCCGCTGCCCGGCGGTGTCCCAGCGCCCATCCCGCCGCTCCCGTGTCATGTGGCGGGCGCGTCACGGGGCGCGGTGCTGCCGGGGCCGGAGGCGGGGTGGGTGTGCGCTCCGCGGCCCCGCATGCCCGCCCCGCACCGTGTCCCTCGGGGCAGCGCTCCGCGCGGCGCGGCGTGTGCCGGCCGCGGGCACCATGCAGTCCGTGTGCGTGCTGTGCCTGTCCCCGTTCGCGCTGTGCCTCCGCGTGTGCGGCCCACGGCCCTGCGCGGCCCCCGCGGCCGCAGCGTCCTGCCCCCGGCTGGGGCTGGGGCCGGGGCCGGGGCGGGGGCGGCGGGCGGGACCCCGCGGGGCTGCGGGGCAGCGACCTCCGCCTAGCTCCCCGCGCCGCCCGGCGAGGAGGCGGCGCGGCGGTTCCCTCGCCCGGCGCGGCCCGGCCCCTTCTCCCCCGGGCGCCGCCCCTCTCAGCGCCGCCTGTGAGTCAGGGTTTTGCCGGGCACGGGCGGCAGCCGCGGCCGGAGCGGGCGGGCAGCCTCCCCCGGGGCGCTCCATGGAGAAAGCGGCGGCGGGCGAGGGCGGCGGCAGCAACAGCAGCAGCCGCAGCAGCAGCCGCCCCACGTCGGCGGGCTCGTCTCCCTCGTCCTCCTCGGCCGGCCGTGGGCTCCCCGGCCGGGCGGCGGCCGCGGGCAGGCTGGATGGAGGCGGCGGCAGCCCCGGCTCGGCGGCGGCCAGCCCGGGGGGCGCGCAGGCGGCGGGCGGCGGCGGCAGGCGGCGGGAGCCGGTGCTGGAAGGGACGCTCGGCAAATACACGAACCTCCTGCAGGGCTGGCAGAGCAGGTAATGCCGCGCCGGCCCCGGCGCCGCTGCGGGGCCGCGTCCTCGCTCACCCCCGGCCCGGCCACCCCCAAGATGGTTCCCGGGCAACCAGCACTGCCGCCCGGCCCCGCCGGAGCCTTCCCCCGCCGCGCCCGGTCTCCTTCTTTTGGCTTACTTGTTTTTTCCCGCAGCCGAGTTGGGCACGGGAGGGTCAGGGAGGTGCCCCGGTGCGGGGTCGCAGCGCTGCCCCCGGCGGGGCAGGTCCGGGCTGGCGCTGCACATGCTGCTGGCCCTGCCTGGCAGCGGCCGCTTTAGCTCCTTGTGCCATCACCTTGGTCTCCGGCTTCTGTGAAGTTATCTTGGATAACCAGAGAATGAAAAGCCGGCTGAGAGCCTCCCAAAATAAATGGAGGAAATGCCATGCTTGTGATTATTACTATTATTTTTTTGGCGTTGGGGTGGGACAGTGGAAACAGTTACCTTTGTGTTCAGTGAAATATCTTCTGTTGCTGTGTCCTACCTGTTTGACAAGTCCTAATTTATGCTGGTACGGTGACAGGCCCAGGTCGTGCAGTTTGTTGGGTGTGGACTGGCTGACGTGCAGCTGTGGAAGTCCCGAGGAAGGACTGGTGTTAGTCTAGTTGCAGTGTGAAATTTTTGGCAGAGTTGGAGCCAGAGTGTTACTGATGCAGTACATGTATCTGTTGAAACAAGAACAAAGATTTTGCATTAATGTTTTACTTTTTGTTATTAAACTTTGTCCTCTTAGTGGATGAAGATTGGACTTTCAATGTAAGGCATCGGAGTGATTGTTTTGAATAGAAGAAAGTGCTTTGAAGAGAACATGTACAGAACTAATGTAAATCTCTGCACAAACCTTTAAAAAACAAAAAATCCCCAAATCCCATGAAAACCTGCTGTTGCTTATATTAGGTGATCACCAGCAGTAAGGACATGGGAATGGCTGGGACCTTGATGTTCTGACAGTAATTTTAAAGCAGTTTTAAGTGACAGAGTTCCACAAATGCCAGTGATGTTATGGTGCTGACTCCTGTGTGGCTAAATCAGTGGTAGGAAATGTTAGCAGTGCTTCCTGAAGAGTTTCAGGAGCTGGTCTATTTCCATACACTGGAGACCTTGCATAGGTGTGCCAGCTTTAAGTGATAATGAATGTGGTGTGAATTGGATATACACTCATCTCCATAAAACTAGACTGCAGAATGCATGGCCATGAAGAAGGCCCTTTACTGTCATTTGGTTACTGCAGTTCTGTTCTAGGTTCACATTACACTTGCATCTGTTCATGGATTTATGAAGTCTTCCTGTAGTTTTGTTTAAAAAGGAAAAAGCACATTTTGATACCTAAAATGACAGATTAAAATCCTTGACTAAAAATTAAAAGCCCTGCTGCCCCACTTTTTTTTCCCCCTCATACCTCCATCTCTTCTTGTAGAAACAGTAGCACTTTTTACTCTGCATTGATTTCAAGGGTCATAACCTGGTGAAATTACAAAATAGAGCTAATTGTTTATAAATCTCTGCGTCTAGAGTTGCCTGTTTGTTGTATTTGGAAACAGATTAAATTTTTGATGAGGCTGACAGCTGGAAGTAGCACATACAATTTGTGTATGTCCAGAAAATACTATCTGAAAACATGGAAAAAAGATAAATGTTGCTTAATTCTACTATAGCACTTGGAAATGAATGTCTGTTTAGTTTTAGCTGTCTTTCTTCATGCTGCTTTATCATGCTTTGTTTTCTGTAAATTGGGCCCTTTGTGTTTTGTGATGGTAGAGAGCTTTTAGGATAAGTTACCTTTTTACTCTGTTCACTTACTCTGTTCTGTTGATGTGCGTGTCTGTGGTTTGGTATGTGGAATCTGATACAAGTTCTAAGCAGATCAGTTGAAACTTGAGGCTTGTAGAAATTAGTCATGTTATGTAATGTCCAATAAATGAGTAGCAACTCATGGGCCTGAGTGTGGTTGTCTGCTTGGCCTCCTGGATTTTTGTTTCAGAATGTTTTCTGTGAATTGGAGCTTGGTCTACAAAAGTCAGTAAGTGACTTCATTGCTGGCACCCACCAATCAGTCAAGAGCATATGTGTAACTGAATGATCATACCAATTAGTTTTGAATTTACTTAATTTGAAAAAAACACAAGATTGTTTAACTGCATGATCAATACAGCCAGATGGTGTGAATATAAATAAAATGGAGAAATAAAGCAAAACCTGTCAAGAGTTCAGTTATCATGGATTTGGAGTATTCTTTTTTAAAGCTCTTCATCCATTAGCTTGAATAATTTAAATGTGTTTAATGTTGGCTCATGCCATGTGGAATTGAAATTGAAGGGCCTTCCTAGGTTATTCAACACTTAGTGTGCAGAGTAGCCTCTACAAGTCTGATGAAATTACTCTAATTGAAATTATAATAAAGTAATGTCACTTTTTAAAATAAATCTTCCTTTAGCAGGCATATGCAAGTTAGTCTGATTTTGGATGAGGCAACTGAATATGATTACTGAGCCGTAACATTTAATTTTTTAAGCATTAACTGAAGTGATTGAAGACCTCAAATTCTGTCCATCTAGATCGCTGCATTACTTCTTGTTTTAAGAATTTCTGAGGGTTTGTTGTTTGTTATTAAAGAAATCTGTTTGTTCTCTTCTGGCAGGTCAGGAACAACCTGATCTGGAAATTAGTGAGGTGATTCCTCTCCTTTTTGACAAGCCGAAGGAAACTCCAGGGTGTTTTGTTTGGTTGTGTTGAGGCAGTTTGTTGTGTGATACAGGTGTCAAGGGGCTTGGGCATCCAGAGCTTCTCCTGAAGTCTGTAACTTTCTGTGGATTTTTTCAGGTATGGATATGGAAAGCAGAGCTTAAGCTAAAACCAGACACTTTGACGTAGGAACACTTGTGTCTGCTCTGAGAGATTGGGGCATCTGGTTATCTTTACTATGAAATTGTGAATAATTGTTTTCTCAGCTGAAGTACTGTTACAAATAATTTCTATTGGGATTTACTTATTTTGTGTGTATGCCTGATGTACTTCGTGTGCTTCAGCACCACCAGACTTCTTTTGGGGGTTAGCTGCATTCCCTGTATGCCAACAAAAAGTGGACTTTGGGGCAATTTGGGAATTTTTTGCACTCAGGGTCTTTCTTTGGATTTGCAGTGCTGTGGTGTAATCTCTTGCCTTGTGTTGCTGCAGGGGACATTTGCAATCTGAGTGCTGCCACCCCAGAAAGACCCATGCTTATTCCCAGTGTCCTGAGCAGCAGGTGGGATACCCCCAGAAGAACCAGCAGACTTGAGTGCTGCTTTAGGGGCTGACTTGGTTGGCTCCCAGAGGTTGTGCTGCTCTGACTGTACCTGTTACAGGAGGGTTTTCTGAGTATGTTGACAAAAGATGTCAACGCTGTATTGTGCTGTAGCACAAAAATCTGTGTGTAACTTCCATTTTTTAAACATTTTATACATATATCCTGGAGAAAGAGACTGTGACCTCTTAGAAGGGGAATTCATGAAGGTATCTTCAAACACAGTAATAACCTCCCTCTCCTTCTGAATTAACTAGTCCATTTTTTGCTGAATTTTGTGATTGATGCATCTGCTTGTGGAGTTTTGGAGTAGTTAGCACCTCTAGTACTTGCCAGTTCTTCACTGGTACCAGTCAGGTTGTTCTAGCAATGAATTGTGGCCTTTTTCTGGTGAAAAAAAATTGAGTAGATGGTTACTGAACAACCTGTGTGACTGTAGTTCTGTAGGTATATCGGTATAGCTGCTGGGAGGCGAAATAAACGCTGGTGAAATAAATGCTCTTTTTTAATATAAGAATAAACCACAGGGAGGATTCCAACAGTAGACAGTATCTGAGAAGGAGAAAATATCCATGCTCTTATTTAATGTTTGCGAAGTTTGCTGAAAAGGGAATTTTTCATGTTCTTACTAGAATCAGATTAGCGCCAACCTCTCCACTGTTTATCTTTTCATCTTAGTGTGATTCTGTGGCATATCTCTACAGCATTTAACCTTCTAGCTTTTGTTTGTGGAGTCTGTGAAAGGAGAACTCTGTTTTAAGGAGCTGGAGATGCAGTATTCTCTGTTTCTTCTGTTGTTGGAAATCTGCTCCTGAAGTTTTAGAACCTTGTTTATAATTTGTCAGGAAATGTGGAACCCATAAATTTGCAAGGCATTTCTATAATATAGTGCTAACATTCTATTAAAGATTTTACTTGCAAAATAGATTTTACTAGAAACTGTATTTTCCCTTTACTTGTAGGTTCTGTTGTTAATAGGAGGCAATGTGAAAAGGAAGAAAACTACTTAAACCCAATTTATTTTAGTTTTCTTGAGCAAATGATATTTCCTGTGCTGAATGTGCAGTAGTTGCATATCTTACGTTATTGAAATTAAGAGTATGCCATTAGTTTTAAATAAACTTGGAATTTAAAATGTCAAAATGTCAATTATTAGTAAATTCTGTTTTGGATTAAGGCACTAATCTGTTTTCTTAATCCTAAATCTATGTAGCAAAAATAATCACATTCAAATGTAAACTTTCTTTTTTCCTCCTCCCTTCACTTTTTGCTATTGAAACCTTTGCCCCCGTAGCTCACTTAATGCTCACTTAAAGGAAAACAAAACAAAAAAAGAAACAAATCAATCTTTTAAAATATATATCTGTAATTTCTCTGTAGGAAAGTTTCAGTTAAGAAGTTTAGTTAGTGGTTGATTAAACCTAATTGGTTTAATGACAGACTGGTTGATTTAGTTTGAGCAGCTTTTGCTGTTCCGTCTAAACCAGCTTGATTGGGAGCATGAAGGAGGTGATTCAAACAGCAGTCAAAGAAAGAATTTTAACAGGGTAAGAGGGAGGCTGAGAAATCTGTGATTCTTTGCCCTTCAGTGATGCTTGCAAGGAACATTTGGAAGAGGACAACGTTGAACCTCAGGGTGAAATTGAAAAGGATGGTCTTGGGGTTAAGGAGTTGGTTTGCGCTGTGGAGGTGATTCTGGTTGGAGAACTGCCATGGACATCTCTCTTGTCTTCAGGCAGGTAACCCAAGTTGTTTGGTCCTCAGTTGCTCCTTTCAAAAGGTGTCAGGACTGCTTATGCCTGTGCAGAGGATAAAGTCATATAATGGATAATAATTTAATGCATAAGATGCTTGATAATACTGTAGGAAAAAGTCTGTTTAAAACAGATGAGGGTCAGGCATTTTCGCTCAGGCAGTATATCTGGGATTTGCAAGTGCACTCAGAGCTAAGCAGCAGTCTTGTACCAGAGGGAATGAAGTGACAGTCAAAACAGAGTGTGGTCTTCCTTTTGCCCAGATGTCACACTTTGCTCTCAGACAGTGAAAAGAAGTGGCACTTGGCACTGACACTGAAACAGGCACTTGCCCTTATCTGGGTTTTGCTATTACTGGCTCATTTTGCTGCTAGCCTTGTGGATGATGATCTCTGTGCTTGGCAAGGCACTGATAATGTGGTTAGAGGTAGCACACATGCACTTGCTGGCTTATTTAAAAAGCCCCACCAGTTCATGCATATAGATTTTGTTCATGTAGGAGAAGTGACAGTAAGTTGTTAAACTAAGTAATGTGCCTGGAGTCATTTTATGAGTATATAACTATTCAAAAGTTTGCCCCAGTCATTTTATATTTAAAACCAATTGTTTAATAAGAAGAATATATTTGTGCTTTAACTTCTCCTAATATTTTTACTTTGTTTTTTATGATGTAATTAAAAGGCTGAACCTTCTAAGTGGAAAGGTTGCTAAAATTGCCATAACTATTGCTTTTTAATGTAAAACTGTATTTGTTAAATATGTATTACAACGAATGATGAAACAAAAAGTAGTGAATTTGGTTCATCTAAAAATGCAATTTGTTTCCAAAGTCTTAATACACTTACTTACTTGCTTCCCCCCCCCCCCCCCCCCCCCCAAGTATCTTGACACTGGATGAGGTTCAACAAGGCCAAGTGCCGGGTCCTGCACTTTGGCCACAACAACCCCATGCAGCGCTACAGGCTGGGGACAGTGAACGGACTTGAGCACAAGCCCTATGAGGAGAGGCTGAGGGAGCTGGAGTTTAATCTGGGGAAGAGGAGGCTCAGGTGTGACCTCATCACTCTCTATAATTACCTGAAAGGGGATCGTAGGCAGTGGGGATTGGTCTCTTCTCTCAGGCAACCAGCAGTAGAACAAGAGAGCACAGGCTTAAGCTCTGCCAGAAGAGGTTTAGGTTGGATATTAGAAAGAAATTCTTTACAGTGAGAGTGGTCAGGCATTGGAATGGGCTGCCCAGAGAGGTGGTGGATTCTCTGTCCCTGGAGGTTTTTAAGATGAGACTGGATGTGGCAATGAGTGCTATGTTCTCGTAATCCCAGTGATGTTGGATCAAGGGTTGAACTTGATGATCTCAGAGATCTCTTCCAACCCAGTTCATTCTGTGATTCTGTAATTATGCTTTAGGTCTTACAGGCTTTTGTGGTTTTCTTTCTGAGATGTTTGCTTACTTTTTGGAACCTAATGTAAGGAGACTTAAGTTTGCTTTGTATTTAACTGTTGCATATAAAAATGATTGGTAAATGCTTTCTAAATGCTGCTGCATTCACTTTCCAAGATAGCATTTGATTAGTAGGTAACTTAAAGTTGAAGAGTGTAGATTCTTAACTGCTCAGTTATGCAGCACAAGCCATAGAATTTGCCATGGTTTGTCTTGTGTCTGGACTTGTGTTTCTCTCTAAATATCTGGACTTGTGTTTCTCTCTGGGTATTGATGTTCTGTATCTGATAATTTATCTTCTGGTGATAGAGGATTCTTCACCATAGCTATGGGAACAATTTGGGCAAAGTTAATCACTGCTTAAAAAACTGCCTGTTGTACTTAGTGTGTTTCAGCCATTGACTCTTCACTGAATATCATTATTTTGACTGAAGATACCTCTTATAAAATTCAAGCTCTATGTGCAGTCTTTTTGGGCAGGCTGTGTGGTTGTCTTTTGTCTGTATTTGGAGTATCTAGGCCAATGAAGTTTTCTTGCTGCAAGTCAGCTCTCCCAGTAGCTTTAATAATTTATGATTGTCCTGATTATTACTTTGTATTTCAAAGTTTTTATTCACATGTGGACACTGGAAATGTGTGCAGTTTCAGTTGTGGTTGCGCTGGGGATCACATACATGGATAATGCATCTTGTTTCTTTCAACTCAATGTTTATTCCCTGCTTAAAAAGTTCGAAGACCATTAACTTTTTAGGTCTCAGTTGGTTATTGCTTTAAATACAGGTTGTTAATTTTGTTTCATAAATTTAGCTGTTAGTCTGATTACAACACTGAGACCTCATGTTCCCTGATGCTGCCTGGGCTCTCCAGACAGGTATGTCCTTATCCACACTCTTCTTATTTCCTACTTACTTAAGCTGCAACACTCAGGTGCTTGTTAGTCTGTTTTCTCCTGGTACCCAGTATACTTCTTGATCCAGTAAGTAACATATGCCATAGTACTACCAAATGTGTGCCAGAAGTGTCAGAATGAGGGGTAACACTTCACTAGTCTGTTTTTTTTTTTTGCTGGAAATGTGTGTCGGAAAGGAGTGCTGTGGGAGCTGTCTGCCTGCACCATGTTCTCTCCACGGCTGGCACATTTTTGCATATCCCCAGTGATCCTTCTTGGGCTTTCTCATGGTGTGTGCAGACCCTGTTTTTTGTGGGGGTAAAAATAGTAGTTAATTATTTGTTTGCAGAAGACAGTTTTAAAATGTAGTTGAGGAAAGTTACTATTAGTTAGAAGAATTACTTGGACAAAAAATCAATAGATTTTCCTTACTCTGAATTTTTATGAGTCAGTGCTTTTCCAGGTGAATCTTTTATCTTTCAATTATGACTTTTTTATCACTGTATGATTTTATTTTGACAGTATTTGCTGCTGATGATTTTTTCCCCCATCTAGGTCATTGTTAAGCACTCCACAATCAAGAACTGATTGCCAAGGAACTGTATTAGAAATACACTCACTCAAATAACCTCATTTAGTTATATTTTGAGCTAGCTCCACACTTTAACTGCTTTTCAATGCATTTAATTGGTCTTGATGAAAGCCAGGTTGGATAAGGCCTCGAGCAAGCTGGTCTAATGGGAGGTGTCCCTGCCTCTGGCAGGGGAGGTTCGGACCGGATGATCTTTAGGGTTCATTCCAACTCCTTAACATTCTAAGATTCTGTGAAAAGGAGCTGGATGCACCAAGTATTGATGGACCATAATCTTTATCATTCACTGTGAGCTTGGTGCAACCTAGCAGTGTTATTGGGGGTATCGTTCTGATAAAATAGCAGTTTGAAATTTGGAGTATGAGTCTTCAAAATAAAAGGCAGGGCTACACTGATGTGTGGTATTAATGTCTGTATGCTTGGTGCTTGTTCCAGGATGCTCCTGCAGGCTAAATGTGGTTGCTGTTGGGTATCACAGGTGTTGTACAGCATTTGCAGGTGCCTTGAGGTACTTGACTGAACTTGGGCTATCAGCTGGGTAAGTTGTAAGTTGAAATCTCGAAATTACTATTGCTGGTTGATACATCTTTGAGATACGATGATGCTTTTTATGTAAGGGATGCTCACAACTGTGGGAAAATCTGTGCACTGTAGTCAGAGTAGTGTGTTTAACCTCACCAGGAGGGGTGTATGCGTATTTCTAGATTTGATACAGGAAGAAAACTCTCCTAGTAAAAGGAGACCAGTTTAAGCAAGTGCAGGCAAGACTAAGCATTCTGCTGTTCTTCTGCTTGAATGTATGAAATTAAAAAAAAGGGAGGAGGGAGGATCAGAAATGACCAATTTCTTGTCTTTTGCCATTATCTGGAGTTGTGTCAAGTTTCTCTGTACTGTTTTTATCATGATGATAGGAGGAAGATAATGAACTTGATCATGAAGGTACCAAACTGTAGGCAGATTAGCTCTATCCCAGCCCAAACCAACACAAAGGAGAAGCAAAACATGTGTTGTTCATCGCTACATGTATTGAGCATTTTGCAGTGGCACAAAAACCTCTCCTGAAGGTGGTAGGATTTTTTTGTCTTGTGGGGTTGCTTTTTTGTTTTTTTGGAGGGGTTTTGGGGGCATTTTTGGGCTTTATCACAGTAAGTTTTCTGTTTAAGCTTCTGCTCTTGAAAATCAAATGAAGAAATTTTTCTCCCCCCTTTTTTTTGTTAAGCTGAAAGGTTTGCCTTCAGTGCCATAAGGTGTAGTGTGGGTTGTGTCTTCTCCTCTCCTCTCTGCTTTTGGCCTGTGTTTTATCTTACCTGCTTAGTGGGTTTCATTTTGTGACCCTTGTGTTTGTGCATCAAACTTTATCCTATTTTTATTATGCCAAGTACAAGGAAACGGTAGTTTGGCAATAGAATAAGGTAAGAAGGAAAAATGTAGGATGGTTGGGGAGGTTTAGGAGGACTTACGGAAATAAAGTGCATGTAGTGACAGGACAGGAGGGAATAGCTTCCAACTGAAAGCGAATAGGTTTAGATTAAATAGTATGAAAAAATACTTTACTATGAGAATGGTGAGGCACTGGAACAGATCTCCCAGAGAAGCTGAGGATGCACCATCCCTGGAAGTGTTCAAGGCCAGGTTGGATGTGGCTCTGAGCAACCTGATGTAGTGAAAGTGTCTCTGCCCATGGCAGGGTTGGAACTAGAGGGTCTTTAAAGTTGCTTCCAACCCAAGCCATTCTGTGATTCTATTCTATGAGAGGGAAGAGACAGATGGGAGAGGGAAGTAGATACTGAACTGAGGACAGCACAAGGCTACACCTTTATTTCTTTAAATAAAAAGTCTGGAAATTGTATAACATGAATTCAGCACTAAGCCTTGGAAACGCAAGTGAGATGATTTGCTCTTATTTATTAGTTTTAATACTGCCATAAAGAGAGCACACATGAAGTGGTGAGCACAGTGGTGTTTTCTGAATTGCAGAATGTGTAGTACAGGGAGGATTTTTCTGATTTTGCTTTCTTCCCTTTGCTGCCTTCCATAGCAGAGCTTATTTCAGGCAAATAGAGGACTGATGTGAATTGCAGCCAGAGGAAGCTACTGACAGTGTCCACCTGGACGTCTGTTAACATGCCAGACTTGCCTCTGCCCTTTTAAACACAGTATTGTTTATGTGGGAATTCAAGCATATGTGATGGTGAAACTCTTTTCTTGTTACAGATTACAAGTATTCCTTTTTGATCTGAACAATGATGTGGATTTTTGTAGAACAGTATTTTTAGAAATAAATATATAAAGCAGCAACCTAATGCATAAAGGTTTTTGGAAGTAATTGTTGCTCACAAATCTAAGTACTTCTTCAGAAGGATTGTGGCTAATGCACTGCATATCTCACAGCATGCTGGTGAAACCACCCTCTCATAGACTCTGTGGACTCCACACATGTACTTTCAAGAAAGGGTGTTGGCAAGATAGTCGGTTGTAAAGATGGCTGTGTATCAGCTGTCAGGATAAAGACCAAACATAGAAACTTAAACTTCTCATTTCAATCAATGAATTAATAGTCCTAAGAGTAAAGGCAAGGGAGAGCTATTGTAAAGTATTGTCACAGAAAACTGGAATGTTCCAGACTATCCTAAAATGATGCAGCATGTAAGAAAGGTCTGGTTTCTCTAAAGCTTTATTTGAACTAGTTGAGGTGGAGAAGAGCTGGAAATGAACCAGTGTTCTGATCTTGCTATCAGGATCCTTACTTTGTATATTGGATTTTCTTCTGTGTGGTGTGTAAAGAAAATGGCGCACTGGATGTTTGCTCTTCCCAAGCAGTAACATTTAGACTGTGTATAAAAAGACAAATTTCAAATGCTAGGAAAAACAAACAGAAAGGAAGACAAAAAATGATAACTTCAAAAATTCCCAAAGCAAGACCTTTACTGACCTTTTGTTTTTTTTTTTTTTTCTTCTATGTGTATATATGCATATAAAATGTATGCAGCTCGCAGAAAATGACATTAGTGTAACACAGGTGAGTTCTCAGCCCTTTATATATGACTGGAGTGAATGTTACTTGTTGAGCAGGTTCTGTCAGTGAAATAATATTTTAAATTAAAGTTGCGATTGGGAGAAATGCCAACATTCATGTGATTCACTTTGAGAACCTACATGATAAATTGTCTGCATTTTGAAAGTGAAAATAACAGCTGCAGTTAAATAGCAGACACTTCAGTTAAAACACAGAACAAGTTTAAAACCAGATGTTTTATTCTATAAATTTGCACAAATATTACTGTTCGAACACCTGTGTTCAGAAAGCATTTGCCTGCTAGAAAGTATCTGGCAGTTCATGTATTCACTTAGAATATATCATAATACTTTGTGTCTAGAGCAGCTATAGGAATGTACCCTCAGTGATTTATATAAGAAGCACAGTATGGAATGAGGGAGGAATGAAGAATTGGTTTGAGAACTGCTGGCTCCTGGCATCAGGTAAATGTCTTTTTCTACCTGGAAATTGCCTGTAAAATTTTTGTTTCCCCCTCACAAATGGTAATCAGCTCTTATTATGACTTTCTTGCACGTGAATTATATGAGTAATGCAGTTATGTGCACAAGCCAAAAATCACTAGATGAATGTGAGGCGGGTATCAGAGAGCCAGATTCTTGAGTACAGAAGCTTTGTACTGGCATTGTAAGTCTGATCTAGACTGACGAAGACAAGCATATGTCAGATGAAAAGTTGCTTCAAACTGTTTTGCTTCTCTGTTCTGCTGGAAATGGTCTCAATACCTTGAACATGTCATAATAAAAGAAAAAAAAAAGCTTACATCCTTGTCAGTATTGCAGTATTGTAATGCATTACTCAGTAAGAATAAAATGCTTAAACTCATGGATTTTAAGTACTCATGGGTTGTAGCACAACTGTTCTATTTTTTAAACTTTTAACATTGTATTTATGATGATGGGGTTTTCTTAAAAACCCCCAAATTCTCTTTTTAAAAAAGTTTTATTTTTCATCTGAAAATCCCATAGGTACTGCACAAAACTGGAAAAAGCATCAGATGTGATGCTTAACCCTACTGAGGTTAGAGGAAGAGATGCTGGATCTCTTTAACTGAGTACATCTTCCCTCTTTACATCATCACCAGTTTACATGTATATTGTTTTCCTTTTCTTGATCTAAAACTGTGGTCTGCAGGTGGCTTTCATGGATTACAAAATGGTTTTCAAATCTAAACATTAATTTTTCAGTTTACAGGAAGGTTGTGATTTCTTGAGGTATCTTATTCCATGATGTTTTTAGCTGTGGACTAGAAAGTAACAGTGAAGTTTCTGCTCCTGGCAATGATTCTTGCTGAGGACAGGGCATTGCAAAATGAGGATGAACTGTGAAGGTCTGGCAAAGAAGTCAGTGAACTGTGACATAACCTCTAGAAAACTTTGCTGACTCAAGGCAGCTAACTGGAAATTTATGCAATAATATCCATCAATAGGATGTGGTTTTGCTTTGAACCTTGTTGGGTTGCATTATTGTAATACAGTACAAGCAGTACCTTTCTTTGTTAGGTTTTTGGTCCTAAAAAGTTGGCTTCAACAAAGTAACTTCTGAATATTGAAAAGATGTCAAGATGAAATCTAATTGATCTAAAAATAAACTAGGAGTAGTTTTGAATATACTTGAAACTTTTTCTGCCATTTTTTTAATATATGATGATAATACGAACTACTTATACTTGCCAGTCTTACATTGTATGGTAATATTATTAATAGTTACTTCCTGTTGTAGAAGATCATTCTGTGAAATTAAGTGAATTTATTTTAAATTGACTATACAATCATGCTGTACTTACTTTCTGTTTCCACCTCTCTGATGCCATTAACTGTGTTCTGTTTTGTTTGTTCAAGGTGTTTTGGACACCCCAAGGCATTTCTGTAGTTATATATTCTGTTTGTGAAAACTACAGTTATAATTGATCTCAGTCCTGTCCAGTTAAATCTATGTATACATTTTATTTAATGCTTACCAGCCTCATACAGTATGTCTGCAATTGTTCCACACCCAGTAAGGAATGCAGTTTAGTGTGCCAAGGAAATTCATCACCAGGGAGATAGTGCAAGGGATCTGGAGTTTGCCGATAAAACACATGGTTCGTATTTTTCTTTTCCTTTCCTTCTTGTCTCTTGCTCTTCTGGGAGGGCACTTTCATCCAAACATGCTATTGAGTCTTATTTCAGAACATTCTTTTCTTCTCCCAAGTCCCAGATTCCACTGATTAGAGAAAAGTTGGTAATTTTCCCCAAGAAGTGAAGGCTGGGGCACCTGCTCTGGGAGTTGTTCTGTCTGGCCAGGTCTCTGCTTCTGGGTGAGAAAAACACAACCAGAGGCTGGAGCACCAGAAACCTCTAATTCCTTGGGTTTTCTTCTGTCATTAAATAACTTGCTAATAGGACTGCTAGTTTTCCCTCCAGTTGTTATATTTTGGTAGTAAAAACCCCAGTGAAAATGTAATTATGTTGGGAAAACCACTGGTACTTCTATTCCTTCTTTTCTAATTAAGATACTAATTTAGACAATAGTCATAAGGAGTTGAGAGAACAGCCAGTATCCTGAGCAAAGCTCTCAGATGAGAGTACAAACATGAGACTCAGTTGCAGTGATTGCCATGATAACCTGTAGGTTGTGACCACCTTGTTCAGCTGCTCTGTCCTTGCCAGGGGCTCAGAGGTTCAAATTGCTGGTTTCGTTCTGCAGCTTTCCAGTAATCCAGTGCTTTTCCAGCCTTTATGTCCTTGTGTGCCCTGTGCTGCTTACAGGGTGTGGGCAGGTGATGCATTTTGCTCTGGTGGTTTGATTGCCCCAGCCTGGCTTTGGTGTGCTCTGCTCTGCATGGCCTGGGGTTCATTTGTGCCTGTGAACTGTGACTGGTGATGGTTGTTGAGCTGTACTGAGCTGGTTCACAGCCCCTGGTCCCAAAGGATGGCTTGCAGGCATGGCATAGCTCACTTCATTCAGTGGTTTAAGTGTTGCTGGCCTAAAGAAATCCTGCCGTGGATACTGTATTTTTGCTGTGCTGTGGAATAAAGGCAGGCAGGTCATTCACACCTAGAGATAAGGGCTTCCTGGAGCACACTGTGCTCCTGTCAGTGTGAGAAAAGTATTGGAGGTGTCTCCCTGTGAGCTTCTGTCGAGGGGCCAGATGGCTCAGAGTTGGTAGGAGGCTTAGGTGGCTGCTCCTTGGGCACAAGGGTTCTCATGGAAGTCCCTGGGTTGAGGGCTGAGCTGCAGGAAGTAGCTGGACTGTCTAAGCAGACTGTAGCTGCTTACAAGTGCTCATAACTTTAGGTTCTTATTTTTCCTCTAGGATAGTTTTTAAATGGAAGAATTAAAGCCTTGAGGAGAAGGGCCGAGCAGCTGCCAGATATAATCTTGCTCCTTCTTGCTCCGAACAAATGGGTGGGCAGTTGAATATGAAGCTTTTCTGTAGGATTGGATAAATGGTATGAATCCACCTGTCCTCCTTTCTGTGTTCTAAGGATCTCTCCCATTTATTTGATTTTGCTTTTGATACTGTAACAGAAAGTGTAGGGGAGAGTAGTGCTATAGGAGGTGGACTGAAGAAAAGAAAACATTTAGAGTGAGAAGATCAGACGTGAGTGTTAAAAGTGCTAAAAATTAGAGGTAGATGTGCTGTGACCTCAGGTTCAAGAGAGGAGGTCAATGACATGAAGCCTTTTGTGGGTTTTATTCCCCTTGAGCTTGAAAATTGATTTTTCAGAAATGGTGCTTGAACAGATTGAGCACAAGAGGTGTGGAATAGGTTTCTCAGTTGAGAGAGCTGGATGGCTTAATGAAACTGTGAGTAGTAACAGAGAAAGCAGCTGGTATAGGAAAAAATATAGTGCAGTTTCTCACAGGTTTTTACTTGAGATGGTGTAAGGACATCAGGAACAGATGTCTGAGAGACTGAAATACCTACTCTGCTCATGTTGAGTTTTAACTTTCATTAAATAATCCTCTCAATTGGATTTAATTATGGGAATGATGGATTGCAAGCTTTTTAAAAGAAAAATAATAAAATTACGAAACTAGGTTCTGGAAATATGGAAACTACTTATCTCTGCTCTGGTAATTTATTTATTTATAATCTCCACTTGTTCTGTGCTTCTCTTTTTGGTTTATTGGTTGCATTGTCTTCTGTTAGGTACTTGAACTTGTTATAGTGGGTCTCTTCTGTTTTGGAGAGTATTTTGCACTTGGGAGTTGGTTTACTCCAGCCCAGTCCCACCCTCTTTCTGTGTGCATTTGCCAGCAGTGGGTTCAGAGGTTCAGTTAAGTTGTGGTGTGTTTATACTGCTGAAGGAAAAAATTACCATCTTATGTCTTTCTCTTCACAGGAAAAAAGTTCTGTTTCTTGAAATTCCTGCTATCGAATTTCTTCCTGAAATTCTTGTGCATTGTTTCCAGCTCTCATTCTTTCAGGGACTGCCCAGTGGGCAAGCTGCAGTTCCAGCGGAAAGCATGGGGCCTGCTAGAGGAGTCTGGGCAATGCTTAAAATGATTGCTGATGTTTCAGTCTGTTATTGAGGCCTTTCCTCCAGATGAGTTGTGCATATTTTTTTTCACTGTTCTTTTATCATATTGTCTGCTTGTCACTGCTCCAGCTCAGTGAAAAGCAGAGAAGGTGCCTTGGCAAGTGCTGCAGTGCAGGATCAGTGTGAGCACCGAGGAGTGTGTGGAGGCAGGTAGTGGGTACCAAGGAGCACTGCAGAGAAGGGGTGACCTTCAAATGCCAGATCTCTGTTAGAAAACAGGACTTCAGAGTTTGTGTAAAGTAACTGAGTAATATTTCTTTACAATGTTTTCTATGGAGAAATAGTAAGTTTTTTGAAATGATTGTTAAAGAAATTCTTCTCTCTATAGTTCCAGTTTTCAGTTGGCACTAACATTTCTTTTGGGATTTTTCCCTCTCCCCCTGTTTTGTTTCTTGAGTAATTCTGATTGTAATTTGGGTGTCTCAGATATGATGAGTAAGAGGGGTTATTTTGTTGGTTGGGGAGAGGGGGAAGGGAAAAAATGGAATGTTATGTTGTCTGTTGTGCGTAACACAAAGTATCAGCTAAGGAAAAGCATCTATTTAGACTGTTTACAAACAGTTGATAGTATTTGATAATAAACTAGAAGAAAGTTACAAACAAGTTGAAAAGTTGAGAAGTACTTACTGCATCATTTTTTTTTAATTCATAACTAGGGGCAAAGAGAAAATCTAGGTGGAAGGACTCTTTGGACTGCACTTGCAGGAAAGACACTAAAATAAATTCTAGGTCATTACTGAAGGGAACTTAGTGTGGTAGAGCAATTTTGCTTGCAACAATTTTTAAAGATGTAGGCTTTTGGTAACTGAAGGAAAACATACTTAAGCTTTTAACAAGTTGCTAGTGAATTTTAGTGATCCAATGGATTTTATGCCATTTTGTAGAGCAGACTGATTGCTTTTGTATTAAGAATGACATCAAATTTTTGAAAGTATCTGCTTGCCAGCTGATCAGCCAATATGACTCTTCTCAGTAATTCACTAAGACACAACAGGAGATTTGACAGAAACATACATAATGTAATGTAGGAGGCTCCTGAAAAAAATGGGCTTTGTAATTTTAACGTATGAGTACAGTGGAAACTAATTTGGCGGGTCTGCTGGTATTGAGCAGTGCAAAGCATGTTTTGTTGACGTAAAATACTGAATTGACAAAGTTCAGTAAATTCAGTGGAATTAAAAAATGTTTAGCAATCGTTTAACAAGGTTGAACAAGCTTGATGGCAAGGTTGACCTTATTAATTATTGAGTGGAAGAAACATACACAGGAAAATTGAATTGGAATCAAGTCAGAATAATTCACTCAGAGACCAGAGATGCAAAGAGTAAGGAGGACCCTCATGTTAAGTCATGAGGTTCAGAGGACACCCCTGCTTTCTTAATTCCTTATGGAGAGTATGTGTGGCTGGATCCAGTCTTAAGTCTCAGACTTGGACAATGGTTTATGTCCAATGTACAGTGCTTATAATAATGCTAAGTAGCTATGTGGATTAGCAATATTTCATTAGTATTAACTCAGCATGCTATCAGTTTGTTCCCAAGGGTCTGTCACGGGTAAGGGATCTCTCTGCTTAGGGTAAAGAAGAATCTCTAGGTCTCCGTTAAGGAATCTTAAACCTTGGGAGGCATCCCTGCTCAGGGGGAGAGTCATCTGTCATGCAGTCCAACTGCAGTTCAGGGATAGCTCCAGTTTGGGTCCATCCTGGTGGTGGTATTTATGGAGCGAAGTAATTGACTGCTTCTCGGTAGTGTGAAAAAGATAGGTGTCTTCATTTTTAGCTCTGTTACCTTGTTCTGTACGTTGGTCATCTTGCATTTTTGGGTTTTGAAACCACCTTTTGAAATAGTTTTCCTGAGGCACCTTCACTCCCTTGTGCATGAGCCAGGAGCTTCTCAGCTCGTGTTCAGCACAGAGTCTTAGACTTGTTCCTCCTTAGTCAGCCTGAACCAATTATGGCCTGGGGTCAGGTGTGTCTGTCACAGACCTACAGCTGAAAATACTGGCCAGTGGTTTCTGTGTGATGCATGTAGTTGTGGAGGAATTGGATTCCTTATTTGCTGTATGGATGGCTTTGCAAAGTTCCTCTTGTACCCAAAGACTGACCTGGTGCATTACTCTTTGACTCCAGCTCTCATTATTGGATTGGCAGTGCAGGGATCAGTGCTGGTGCTGCCACTGGCTGAAGATGGCAGAGCAGGAGCTCTGACTGTACACCAGCGAAGGGAAGCCTAGTTCAGCTGAACTAGGCTTTTAAACTGCAAATCAGCAATTCTTCCTTGAGGAGAGAGAGAGAAAAATTACAACTGATTTCACTTGTGCTTTCCGAGGGCTGCCTTTTTTCACTTTGCCATATTATGTGATGTAACACTTTACTGAGATTGTTGGGGAATAGTTACTGTTTATTTTGGACCATTGCTGTGGCCTGTCGTGTAAATGTGCGAGACATTGTATTTCTACCTAAATGCAAGTGATATGAAGTTTAAAGGACTCATGTCTAACCTTTCTTTCCCATTCGTTTTAGTTAACTCATCCTAAAGGAATTGTATATATTGAGAAATACCAAAGATACTTTTTATGTATTTTCTTCAGTAAAGTAGTTTTGGAATGGAATTGCTCACACAGAATGCAAACAATGAACAGGATGTCTGTGCTGATTCCCTAAGGCTTCTCTGATTAAATATAGTTTTTGGAAGGGTTTTAGTTTCCAGTGGAATGTCATGTTCTTTAGAGTCTGATATCAGTATCTTGAACAGAATTAAATATCTCTGAAATTGGTGAGAAGTAGAGAAGCCCCTCAATCTTCGTTAACCTAATGTACATGCAACCCAGTGTGGAAGTGTGTTTTGTTCTGGATAGAGGCTGAAAGTCTAACTAGCAGAGTGCTTTTTAGAATGTAGTGTCCAATGTTTCTTCAGATTTCTGTTTATTTAGTTTTCGGTAGATTTAATGAAAACCTTTTGGCACGTCCTGTTCTGCTTGTCTGCTCCTGCATCCCTCCACTCCATTTCCTCTGCAAATTGTCCCTCACTTGTTGGCAGCAGAGTGGTTGTAATAAAACTGATGTTCTACCTCAATAAAACATGACATGTGACTGTTCTAATTAATTTTTAGCAACATCTTACTATTGAAAACTTTTAGGTTGGTGACTTTTTTTATTAAGAGAGTTTATGAATCCTATCTAGCCTTTTATGTTTCATGTTCAATAAAAGAGGGAAGAGACAAGTAACAGTGGGGGTAGTTCAGTGGTGTAGCAATTTTGTTTGATAATTACTGTATACAAAATAGTGCAGTTGTTAGAATAGAATTTACAATACAATCACATGTCTTTCCTGGACTTTGGGATTTTTACAGTGTGTCTTAGAGCAATTTTTGTTTCCAGTAAGCAGTAAAAATGAGTTGGAAAGAACTCCAATGGCCAATTTGCTTGCCCTGACATTTACTCCTTGTTGTTTATATCAAGTCAACGCCCCGAAGTTTCCTGACTTCCCACTGCAGGCTGTTACTGTTGAGTACGGGACGATATTCATTCACCCATGAGGAACAGACTCATTAGGGTTCACCTGTGTCGATAATTTGCCTGGCTTTTGGAGACGCGCAGGCCAAACACTTGGGCTGAGTGAACAGACTCCTTTTGTCTGTGTAATTGGCTCAAGATATGACTTGAATGATACTCCTAATTTCCGTACTCTCATTGTTAAATTGAGCAAAAAACAGTACTTGAAAGGAGCTGAACTACTCTACAGCTACTCTTAATTTGAAGCGAGAGTAGCCTTGTAATTTGACCTACTTGTCTGTTTTGTGGTCTGATCACCTGAACGGTTTGCCTGATACTCATGCCTTGAGGTGTGAGGCCATTTCTTGATTTGTCATCCAGTGATTGTCTCCTTTTCAACTTCAGCATTTGTGCTGTTGTCCAGGGTCATTCTCTGTGCCTTTTTTATTTGCTCCATTAATATTTCAGTCTCTGAAAGTATTTTATCTCGAGTGAAATCCTAACTAACATCAGGCATAAAAGCTCAGGGTCATATTGGTTGTCTCATAGCTGAGTGCTTTCTGTTTACAGTCAGTAATTCTTGGCAGCAAAAGAGAGCTCTAAAAATCTACACATGTTTGATGTATGCAGGTGCCTTTCCTAGATGGGATATAATATCCAATAACAGTCGTGCTGGGATAATTCTTAGCAGTGAGGAATACAAGTTGTTGAAGGAGAGAGAGGAAGAGTTGGAGGCACAAGTCAGAGAAACGTAAACCAGCTTTGGCTCTGCCGTTTGGGGTTTGATTCATCACTGGTACACCATGTGAGGAAAGTGACAATAAAGTTTAGGATGGGGCCAGCAGAAGATAGTGTATATTAGACACAGGGTGGGTGACTCTGTGGAGGTTTACTGCTTCCTTCATACATTTTATGGCCTTCTAGTAATGTAGTTCAGAGGGCAGAATAGTTGCTAAGGGTGAAGGAGATATTTCAATTGAATGGATGTTTTTCTTTAGCAGCCGTTTTTGGGGGTGTTTATGTTTGGGATTGCCAAAATTTAGCAGCTGCAAATAGTAAGGAATTTGGATTATAGATTATAGTATTTTGAGATCAAATTGTGTTTTAGACCTGGCTGACTCACATAAATTCAGTGGGAAGTGGTTTTCTTTAAATTCTGTTGCATGGTAATACTGAGACAAAACCAGCAGTTCCAGGCTCCCAGTGTATGTTGTGGGGTCGTTATATAGGTGACTGAATTTGCTGCTTGTCTCTCATTATGTTTTGTGAGAACCAGGCTGTCAAATGGATGTACTTGATTAACTTGTGGATGTTGTAATAGCAAGTAGCAGAAAGAGCAAAGGTCTCTTTTCAAGCCATGAAGTTTCCTTCAGAATGTGGCAAGTAGCAGACAGAAATCTCCATAAAATACTGCCCTTGATCAAATCCCACTTCCTTATTGATCTGTCTTCATATATAACTGTCCTGGCGATGTGTTCTCTGTGTGTGTGCATGTCCCTGCTTAAAGCAGAGACTTGAAAGAATAATGTATAGTACTGTCGGTCACTGTTGGAGTCATTAGTGCTCTGAGCAGCTGCCTTTGTGATTGCTTTGCTTCACATGGGTCTGTGAATGCTTACATTTTCTTAGTATGTTTGATGTACATGGTAGAGCCTTTGGTTCAGCTTTTCAGGCTTCCAGAAATTGTTGCTTAGTTTGTTGGAGAGTTGTATTATTGGTATGTTAGGCCACCTTCTAAGCTGTTGATTTCATTCTATATTTTATAAGTCCTTTGTGAAAGTTGAGTTGATGCCAAGCATTAGGCAATTTTGGGTGTGAAGTGTGTTTGCCAAACCTGTCAGATCTTTTGGAACTTACTACAGAAAGTGTCAAGCAAAAAAGTGAAGTGTTTTTGTGCAAGGTCAAATATTCCTGTATTGCTTACAGTTTTAGTGGGGCTTGTGTTACAGAAAAGAATAAGATTCCTGGCATGGCTGATGTAATTTTGGGAAACATTTAAAACTATATGGTGATGCAGCTGTTTGTTCAGCAACAGTTTTGATAACTGCTAAGGTGAGTAGAAAGAATTACAAATATTAGTATGTAAAAGCTTTCACAAACTAGACATAATTGATTGTCTCAGTTGGACTCAATGATCCTTGTGGGCCCCTTCCAACTCAGCAACCCCATACCTTCTGTGATTCTGTCTCATTATACATACATATATATATATATATATGTATATATATACATATATATTATGTATGTATGTATGTATGGCCAAACTTCGCGAACAAAGATTTGGGAAGGGCTGTCCCCACGTGGGTGTGCCCTTCCAGCCTGCGCAGTGGATTTTAGGTGAGGCTCAGCGTGCGCGGAACTGGCCCCACCGTTTAAGTCCTGAGGTTCATCTGCCACGGCCGAGTGAGCTTGGACAGTGACAGTGAAGTCCTCAGGACTAGAACCTACAGCACCCGGCATTTCCCAGGAGGTCTCCCATCCAAGTACTAATCCGGGGCTGACCCTGCTTAGCTTCCGAGATCTGATGGAATCGGATGTCAGGGAGGCATTTAACTGCCACATATATATATATGTGTGTGTGTGTGTGTGTGTGTGTGTGTGTGTATCTATCTGTGTATATATATGTATGTATGTGTGTGTGAGAAAAATTCTGTGTGTGTATATATACACACACATAATTATTTTGGGGAAGAAACTCAATTTCTCAGTTTTTAGTGTGTGTGTGTCCTTCTTTTCTCCCTTCCCCTCTCCATTTAGGTGGTGTTCTTTTAGTGGAATTTCGTTTTGTTTTGTTTTTTTTTTTTTCCTGTAGGTGATTTGTTATGATAATGAAAGCAAATGAGTCAGTGTTTCTAATTTACTTAGTGATTCTCACTAAGTTTGGCAATAGGTTCTCCTAAGAGTTGTTTCTCTGGGTAGTCTTAAACTACTTTCCAAACAGAATATTCCTTGACTAAGTGCATGTGTTCAACTCCTTTGCACCCTCTTGAGGATGACTGGCTGAACTTAACATCTAAAGGCAAACCCCACTTTAAGAAAATGAAGCACTTGATTTCTGATATCTGTATTGTTTATTGATGGGATTTTTGTTGCTGGTTGGTACAGAACAGCGCTGCAACCAGACTTGTAGTAAAGCAGCAGTTCATTCATGCTCCAGAGTAAGTCTCTGTCATTTGACTTTATCAAAGGTGTGAAGTCTTGCTCCTGGGTAAGGTGGAAAGGTGGGATGAGAGAGGATTAACCAGGCAGCTTCCTTCGTTTTGGCATCCAGATCATTGCAAATGACTCCTGCGGACCTGGTGGCTTCAGTGAGGACCAACTGAACTACAGAGCCCTGTCCCTTACAGACACAGCGTTACTTTCCCCTCACTTGGGGAATGGAGTTGCTGTTGCTTGTGACTGGTTGTGTTTGCACATTCGCTGTGTCTTGTGTCAGAGTCGCATAGAAGTGTCTCTTTCTAAAGGCTAACATCCTTTCATTACATCAGATCATTAGAAGTGACACGTAAATACTCTGTTCTTGTTTTAGTTTAGGTCTTGGTTGTTTTTCTTGTGAAGGAAATCACATTTTCCTGCCTGGAAGCTCTTTTTTAATCTGTAACCTGAATCAAGCTGGATAATAACATTCTCACAGTTAAAATTGCAGCAGCCTGTTTACTCCCCCAGTTATGTCACTGCTAACCTTTTCTCTTGATCCACAGTGCAAAAAATTGACTCTGCTTAATTGTTAAATAGTTGCGAATTTAGAGCAAGTGAAAGGAAGGTATCAAGGACCACTGAATGATACAAAGTAGCGCTGGGGGCAGCAGGTGTGATGGGCTGGGAGCAGCGAGTGCTGTTTGTGGTGTCGAACTCAACTGTGGACCTCCTGTTTTGTTTGTGTGTTTGCCCCTAAAGTGCAATCGCTACCCCTTGGCCTGTCTGTGTTGTACTTAAGCACAGATTATAGGATGAATGTCCTTTCCCACCATTCTGTATGAATTCAAACCCCGTGGGCAGAAATGGATGCATTATTTTTAGGCCTATTTATCCTCCCTCCTTCCTGAAAAGCATCCCTCAAGCAACTCCTGATGTTTATTCTTACGCTTTCTTATGTTAGAAAATGATAAATTGAGCATGTTAGAGTTACTGAAATGTAAGCATGTTCTCCTAATCATCTGTCTTTAGATGACAACTTTGGAGATAATTTTTAATAATCAAGTCCTTGACTGTCAAACGTGTGTGTGCCATGCTTTATCTCCATGGGCATGAATAATTCCATTAATCTTATGGCTCAAGGTAAAAGAGAAAAAGAATTCAGCAGTTGCATAAATGTGGTGTCCAGGATGGCCTAGTAAGATACAGTTTCTTAAAAATGAAATATTTCTGTGTGACATCTCATTCATTTACTGCAGCCATAAACTTTGCTTTTCTTTGACACAGCGATTTACTTTCTATCCTATAATTCTTATCTATTTTTAAACTAACAAAAAAAAAAGGAAGAGAATTATAGAGTAGTTTGATTCCTTTGATTCCTTATTCTTGAAAATACTCCTTTAGAGGATTATGTATTTACTGAAGAACATGTGCTGTCAGTGACTGGGGGAAATTGGAATGGAGCAAAAGGAAAACACATGTTTGGAAACTCAGAAATATTGAGAATGAAGTGGTTGAACTAGAAGGTGGTGAAATTCTTCTGTTGTGAGCTGCTTCTGTTCTTTGCATTAATTTGGTGCTGAAGTATGTAGTAGAGCATAGTATATTGTCAGCAGTGTATTGTCTAGAATGATGAGTTCAGCAGTCTAAGAAGGGAAAATACATTAATTGTTACTTTTCTCGTATGACAGGGAAGGTGATGCTGCCTATTAAGGTTTTAAATCAAGGTGAAGACTGATTTCAAATAAATGTATTTTAAAAATTTGCATTTTTAGCATTATAGCAAAATAAAAAGTAGATGATAAAGTGAGACTGGCTTAGGAGACAAGGTGTCTGTATAAGGGCTAAAGTAGTGTTTTAGAGAGAAAGCTCCTCTGTCCATCTTTGGGAATGTAACTGGGGAAAAAAAAAATCCCCCAAAAGGTGAAATAAGACTAGCCTGCTGTAGAACAACCCATCTCCCTCTCCATCCAGAGGTACTTGTTGTGTTAGGTCATTATATAATGAAAACCATTGTTTTGTTTGGAGATTGTGGAAAATTGGAACATCTTTGTCTTTAGTCAAAAGGATTTGTCTGTGCTAGTGTAGTGTGCAGGCATTCCCATACCAATGTTAAACATAAAGTCTGGGATTAGACACAGTCCAACTGGAAGCATGGGCTCCAGTGTGGCTAATTTAGGAACCCAGGGATGTAATCAATACAATGCTGCTTTCCAAAAGAGGGGAGTTTTTTTTAGAAGGTTGAATCAAAAGTTGAAGATTTGACTGGGACTGCAGTTGTCCAGCTGTAAATTCTATATAAAACCCCTCTGTCTCATTATGAATTCAAACTAGATGTATGAAATCTGGTCCAGAAAACTGACTTACCTGGGAAAGAAGGTGTGAGGAGAAATCAAATCCTTAGGAATGCATTAAACAGTGGAAAGATTAGCAATCCTACCTTGAAAACTTCTTGAGATTACACAGTAGGGAAAACCTGGGTTCAGATGGATGGTTTCCGAGATGTGTTCAGAATAAAGGGAGAAAGGAACTTATTTTAAGAGGTGTTATGTTTCTGCCAGGGGTGCACTTTGGGTCCATTACAGATTTGCAACCGAGTGGCAGCTTCAGTGAACAGTGGACCATGTCGTGAATGTGCAAGTGAATGATGAAATGCCTAGAAATATTGTGAGTAATTTATTTATTATTTACGTATTAAAGTATGCATTTCCACTGGAGAATATGGAAATGCTTAATTTGACTGGAAATGGGAAAATGAAAATCTTAAATCCAGTGAGGTGAGTAAATTACATGGGAAATGTTCATACCATGTGCTTCTGATGTCTTTATGTATTTTGTGATGCCAAAAAGTCAGATGTTTACATGGAAGACCTGTAGAGTTGCTGTTCTTTATTGACAGGCTCTAATGGTAGACTCCTTCCATCTCTGCTATACTACCAGCATTTTAGCCCTCATTAAAGCATAGTCATTGCTTTTTCTTAAAGTCTTCTTGAATAGGGAACCTAGAATAAACTATTATAGTACTATCAAATTATATGAACATGTTATATTTATTACTATAATACATTCTCATTTCAGTGGATGCAAATCCAGTTGAAATAGTTTATTAGTAGTGTTTGACCCTTCCTTTCTAAGAATTCAGAAGACAAGATAGTTGCACTTCCTAACATGTCATGTTTGTTCTGCTTGACATTTTAAAAAAATTTAAATTGCTGCAAATGAATAAGCGAATGCATAAAGGGGATGGTGTGAAACACAATGAGTGTTTAATTAAGACAGTTGCAGAATTTATAAGACTTAGGGTTTATTCGGAGATGACTGATTTTGAAATATGGGAAGTTGAAGAGGAATGAAGTGTTATCAGGCCACATTGAAAAACTCATGGGTGACTTAAAAAGTAACAATTCTTGTAGTGTCAGACTTGTAGGTTGCTGAGTGTGGTGAATGTTTTCTCTTGTAATTGGTATCAGCTGGTAATGCGTCTGCTTTTGTTGGGAATGGCAGAGTGGAAGTATCCTGGTGAATCCCAGGAGCTTGTGGGAAGCTGGGCCAGGGTACTGGGAAGCCTCTAGTCTCTGAATGGATTTGAATTTAAAGTGAGGAATCCTTTGGCTTTTCTTTTGTGAAATAGCCAGCTTTTTCTTGCCTGTAATTTTGCATGTCTGGTTTGAACTGTGCTTATGCAGTTAAAACTGCTTAAAATGTGTCAACGTGGGAATTTTCTATCTTAACCTTTAGATGGACTCTTTTAATGACTATTAAAAGTTATTCCAATTTTAGAAAACCAGAAAAATTTAGCTGTCTTTTGGAAGTGTCTGTCAGTAACACTTAATTCCTAATTTCTGTATAACACTAATTTTTTGTGTGTTTAGTACATAACTTGGCTCTGCTACTTCCTGCCTGCCTGTTCTCTAAAGAATATGTTAGTTTTCATCACTGTTAATCTGTAATTTCATTACAGAAATAAGAAATTATAGGTAAAGGTGTGAGCAAGGCCAGTAGAGAAATGCAGGATTAGCTGGTAAGATGAATCAGTTGTAGAGAGGTTAGTGCTGTTATTTCTCGGGTAGGCAGAACAAATGACTTCGAAGTTAAAAGACATCCCTGTCTTTTTGATACAGTTACATGACACTTCTAAGAGGTAACATGTACCATTCTCTTCTGTCTTGCTTTGTGTGTGTAATGCTTTTCCATTCTCAGTTAATGAAAGAATCTGGTCTCCATTTCTCCGGTGTTTTTGTGATGGTCTGAACTGGGTCATCATTTGGTCTGTGATGTGAGAAAATGTTTTTGAAAGCTGCTTCTGTTTTTTCTATACCTTTATGTTCCTCCCTCCCTCATCTCCTTTGTACAAAACCTGGCGCTGCTTGAGTTGACATTTAATTCCTTATTCCTTCTCCTGGCTGTTTCTATCCTTTTAGCAGTTTTCAAAGTATGTTCAGCCCCTGCTTCTTTTGTGAGGCTCTAGTTGTCTGTGCAGTTTGTTCCTGTCTATCTTTGTCTGTGACACTGCTGTGTGAAAGGTAAAGAGGGGAGTTGCACATCAAACCATAACCCTTGAAAAGGAAATACTTGATTCTGTGTGGTGTGAACAGTGTCATGGCCAAGATGCCTGAGAAAAGTTTCTGGTTCTTCTGGGACAAGAAGGAAGGCGGCAGGATACTCGCTGAGGGTGATGTGAAGGCTTGTGAGAACTGGTTATTTTTTCCCCTTAAGATTGCTGCTTGATTTCTACTGGAAACGTTGTGTGCTTTTACAGGCATCTGAGACAGCATCACAAATACTGAAAACCTGAGGTACAACCAATGGTAATGTTCTGCTTTTCCGAGACTGTACACAGAATAGGTTGTGGTTGGCTGCAAGGTCCAGTTAACACCACTGCTGTAGCTGTGATAACAAGGATGTGGAGGGATGCCATCTCTGCATTTAGGAATTTGCAGAAGGCGCTGCTCTTGGATGTCGTTATGCTGGTAAAGGTGTATTCTGTACTCAAATGGCTATTTCCTTCCCTGGAGTAGCTTTATGGCAATGCAAACCCCATCTTTGTGGAGCTTACAGTCACTCTGGGAGTGCTTTGCTGATCTAGCATGTAAAGATCTCTGAGCTGAATTGCTTCCAGTGTTTATGTAACATAACAGATTCTGTTCTAATCGACTCAGAGGAACTTCTTTCCGCACATCCTTTGGTCTTGATAGGAGGAGAGGCTATTTTTCTTGCCTCTCTTTTTCTTTCTTTTTTTTTTTTTTTGTTTTCTTTAGCTGTTGTTCCTCCTTCTGTTAATTGCAGAGTTGTAGATTAGTAAACACAGTGGTGATTTACAAGATAGTAATCAATAAAAAATGGCCTGAAATAAATTATTTGTACCTGACCAATAGAAGGACAATGAAATTATAATGAGGATGGCACAGGCTCAGAATCAACATTACTGCATGTGAAGTCTGAACTTGTTTGCTGAACTTCAGGTGATGGGGAGAAGGACCAGCTCTAGGGGCAAGCTGCTGTTGGGGCATTGCATTGCTTCTGTGCAGTGCCCTGTTTTTTCTCCTGAGTATGTAACGGATATTCCTAAAATGGACAAGGAAGATGGAGAATGAGCAAAATTAAAATTTCCTATGAAATGTGCAAGTTTGACTTTTTTTTTATTGTGTGTTTTACAATTCTGCTGTTTCCCCCCGCAGTTAAGTGCCTCTTTTTTTCCCTACTAAGCAATGTGAAGAGGAAAAATGCTTTTTAAGTGGGAGAGTAATATTATAAACCCATTTAAAAGTCAAACAAAATAGGAAGGTTATGGACTGGTGCAGCGTAAGCCAATAAGATAATCTGGAATTTTGGCAGTTTAGGGCATCCTTATTTTTAACCCTACTATGGAAAACATGGCATTCAGCTTGTAATGCCTTAGTCGTTTTTTTGTGGCGAAGATATCCTGTAGTGGGAAGGTGAAGAGATTGTGCTTCATGATTGCAAAGGGGAGGCTTTCCATTTGTTTCATGGGAGAAGGGATGCAGAGGTGCTTTGTGGGAGGTGGAGTCAGGGCAGAAGTGAGGGGTGTAGTGATGCACTAGCTTAAAATTCTTTGGGACAGGCTTGTTAATCTATAATAATTTGAATAGAATTTGATCTTTGTTCTGATGTGAAGGCAGTGGCAGTAGAGAGTTAGATGTAACTGTGGCAAAGGAAGGTTGCCCAAGCAAAATGTCTAAAGCTCTGTAAATCGTGGGTAATGATTCTGTGCATCATGTCCAGAGTTACTCACCTTGACTAAGGAGATGGGCAGGTCATGACCCGTAACTTCAATTGGCTGTGAAGACAATCCTGGAAATACTCGTTGATGGGAAAGGTTAGAGATGTTCTGCATATGGAGATAATGTGAAAGTGCTAAGACAAAATGCCACTTCCAAAGAGGGTGGTAACCTGAGCAAATTTGGGATATACAAAGCTACAGAAGTTTGAATAATCACAGTTTCTGAAATACCATACACAAACTCATATGATCTATGCTAATCCCAGGTAGAGGGACAGTAGAAATATTATGTGTTAAAAATGCTCATTTAGTAGTGTTAGCCAGATTGTTAGGGGTGTTTTTTTCAGAAGAAGCTGAAGGGATAATCTGCTCTCGTGTGATCTTCACTCTGGTCTGTTGAGGGTTGTAGCAGACTGTCCTTCATTTGAGCCAGGCAGTTACTGTTTAAAGTGTTAAATAATTGTTCTGTGTAACAGCACAGATGATGTCCACAGGGAAATGGAATGTAAGATCTCTGCTTTTGTGAAAAATAAGTTTAATTGTGGAAAAAGAAAGTACATTTCCAGCTCTCGAGACTGACATGCTTAAGTTTGGACTATATTTGCTTTCATCTACTGCACTTGAGCAATGCATTAGTTTATTTTTTGTTTGTATGATCTTGCAGTCCTAGCAGGTGGTTTAGTGTAAAATAGTTTGTGTTGTGAATAAAAGAATAGATTACCTGCCCCTAAAAAATCAAGCCCAATGATCAAAATAACAGTACATTATAAAATGGAGTTACTACTAATATTACTTTAACTTCATTTGTTTATTTATGATTTTGATTTAAGATCAGTCTCTTCTTTGAGTAAATATATGAAAAACTTCAGCAGAAATGTTATATGATTGTAATTTATTTCAACAGGTACTTTGTGCTGGACTTTGAGACGGGGATTCTGCAGTATTTTGTGAATGAACAAAGCAAAAACCAGAAGCCACGAGGAGCCTTGTCTTTAGCTGGAGCTGTAATATCGCCCGGTGATGAAGTGCCACACATGTTGGTGGTCTACTCTGCTAATGGAGAGATGTACAAGTTAAAAGGTACAGTGCTGCTTAAAGGTGCCAGCTGAGTGGTTCTTGTCTCGCTTTCCCACTTCTGCATCTCTTCTGTCATCTCATTTCTCTTTTACTTCCCTCTGCTGTCAGATAGTAGCGGTTATACAGCTGTATTATTACATACCGTACTATAAGACACAGTGGAAGAGTAATTTGGAGTTAAGTACATATGACTTTACAATATATAGGCTTTCAGGGCTGGAAGGTACCTCAAGGTGCCTTCTATAATCTGTTACCGTGGCATTTTGGTTGAATGGTACATCTTATTTGCTTCCAAAGGAAGAAAAAGCTTTTGTTGCTGTCCACAGCAGAGCATTTAATTTCTAGTATTGTTCTCCTCTGCCACCATCCTGCAGATAATGTGCAATAATGAATCTGATGATGGGTCAGAGAAGGGAAACTGCTAGTGGGAGTCTGTGAAGATATTATGTTTTTGTAAGGCTTAGTTAGAGTAATTGAATGCACCTGTAACATAAAAATTTTCTCTTCCCTTGTTCCCAAGTATAGCAAAGACAATACAGAGTATAGGAGTTCCTTTGGAATATTTAAAGAAAAGGCCATGTTCTGATTCTAAGGTATTTTCAGTGTGGTCAATTGATCACAATACTTTTATATCCAACTAATTTATAAAAAATTAACTGCTATAAAAATGTGACATGTAATGCAGTGTAATAAAAGCGTTCTTAGTTTCATTCTGACCACAGTTTATCAGTTGTTGAGTGGGACTGGGCATGCAGGAGTCCTCTGTGGTAGAGTGTGTTGCTGCTCTATACACAGAAGTGAAAAACAGGAACAACCAGGGAGGGTTTCTGTTAAAATGTGTTCGAATTTGCATAGCTAGAACTCATGAACACTTGTTGTTTCATTATCATGCTTTTCCAACCCTTGAGCTTATTAAATGCTTACCGTGTGCTGCTTTTAATTTAATGAAGTCTATGAATTTCATTCAAATTAGTAAATAATTTTTATGCCGAGTCAATAATCATTGAGACACTTAATAGCAGAGGAAGTAAGGGAAAATATTTACTGAAATTATCAACTCTGTATTGCCATTCCTAATCAGGATTACTGTAATAGTGGGGTTTTTAAGACAAAACCAAACTTCTCTCCTAAACAGACATAGTAATATTAATCAGAAGCCACCTGATATAGTCTGCAGACAAACTCTTCAGAGATTTTTAAAGATATGTGGGGGAAATTGTGATTTTCATTCTTGTGTCTTTAAGTTGCACGTGAATGGCACATGTTTTGAGAGGGATTTAGCTGAACTGCATTAAAAAAGAAGTACTTGAGTACCTGGGGTACTGTTGGCTTGTCTGGGAGCTGACTGACAATCTGAGTGTGTAGCTGTTACTTATTTTAATACTGAGATGTGACCCTTGCCCTTCATAAAGAGAGACAAGTAAAACAAAAGTGAATGAAAAATTTGAAACAATAAAGTCATCTAGAGGTAGTTCTACTTATTCTAACACTTGGAAATAACTATGAAGAAGACTCCTAAGTTTATGTCTTCCAGCTGGCCACAGCCCCTTAATTACAGGCTTATATGTGTTGTACTGAAAAACTTAAGCATATTTGAGTTGAGCAGCATATGTTAGAATTTATGCTGCATTCTAATCCATAATCTTTCTCCCCTCTGACTTGCTCCTTCACCTCTTGTACAAAAAAAAAGTATTGATTTATGTGTGATTCCTCTGCATTTTCTTGTTTCTGTTTTAGCTGCTGATGCAAAAGAGAAACAATATTGGATAACTCAGCTTCAATCTTGTGCCAAACATCACAAGGAAGGTAATTCTAAGGTAAATAATTAAGAGGGAAAAGTAACTATTACATTTTAAGTTGTGTCGGTGAAGAACAGCATGATCTGGATGCTGTAGTTAGTGGATTGATGTCTGGAGGTTCTTTCAATAAAAGCAGGTTGTTGTTTGTCACTAACTGAAGCTGACAAGTTAGTTGAGCAATCTTAATAAATCAGTGTTGTCCTATTTATGAGAAATTAATGAAGTGATGGTTAATCCAGTGGCTGAATCAAGAGTTTATGAATAAATACCTGTTGATGTGATGTCCTGATTAGTATTTAAGTGTTAACTGGTATTAGTTTTATTTAATATCTTAAGATTTAGTGACCTTTATTACTGAAGCTTCAGACAGATGTTAGCAGTGGTCAATCTTCATCTTCTTTACTAAATCTGAAACAGATCATCGTAATAAGATTTATATTTATTTCTCTTTGACAATAATGTCAGAAGTTTTGTCATCGGACAAATATTTTGTGCAGGTGAAAAAACCACATGTAGACTTTAAAAATAGCAGAATGATGGGTTGAAGCTGTTTCCTACCTCCAAGTAGAAATTACATTAATCTGATTAAATTTGAATGCACTTTTAAGGTGGGAGATGTTAAAAACAAACGCAATCCCCTATGAAAAGTTATTATTGTCTTCCTGTACGGCTTTGCTGTTAATGTGAAGTCTCACACACAAAAATTCCTGCCCTCCAGTCCTTGAAGCATTTCTGTTGATATCCTATGAGAACAAAAAAGATTGTTTTTCTCATGACTAATTGTTTACTCCACTTAAAATAAAAAAAAGCATGTGACAGCAAGCTGAAAGGATTCCCCCTTGTTCCAAGATGTTGAGAATATCAGTGTTGTATTAGCTACAGTCAAAGTTGTGATCCTGAGTATCCTTAAAGGTGAACAGTATTTTGAGGAGAATGCCATTCATTGAAGTGAGTGAAGTACAACCAATGTTTTGTTGTTATTTTTGAGTGATGGACTTGTCAGGAAGCAAATGGGGTGTAAGTAAAACCCTTTGAAGGAGAACAAGGACCTTGAATATTGCAGTACTTTTTGAATTCTTGTGCATGCCACTTCAAGATGGTTTTTATTAGATATGGCTCAGTATTGCTCAGAAAGGTGGAACTCTACTTGATTTTGGGATACTCTTACAGTTGCTGTTGACTTCAGCAACTGTGCTAGATAAAAGATGGTACCTTTTTGTACTCAATTGCCATAAATGAATTGTTCCTTGATAAGTTCTCTGGTCACTTGTTGAACCCATTTAAATGTTTAGCATCTGCAGTGCACTGTGATGAGGCAGTAGAACTGCTGTTCAGTATATATGATACTGTAGGCCTGTGCAATGGCATGCTGATTCTTCTACTCTCTACTAATTTCTGTAAAATTTCTTAATACTGGATTTGTTTTTGTCTTTCTGTAGTGGTGTCTGTTTTAGCACAGTCTCATTCTAGACTAGCAGTAATTGAGTTGAAGCTGATCTTTGTGTAAGTGAAGTTTAAATCATTTTTCCTCCTTAGGTAAAAACTGTTGCACTTAGTAATAAATTATGTTCAGAGTTTTTCATACTACCTTCCCATGTTGAGCTCCTGCAGTAATAGTAGCTACATATTTTTGTATATTTTAATTAATTAGTATGTCAAGAGAAAAATCTTGGTGTCATAACAGTGAAAATAAACAGCAGTTAGTAATGGTCCAAAAAAGGAAACAATTTTAGAAATTATGAGGAAATGAACAGGAAACAAAAGGGATAATACTTAGATTGCTGTAACTGTGTCAAATACTTGCCATGAATACTTTTATCAGTCCCCTTCTATTTGTGAAATGGAAGATTGTAGTGGGGCAAAGCACTTTTCATCACATTTGTTGTTCTTCTGTGCGGGATGAACTCGGTGATGAAATTTGACTTCATTGTACTACTAATTTTCTCTGATGATGGGAAGGGAAAGGGCAAGTCAGGGAATTGCAGTGTTAGTAAATGCTCTCCAGTGACTGAATACAAAGTATTTCCTAGCTGCTAATAATAATATTGGTGTGGACAGTCTCAATGAACTAAAAATGGTTAAAGATAAAAGGACATGAATGAAAACTGAAGGTTATTTTGAGATGCTTTGGATGCCAAGGTGTATATAGATTTGAAAAGTATTTGAAAGGCAAAATATTTTTAGAGAGTCTTGACTAAATGAGTGGGAGGCTATTAAATACAGAGTCTGTCACAGAATATCTAAGACACAACTTTTAGAAACAAGAAGGGCTTATAATGGGGAGCATCTCTCTGGACTATTTCTTGTACTCTTGTTTGGTGACCTTCAGCTGCTCTGGTTTTCCTCTGGTTCATAGGCTCATAGTGCAGGAAAACAGATTTCCTTGAATGAGAGGTAGTGGACATATGTAACCAAGGAACTAAATGCAAGATTATTTTAGACAGCAGAAAGAGAGTTCTTGCATTTTTTCTTAGAAAATGACGAGTTAGAGAAACTTGGCATAGGAAGCTGCAGAGTAGATGCATTTTGATTGTGAGATGCGTTTTGGTATAGACACATTTTAATTTGCTGGAATCCGCTGAGTATAAAATAGAAATGTTGAAGAAAACTAAAATATTTTTCTTAGTTATGCAGTACAAATCTACATCTAAAATCAGACTAGGTTATATTTCACTTGAAATGTTTGTTAGTGAAGCACTCTTAATTTTCTACTTTTGTAAGCTACAGAGCAAGTAGAAAATTTGTATCTTCTGTATTTTTAAACTTAACAGTCCAGAAAATAAAATGTTGGGAATTCATGTGCTTCAGGCAAATCACTGTTGCCTCTCCTTACTCCCGAAGTGGTCTGTACTTGAAGCAACATTGTACTTACCTGTTCCCAGGAACCTTTCTTTTGATAAGATTTCTCTCTTTTTCAATCTAGTTTTTTCCTTTCCCCTCTCCTATTTTCTCAGCATTAGAGTATTAACTGGGAGGCATATTTTCCCTGACTTTAACTTGCATATAGTGCTAACTTGGGTTTCATCTATAAATAAGTTTTCAAACTTCTTTCTGCTTTTTCCTTTAATGCTACAATGATTAGACTTTGGAGATCAGAGATCGATTACAAGGGATTACTTCACAGAGACTCTAGAAACTAGAAAAAATGCATTTCTATTACTTTTTTTTCCTTTTCTTTCTTTTCCTCAAAATTTCTTGTTTAAAAACCACTGCCTGGTATGAGGTAAGAGAATCAAGAACTGCTTCATTTCCTAAAGATTTTTTTTTCTCTTGTAGATGAAGGTACTTTAGTATAGTGGTTATTGGTATGGGAGGGGAAACATGCACTTTAAAAGATTTTTTTTTGTCAAAATCTTGAATAACTATTAATGAAAGGAGATTCACAGGAAAATGTGATACTTTGGAAGATGTTTTTCAAAACTGAAACCGTGTTACTGTTCCTGTGAAATATTCATAGGAGAGCATTCCTTCTTCCTGCACTGGGTCTAGATCAGCACTAGTTTCCTTCCTTTTTCAGAGCTACTGCCTGCTTCAAAATGCTCCTGAATGGCTTGCTGTCCTTGCTGTCATTAAAGCTTCAGTTGGGGACTGGAGCTGTGGAGGAAATGAAACAGAGAAGTGATTAGGGAAAAAAAATCAAACCCCCCGTTCTATACTAATGATTAAATTTAGTTGCATCCTAGTGAATGGTCCAAAGGTGAGCTATACAGCTAACAAGTGGATGTAACACAAGCTAAGTCTGTGACTTTGTTTTAATTGAATTTTACATCTTAATGATAAAAAGAGCAGTAAAAGGATAGTGTTCTCTGGCAAATAATTCCCATGCTGTCAGACAGTCTTAATGTTCTTGGTATTCCCATAGAAGTCTCATTTCACTTAATTACAGATTGCTCAACCTCCAAAAGTGCCAAATCACACTGTTTTGGGAGAAATCTTCTGTCTGGATAGGATTGCTGGGTTTTTTTAGACTATTCTAAGTGAATATTTTGTGCATTTTTAATTAAAGCATTAGTCAAATTTGAATTCAGTGATATAAAATGCTTTCAAGAAGGAATAGGCTTATGCATAATTTTTGTGGTAGCTTCCAAGAATAAATTTGTATCCATGAATTGACACAAGTTGGTTAGTTCTTCTGTTTCTTAACCCTTTTTTCTTGACTGGTTAATGATGGTGGCTGTAAAAGCACTACTAAAAGCAAACACACAGGTTTTTATAACAGCTCTGAATTCCAACGTGTGGATCAGTTGCTGGATTTGTATGAAACTCTTGTATATCTCAGTGTATATATATCAGGAGTGTGACAGAGAACAGAAACCTTTATCTTGTGAAGTAGCTTCAGTCTTATACTGTGCTCACACTGTAACTCAGTTTAGATCTGTGCTAGAATAAGATGGTGGACTCTCCCTTGTTCCAGCTTTTGGTTTGGAGCTGCACAGTGAGATAGCTGTTAAAAATTGGATGGTGTGCATTCATCTTTAAGCTGAACTCATTTTCTGAATCCCTGCAGCTGTAAATTGCAGTCCAGTTCCCTTCATTCTGCTGCCACCCTTCGTGTGGGCTTTGTCATGTTTCTGGTTCTGTGTTAATTTGGGCATCAGAAACGGTAAAAATGGCATCCTACTAAAAAGGACTTAGCTCTGACCAGCTGACTGAGGAATGTGTGTCTCCATCTCTGGTTCTCTGCTGGTTTTAAACAGCACCTGCAGAAATGCCTGAAAGTTTGAGGTTAACACTTTTATCAAATCATTGAGGCAGATGTATCATTTTCCTCAACAGCTGAAAGAATAGGTATCATAGCTCATAGATCTTTGGGTTTCTTTTTGCCTTATTAATGACTGGCCAAAGAAATACTTTTACATTCTAAGTGGATTATTGACTGGCTGTTTTTAACATCTGCATGATAACTGTTTTCATAAAGCCACTTTAGTGAAAACTTCAAGTCTTTGTGAGTGTTTTGGTTCTTTCACACACATCAAACCTCTTCCCTTTTGAGCTTCACTCTTCCCTCCATTGCTGTGCTTGTTTGATTCCTCTTCTCATCACTGACCTATTGAAGTCAACCAAAGAATGGCACTTCTAATTAAATCATGCTTTGAAATTCTTACAGTAGTGAGGCTGAGAAGAAAGCAGTGCTTGGCTGCAGATAGGTCTGTGTTTGGGATCTCTTTTTCCTCCCTCTGGAAGCTGCATGAAGATAAGAGTTGCTCCCAGCTCTCTGTTTCTAAAATCCTTCTACAGGAATGGAAGAAAATCCATTTAGGACTGAATATGAGCTTGCTTGAATGATTCCTGATGAAGAAAAGATTTTACGATGGAATGATTATCAGTCTCTTGCTTAAAAAGAAGACACATACTGCCTTACTGAAGATGATGCAGCACTGTAATATTCTGTCAGAAAAGTTAGTACCATAGATGGTGCTTGACAGAAATGTGCAAAACATACCCTAAGCTGGTCCATTTCCAGTGCTGAAGTGTGGATGTTATGTAGATTCAGCCATTTGCATTTTAATATTTGTGACTGATTATAATGTAAATGAAACAGAACTCTGTCCATATTTGTCTTTTATCAGTGTTTATTTACTTAGGATGCATTGGAAAAGAAGTAGATGGGAATTAAAATCCTAAATGGTGGTGTCTCAAAATTGTAATTACTTTTTGATAGTGTGTGACTTCTCATAGCTCCAAAGCTGCATGCAGGGATTGGTTCTGTGCTATTTGTATGCAGACGAGTAAAGGAGTGTCATTTCAGTATTTATTATTCTGAGGAAAACATCTGTGGCACAGAGCCTGCGAAAATGATGATTATCAACCATAAACAGATATGACAATTCACTTCAGAAATTATTTTATTGATCTCTGGAACATTGCATTTGCTTTCCAAAATAAACAAAATTGTTTGCCTCTGGTAAATGGTGAAAAACACTTCAGCTTTGTGAACGAGGAGAGCAATCTCCAGGGAGAATGAGTCATGAAAACATTGCTACAGTTGGAACTTACTGTTACACAATTACATTATTTTAATTGTTAGGGGTTTTGATATCCAAGTGGAAGTGTTCATTATACTGCTTTTTTATCTTGGGGTTGGACAGTATTAAAATAAAAATCTTAACCCAAATCTATGTTAGCTAAGCATACTTTAGCTAACTTTAGGTCACAAACCCAAGATGAACGCAAGTTACAAATTAATCTTTTATTAGCATTTTTACTATTCTTTCATTGGTTTCATTTTGTTAGCACGCAAGCTGTTGGAGCAGTGGTAAAGTGTAGCCTCAGGGAAGAATATTTGTAATCCTTTTGGGATGCTTCAGCCTGGGAATTTCTTGACTCATTATTGGAATCGTGCATTACTAATTGTTGAAGAGCTTATGTCTTCCTTTCATCAGATTTTGCACTATATTTATTTATTTGCAAGCCAGAAAGCAATGAGACCAAAGAAATGATATATGATAATGATTGGAGGGACAGATCAGTCATACAAGCAGCCCTGGGGGAAAGAGCAGGGGATTAGGAATAAAGATCCATCAGTTACTGTCATTGCTTTGATTTCCTGTGAGAGTGACTTTGACTGTTGTAGTGTGATGTGTAATTAGAGTGTTTTTAGCAGTGGAAAACTTCATGTAAGTTATAAAATTTTAACAAAAATAGAAAATTTTGATTTTTTGCACAGCTGTGTGTCAGTGCAGAAGGGATGCTTGTCATTCCATGTGTCTAATCAGAAGAAATTCTGCGAAAGAGGAGTCAAGTATTTGGCTGGGACATAGGTGTTGACAATGTGCTGTAAAATTCAAAACTGCCTGAGGGGCTGAGTGTGCAGTTCCTCTTCTGACAATGACAGAAAGAAACTGTCAGAAGGAATGGGATGCTGCTGCCGCCCCCGTCTCTGTGGATGGAGCAGGCACAGGGCTCTGCTGCTGTTCTCTGTGGCAGTGCAGGAGTGGAGTCCAACCTCAAAAGGTTTGAGTGGTTGTAAAAGCTGCCTCCTGCCAACATTCACCTGCACTCTGTGTGTGACTGCTTTTGCAAGTTGTAAGTTGGAAATTTTATGTTTATCATGGGGCCTTGCCTCGAGATAGCTTCATGGGTAGCCAGAGGTCCTGGTGCTGAGCTCATTTAAGGGTTGTGTGTTACACATGTCCTCTAAAGAATAATCCCAAATGAGGTGCTAGACGATGTGGGCTGATGGAGGTTTTTGGCATGTTGGTTGGAAAGGTTGGGTCACTAGACGCATGAGGGGTATAAAGGGACAGAAAAGGAAGAGGTGAGGTCAGCTTGCTTACAGACTTGTAGGACCTGATCCCAGACCAATGTATTTGACTCTGATACATGGCACAGAGTGTGGCTGGATGTGCTAATTCAAGATTGCCAGTCTTCCTGGCTGGATGAGCTGCATAGGATTGATAACTCTCTTGTGCTGAGAGAAGGAGAGGGCTCTAGGAGAGGTTCACTGGCAGAGGTGGTCTTTCCCTGAAGATCACATATCTCTGTTGTAGGGCAAGGCGTGGACCCGAGTGTCAGGCACACCAGGCTGTGGGTATGGGCAGCCCTTGCTACATACTTAGGTATGTAGAGGTTTGAGTTTACCTGTCCCTGTAGCAGGACAGCCTGTGATCCACGGGTCAGCTGCAGGGAGTTCTCTGTGGTTTGAAATTCTGTCTTGAGGAAAAATAGCCCTGCACTGCCAAATAATGCCAATGATACAGGTATGGACTTCAGAGTATATGTGCATTCCAATTTATGAACCTGTCTCTCAAAGTGTGCAGGTTAAATGAGGTTGTTTTGGCAGCTGCTTTTTCCTGAAAGCTGACTCTTTTTCTAGAGTTCCTTCCTGTATTTAAGCAGAAACAGTGCATGGATTTTTCTGTATTTGTTTTCTGTAACTTTTGTTATCTGCAGATCTGAAGCTCTCCCCCAAGAAAATCAAAACATAGTAAAACTTCACTTCTCACAGAATATTGTTTTCTTTTAAGCAAAGCTAATGGCTAAGCTCACTGTTTGACATTGCTGCTGTTTATTCTGAGTTTTAGGATCCATTTAGCTCTATGAAAGCAGAAGCCAAGTATTTTTAATATTGTGATTCCGTAATATTAGAATGTCAGTGATTATCAAAAGATTTACTTTTAAAAACAAAATACCTTTTTATTAATCTGGAAGGGAAGTTGATTTTATGATGAAAGAAATGAACTTGTTGTTCTTCCTCTTTGTCCTAAATTTGGTGTAGAAGTATTCTGATGCTAGTCAGTTTAAAAAACCAACATCAGTAGAGTATATTGTTACTATATACATCAGGAATACCCTTTTTCTGTGAAACTTGTACTAAAAAAGGAAATTCAGTGACACCCAGTTTCCCTCATCACATTCTTTTGCCTGAATACCTTTTCCTCTGTCTCTTAATTGTAGCTGTGTCTAAGCAGTGTTCTTTCAAATGGAAGATGAATCCTACACCTGACAACCTTCTGTGCCCTTCTGAAAAATTACAGCCTGTGCTGCTTTTTTGCCTTAGTGTCAAATCCACTTTCAATACAATTGTAATTTATCAGCCAGGAAGGATAATTTTTGAACAAGTGTTTATTATTATAATCTTGTTGGCCATGGTAGAAAAGAATATATTCATTTCAAAACCAGTCAGACTGTCATTCTTGGAAGTGTTTGTAAGTGTTAAGTCCAGACCAATGGAATAATTATTTCTGTGAGATTAGCAGCTCTTTGCACACTGGCAATGTGATAACCCATTTTTTTAAACCCCTCAAATAGCTCAGAAAGTCTGAAGTCTAGTTTTGTGTGGGTGTGGCAGAGCAATTGTGTAATTTACTTCTCTCTTCCTCCTTGGCAGTGCCAGATAATCTGCCTCACCCTTTAGTCAGTGCAGAGGTAACATGAGGCCTGACTTTAATTCCAGTGCTAGTTGGAACCTGTCCACCTTGGATTTAAAGTCTTTTAATGAAATTACTGCGACTTGTGAAAATTGACCTGTAAGGGATAAGGAGAGAGGTGGTACCCAAGGAGTACTTCTGTGCACTGTGCAGCCGTCTCAGGAGCGCTGATGGGGACAGTCTCGGCGATGCTGTAGCTCCCCATGGTGCTTGCTCAGGGGCTATAGGAGAGGGGAAATGGTATTATGTCACCCATGAGGCTCTGTATTTACTTCACTCTCTTAAAGGGCTGCTAAATGCCACTCTCTGAACTGGTTTGTGTTTCATGAGCTAAAAGCTACCCTGTTTCAGCTTTAACTTTACAGATGCAATCAACAGTTCAAAGGAAAAAGCCCTTCTGTTTTGCACTTTTATACATGATGTCCCATGGTGCTCTAGTGCCTGTCTGTGCTTGATTGGGAATTACTGTCATACAGACCTCCAGGAAAAGTTGTGTTTGAGGTCTGCAGAAAACAGACTGAGACAGCAACACTGACAAGATGGTTTGATAACAGAAAACTTCTCGAATGTTCTGACTGATTTTGTAGGTTGCATGTTAAAAGTATTCACACTGCAGATACTGTTGGAGAGATTTATTTCTGGCCTTTTTTGTACATAGGGCTTATCCCAGGCTTACTCCAAAGTGTGTTGATATTTTTAAGCCATGTCTTGTTTTAAATGTTAATGTTTAATTGTGGTGCCTTGGCAAAGTTGTATGTCCTCTGATGTTGCAAACAACAAGTGTTACACTGTTTCAGATGTTCATCAGACAAAAGCCTTAAGATTTTTTTCTTGCTTATTGTTCGCACCAGTTTGGTGAGTTGTACGTCAACGGTTTCATAAAAATTATTTGTGTTGGCATTGCTGATACGCTATCTGCAAAATCCTTTCTAAGCTTTCCTAAAAAGTAGGATTCTAAGAAGTTAGCGGCGTGTTATTATGTAAAAAGTTGTGAAGATGTTTGCGAAGGCCAATTTCAGGCCAGCCAAGAAGCAAAGGCAGTAAGTTTAATGTTTCCAAGAACATCTCTGCTGAGCAATGCAGATGGTTCAGAAAGAATAAATCAGTTACACCTCCAGATTTAGGTTTTTGAGGAAATTAGAACACAAATCTATAGTCTGAATTGTAAATTATTTCTTGTGTGAAAATATCACCGTCCCATTGCTTGTTCTAGAACATTTCCTCCTCACGAAGTAGAAGCTCATCTCTGCTGCCACCTGGGACAGGGAATTCTGCATCCCCCAGTGGCCAGAAACACCTGAGCCAAAGTGGGCCAACCGTTGTGACCATCACACATCACAAATCACCTGCAGCTGCTCGAAGGGCGAAGAGCCAACGTTCTGGTCAACTCCATGAAGTCAGAGAGGTAAGAGATAAAAATCTGATGTTTTGCTCTAACTCTGAAGTGCTTATTTTGCTTTAGAATAAGCAATTGAGTCTGACAAATTAACAATTCTCTTTGTGTCCTCCTTTGTTTTGATCTCTTCACTGAGCAAGAGGTGGTCTTTAGTTCTGTTTCAGTTTTGGGTCATGTGTATACAGACTTTTTTATGCTGATGTTAAAGTTAGTGTGCACACATGCTTAAAAAATGAAGTAGATTGGCTACAGCTCCCAGACTTTGCAGTGGTGCATTACTGCAGGATCAACTCTTTGAAGCTGTTCAGCAAAACCTTTCAGATTGGAAAGTGGGCCCTGAAGCATTTAAATATAAGAAAAAAAAAAGGTACTTGAATAAGTTTGACAAATGTGTGAACGAAGGCACAGTTCCCCACACTCAGCAGTTTGTTCCTATATGGCCGTAGTCTTAACTTTATTAGGTTTGTATTGCTGGCTGTGTAGTGGAAGAATGCTTTGTCTGTACGAAATGCACAAAAACCAAACAAAAAAACAAGCTCCTTTCAAAGCCTGTTTACCAGTGTTCAAGAAGTATAACTTGTATACTGATTTAAGTCTGTCTTATAGATAACAAAAATAGTACAGAGTTTTTAGCTTAAATAATATGGTAGATTTCACAGAACTCACTTTCATCTTTCATTCCGTACTATTTTTTGGTTTATCTTTCATGTTAAGAATTTGAATAAACTCTTGGTGTGTGCTTGCAATGAAGACTTAAATTGCACATCCTGATGAAGAATGCTTGTTTGTGTTCTAGCTAACATTAAAAGTGAAGAGCTTGTTGTCTGAATGTCACCCACGTTCTCTTTACATTATACAAAACACATCTGTTTATTTATAATGAAAATATCCTGTATCAGTCTACCAATCATCTCCCCCAAGTTGTTTTTAGCACACTAAATGTATTTGCTCTCAGGTTGTGTTAAGAATGCACTTTAAACCTATAAATAAAATAAACAGTGGGAGCTGTTGCAACTTTGTCAAATGAAGGGAGGTAAGGCTGAAAGGAATTGAAAAGAGAGTGCATGTGCTGTTCATAATAAGTTGAGAAGGGGAAAAAGTTATCACTTGTGAAAAACTACACTTGGAAGAAATAAATACTGACCTATGGTAAAACAGTGACTAAATGGGCAGGGATCATCCCTGCAGAAGAGGCTGTGAATTGTTGACTCCTTTGTTTGCAGTGTATTGCAATGGGATGTCTTTCCAAAAAGGTAAATGTTACAGGATGTTAATCTGTAATGATGGAAGGTAATTATTTTGCTCTGCTTGATACAGATGGTAGTTCACCTGCAGCACCAGTTCCTGTTAGAGGGCTGCAGTAAGAAAAAAAACCTCTTAGACATTGAAGATGCAGTAATGGTTGAAGGTTAAAAGAAGTGAGTGCTTTCCAGCGAGGGGAAGATGGTACTAAGATGAATTATGAGTGAGCTAAGTTTTTAAGGACACATGAAATTTAGCTTTTTGTGTATTGGATATTTTTTTTGTTGTGTGCTACTTCTTAAAGAAGAGCATAACAGTGTAAAAATCAGACTCTCTGTGCTCTTTCCCAGTCTCATGTAACAAGAGGCTGCTTGACTGCTTGATGTTTCCATGTTGTGAAATGTGGTTTTTTTCCAGATTAAGGAAGCAGATTTTAATTCAATGCCATGCTCGGAGCATTTCCTTCTCCCCCTTTTTCCAGAGTGAATGCAATAGACTTAGGTAAATGCTGCCTGTTTTTTCAGGGATTATTCATGTTCCTTATTTGAGTAAATTGGTGACTGTTACATCTACCCTCCTGTGCTAAATTTATCAATAAAGAGATGGGTCCAGAGTCCTTCATAAAAGTGCAGTTAAATCTGTTCCAGTCCTGTTTTTTAATCTGAAGGGAGGAGAAATAGGAACTGAAAGTACAATAAGGAAGAATTAATCCCTTCCTTAACACCTAAATCTCTGCTTTTTATTTGAAAGTTGTTTGGTATGATTCAGATGAAGGGAAGAGACTGCAGGAGGATTGCAGATCTGTGTTGGTGTTCCCCTGTTAGAGTGAAGTCATTGAAGCTTTGACATGCAAATAAACTTTCTTTTATTGTACTATAAATAGGACTATGTTAACTAATTTGCACCTTGCAAATAGTAGTCAAAGTAAAAAAAAGGTAGTTGAATCAATGGAAGGGGCTGGTATGCTTCTGAAAAATGAGAGGAAATGTGTGTTTAAAATTGTGAAACACTGTTATGATAATGCTACTGTATTACATATGAAATCTGTGAAAAACAGGAGTGCTGCAAAAGAGAAGCATCCTGTGCTCGGGACACGGAGTCTTCACTAGTTGGACAATGTTCCTGAGAAAGTGTTGAACTTGAAATTGCAACTCAATTCTGGGCTTTCTTGATTTGGCCATATTATTTAGAAAAAAAGTGAAGTGTATCTGCATGTTGCTAATAGGTCAAAATATACTCCAATATTTTATGTAATGCAATCATGTTTGGTAATACTTGCTGGTTCTTTTTCCCCTTCATAGTAAGAATAAACAACATATTGTTTCCTTCTGTGATCTGTTCTGACTGATTTATTTTTAACAGCATAGGGAATTTTAGTGTAAAACAAATTGTAGCAAAGATGCCTTTTTAGCACCAAACTGACATGCAGAATTGTATAAATGTAGTAAAAAAACCTGTGTAGGTCTGCAAAATGTAATAAGTGTTTCTTATTGTGAAATTAGAATTTTACATTTTTTCAAAATTTTGCTAAGTTAAAATTGTGCATAAATATGGAGCTTTTGACTGCTATAAAAAGTTATGTTTTAATATTCAAGCTACTTTTGTATAGTGTTGAATTGAAAATGAGCTCAGAAGCATTGCTTTTCATCATTATGTGTTTAAAATAATATTGTTCTCTTAAATCAGATTTTTGCCTATGTTAACTTGATGTTAATAGTCTGGTCCGTACTGATTTGTGGAATGTTACATCAAAACTAAATTTCACTGTACATTAATTTGAGAGAACTAATCTGCAACATGTTGCACTTTATGCAGAATTATTAGAGCTCCTACCTTTTTATTTGGACCATAACTTTGCATTAAAGGGGTGCTTTCAGCTAATTTTTTAGTAAGTGATTTTACGGTAATCTAAGTCTCTAAGGTCTTGAATTCTGTTTTTTAAGCTATGCATATTATTATCCTCTTAGAAATTTATGGTAAGAGTTGTGCTTGCAGATTTCTTTACTGTAGTTGGTTAAAATTAACTGGAACATTAAGCCAAGCTGCCACATCACACTTCATATTAAATTTGAACTGTCCCTGAACTAAATAATAGTGGCACACTTCATCTTGGAAAGGTGTTTATTTTTGCTGGGGGTGTGTGAGTGACTGTTGTGCAACCTCTGCCAGTGTTACTGTTGTTGTTAAAGAACCAGGAACTGCAGTGTGTGAGGATTGTGCAGCAACTCACGTTAATTATTTACAGTGGGGTCAACTAAAAGAAATCCAGAGAAATATATTTTTACACAATTTTGAAAAGTCAGTGAAGGAATTTCTGAACTGTTTGAAATGTGTTCGTGTATTATTATGTCTGTGTAAATTGAAAGTGCTACATTTTAGATCATTGCTTTCACCAGCACTGCTCACTTGATTTTGGAGTGTAGGAAGATGAGAGTGAGTAGCTTTGGGACGAAAATGACCTTCAGGCCTGCATGAGTAATAAGTCAAATATTTGCTTTTAGGAGATGAAAATGGTCTTATGTTCACCTAAGGTGTGGATGTAACCTGGACTGCTGAACTGTGCTAACCAGTCTTTCTGGCTTAGTAATGTAGGTGCCTTATCAGGGGGTGAGCTGATAACCATGGAATGTATCTGCAGTAGCACTGCTGAGCTCTGTGCTGCTGTGCCTTTGCTAGTCAGATTTAGAGCTAATTACCTAAAATCATGGCCATTTTTCTTTCTAGACATGTTTTAGTATAAATGGTAGCTTTATGATGTTTTCTTTGTGGCAGTTTGTGGTTGATTCTTTTAACTAGATTCTTCCTGCACTTCAGAACTAGTATAGTAAATACACTCTGCACAGGTTTCTCAGTTGGATTGGCCAAGGAATTTCATCTTTAATAGGTACTGCAGAAAGTCTTATACTGTTTCAATTTTGAAATTGGAGTGCCTTGTTTTCTGTTGATTTGGACAAATAATATGGTGGTACAGTGAGTGGCAGTTTTGGAAAGGGAAGGGAAAGAACAGAGATGACTAATCTTTTTTAGTTACAACTCTCCATTTTTTTCTTGGACTTTTATGTAAGATATTTCTCCTGCCCCCCTCCCCACTATACATAATAAATTCAAGGTAAAGGCTCATCCTGTTGATCATCTTTCATCAAGTGCATTGTATCATATACAAAATAAGTAGTCTATAGATAGATGCTGGTCAGAAAATGATCTATTTTACTTAATAGGTTACATCTAATAACACTGCATCTATATATATATTGTATATATTGCACTTTCATTTGTTTGCAAACTCCCTGTCAGCAATTTTTAATTTTAATTATCTGGGTATGGAAAACAGGGACCAATGTCTCCACCTTTAAACAGATAATATAGAAGTGCTTCCAAAAAACTCAAACCAAACCCAGTTGTTTCTCAAAAAGCAATGATTTCTTCTTGGCTAGCAAGTAGGGAAGAAACAGAAAATATTTGGGTCAGTTCTGTGTTCATTGAAGTCAATAGAAAGTGAATGAGGCCTTAAGCCTTAATTCGCATTTTGATATTTATTTGGCATAGAACATGCTAATGTACCTACTCCTATTTAGCTGTGATTAGGTACACTTCTTGAATTGAGAAGTGCTGTAATACAGATCTGTGTTATGAGTATGTTTAACTGCTTAGTTGCAGCTGAGCTGCCTGATGCGTAAAGGGTTGCTGCTACCAGCTGTATTTTAACAGGAGCCGTTATAATTTGTTTAGGGGCTTTAAACCTGTAACAGTATAAACCTACCATGAGGTCTAAAAAGGGCAGCTGCAACTGTTGCCATTGCACTTTTTGTTCTTGGCCCCACTTCTGGAAATGTGTGATCCTTGTGCAGTATGAAAATACCTGTGTGAGCGCAGAGAACTGTTCTGGCTGTGCAGCAGCGTTTGAGTCATTGCCTGCTCTTATCTTCTTACAGACAAAACCAGGATTGAGAGCGTGTGGGACAGATGCAGTTATTTGGTGCCTTCTGTGGCATTTTCTTTGGAGGCTGTTTGACTTGTCTATAGATGTCTCATCTCCTATGTCTGTTTATTCTACCTCAAGTTAATACTGCTAAGATAAATAGAAACACCTCTCCTCAGGGAGTAAAAGGGATGCTTCAATCTCTGACAGTGTCACTCTGGTACCTCCCACAGTAGTAAATGTACATGTGCTTATAAAAATTATCCAGTAAGTAGTACTACCTGTCTCAGTTTGGGGGTAAGGAGATGTAGATTATTCTAATATTATAAAGCAATAGTTATTATCACATAAACATGAGCTGAGTAATTTTGTGATCTCTGAACCTTTTTCTTGCACTTGCAATATTTCTGAGGTCACTAAGGGTGCATATAAGTTACACCTTCCTAAATTACACTTTGTTTTGTGCATTTGGTTTTGTATTCAAAAGGTTGTGTCATTCTGGATTCCAGATACCCAGGCAGGGAGAATTAAGGTTGCTATGGGAATCGTAGAGCAAATGTTCTACTAAAATTAGTTTGCCCATACAGGTTATGTCAAGAGTGAACCTGGCTCATTATTTCTGATATACTCCTGCTCCAAATCTGAAAAATATAAATAATTTAAACATGGCTTCTTGTCATGATTTTTTTTCAGCCTGTAGTTTAGTAGTAATTGAGCATGTGCAAAGATGATGATTTTTGATCATTTCATAAGTGGCAGTTTATAAATTAGGGATAATACAATGTGTATAACTGTGTTCAGAGATTGCTGAAGCATTTGTTTTCTTAGAACTTGCACAGAAGCTAAAATTACTCTTTACAGTTATTAAAGCATTTCATTGAATTTCAAGAAATGGTAGGTTTCCAAGGAAGCTTGAGAGAAGTCAGATTTGAAGGGAATTCAGTCTTCAGCTTTTGTGTACCTTCCAAACTGTCACTTCTGTTTTACGTACAAAATTCAACTGTTTTATATGCATATATTAAACAGCGTAGCATATCATACATATACCTGCATTTTTTGCAAACTACAGGCTGTTTTCTTTCACAGTTAAAGCACAAGTACTGCAGTAGTTTCAAGTTAGAGTTTGCACTTTGAAACTGAAGCTTTAGAGAAAACATACTTTGGTAAATCTTTTCTCAGATCAGGGCATTGCATCTCATGGCCTGGGTTTCATTGTGGGGTTCTGGATGCCTGGCTGGTGCAGCAGGCAGTATCACAGCAAACCCTGAACATGACAAGGGGCATGTTCTGCAGCTCTGTTTATAATGCAAATTACTGCTTCCAAGATACATGGGCTATTTTTTACATGCTATTTTTATTAAATTAAGTAGAAGATATTTTTGAATGTTCTCAGTGGTAATAGATGACAATGTAATATTAGGTGGCTAGCCAAGTTTCAAATATTAAGTACAGAAAGTACTTACATAAATGCCCTCAAGGAGAAAGTAACCATAGAAATGGCTCATATATTTTAAGCATACCATTAAGTTTGCATTATTATATACTTTTATTGAGGGGCTTACTATAATCTTCAGCTCCTTGTGTAACACCTTAAGTGCTGTATGCTGCTCTGAGAAACCCAGGAAACATTTTGAGTTTGCAATAAACATGAATAGTAAGCACTGTAGCTTTCAGTTATTTAACAAAGGCCTGATCTCTAACAGGTTTTGTTACATGTCCTTACTATGATCTTGGTAATGCTTGGCTTGCAGGTTTGGAGCGCCTTGGAATCTGTGTTATGTGGAGGCTTTTGATTGCAGCTCTGACTTCTGACAATGTGCTTTTAAAATACAGCTGAGAAGATGATGGATAGTAACACATCATCCAACCAGCAAAGCTGAACTGTATCTGCCCAAATCTGACATATGCTCTAAAGTAGCTTTGTGTTAGAGCTACTAGAAGTATAACTGTTGTAAGGATAGAAGACCCTTCTGTAAGATTTATGGCGAGGAGATCTGGAATTGTTTTGCTTAGGAGGACTTCTGTGCCTAGAAACATCTTTCCCAAAGACAATTTTAAATGTTTTTTTCCTCCAGCATTCCAGAGAAACTGTCCTTGGTATGAGTAAAAGATAAGTCCTTGCAAACATGTTCAAAGGCCCCCATAGAGAGGGGGCCAGGGATGATAAAAGCCCTGAGAAGAACAGAAGGTGTGTCTTCCCCCGGCCCAGTGTGTGAAACGCCGTTAAGATTAATGTTCTTTATGTCTAGTGTTCTTGACTTGGGACATAAATTTTCCTACAATCCTTCTACTGCCTGGCATTTGGGGGTAGCTATGTGTTATCTTATTTCAGACCTGTGATTGATGAATTATTTCTAATTTTTATTATGGTTCATGTATTTTTCTTTTCCCATAGTCTTACGTTCTTACACATACTTCTTAGCATGTTTTTCTGATGGTTCCTGCTGTGTTCTGGGATAAGTGCTTGCAGTTTTTCTCTGAGAACCCCAGTTATTCAACTGCAATGTTATTGATAGGTATAGGGTGGCAGACACAAAAGGCATGGATTTGTGGAAAAGTTGCTGTAAAAAGATACTTAAGCAATATTACAGTATGTCACAAATTGACTACTCAAAATTATAGGAGTGTATGTTGAATCACTTGAGTGCTGTAAGTTAATGATGTCAACTTAAACCAGTTGTCAATCAGCTTTGAGATATGGGGAGAAGGCCAAGGGATGGGTTTGGAACGCTTTATCACAAGCTCTAGAGGTACACCATATTCAAGACTCAAGAATGGCAAGAGGCTGTCAGCTCACGTGCTTTTCAGAAAACATGAGGTGAATTGACTGTAGGAAGGGGAAGTAATATCTGCCTTGAAAGTCATTCCAGTGTATAGTGCACACCTGAGAGTTTTTTAAACGGCAGAAACAAAATTTTGTTTTATTTTTGGACACTGCAAGCTAGATGGCTAATTGGAAGGAGGGGTGTAAGGATATATAAGCAGTCTTGGGAAAGGGAGGAAGCACTGGAACTGTCCATCAGAAATTTGTATAAATCCTGTATGGGATATTGAGCTATCTTGAGTGGTTGTATATGTGTTTGTATTCCTAGGTGGAATGGAATAATAAAAATTAAAAAAGATTCAGTGTTATATTTTCTAGCACCAAGTGTTCTGAGAGAAATCTCCTCATCCTTGAAGCTCCTCATGCTGAAATGTATAACTTACGTTCAACATGGCCTTATTTCTTCTGAAGACTAATTTCACTCAGTCCAAATCCCCCCTTTTATCAATAGTATGCTATATCATAGTAATTTCCTGTGATTGCTGATGTTGACTTAATGCCTAGCAGCAACCTTTTAGGTGCTCTTTGGAATGCTTGAAGTTCACAAATGTGCCTTAATTGCTGGTAATCAAAATATGTTTTCCAACCGTGTGCTATAGCTGTTAATTTCAGCCAAATGATGCTTGTGAACTGTGTAAGAATAACTGCTTCTCAGAAGAGCCCATAGAATAACATCTGCTTATGAGTAATGTTTAATTGCTAAAAATAATGACTTAGGGAGGTAACTTTTATGGTAAAATTGCATAAGAATAATTTCCCACAAGGTGCTTTTTATAAACTGTGCTCTCAGTGCTGCATTCTGTGGTTTAAAATAGAACAGTGTACTTCCTGCTTGGCTAGATGGCAGCCAGTTGCCATCCAAGGTTTACTGGAACTTGCAGACTCCTTTCTTTTCCTTCTTTAATTTTTAGTTCTGGATCACTGAAAGCAACTTGAGGGGGGCGGGCAACAGCCTTGGGAGTAACTGTTTGCTTTTTCTCTTCTCTATGGTTTTAGCTCAAGACACCAACATTCTGTTCCCCTTGAGTTGTCTTTGATAGTAAATGCTAAAGCTCAATAGGTGATTATTAGTAGGCTATGGCTGATAGAGCTGGGAGATTAGAAAATACTCGAGAAAAAGGATCACAGTTGGGGAACCCACCAACACTTAGTAGTTGTGTTTTTGTACATCTGGTAGCAAATGTCATGTGTTTCTTAAATGTGTGGAGTATTCACAGGGAGCTGTAATGCAACAGGCAAAAAAGAAAACCTGTCATGTCCCCTGCAATGTGCCAGATTCCCAGACACCTCTCTCCAGTGGCAAAGTGACCAGTGGTAGGTTGATAGTGACCATTTTGCAGAAAAACAGCCCACTCACTCTGATTTGTGGGGAAAAGCAATGCTCATTGATGCAATTTTTCTGAATCATGTCCTTGTGTATTTATGGCAGCCAGCTCTTACTAAAAAGATTTCCCTTCTCACCTAAAGACTTGTGTAGTAGCTCCATGAAACACTCTTAAGACAGCTGACACTATCAGAGGATTTTTATTTTCCACCAGTGTTATAATACTTCGGTTTGTTTGTAAATCTTCCTTTCCACAGGGAAGAGATTTTAAAGTTTTTGTTGGTTTGGGAGAGAGAAAGAAGGGATTCTCAGAATAACTGGGAGATTTTGGAAGGATGACAGGAAAAGCTATTTTTTCCCCAGCTATAAAATTTGAAGCCACTCAAGGGAAGCTGGATATCTCAGAGTATTGATTAGGATTAAAAGCATCCTCTGTTTTGGAAAATCCAGGGTTATCTGTCTTCTAAAATATTCTCTGGCAAAATCAGAACTTTTTGTCTGAGTCTGTCTGCAGGGACACAAGGTCTTCTCACCCCTGCCCCAGTTGCCTTTCTGTCATTCAGTAGCTCATTTCTCAGGTGAGGAGAAGGAAAGATTGAATACAGAAAGTATGCATTTAACCTTGAGTCTGGAATTGTAGTCATAAGGAAGTGTGGTAAGGAAAAGCATCTGATTTGTTTCGGTCTAAAGTTGGTGAGCTGTTTTGCAGGCATTCTCAGGGATCTTGCCAGAACTGCTTAAATCCTCTTTACTAACTGGCATATGTGTTGCAAGGGCTCTGAAGTTCTCTCTGGTGTCTCTGTTTCCCGATGTAAGAAGCAGAGTTCTATAGAAACCCACAGAGAACACTCAGGGTGTCCTTGAGAGTGTTTTGCATACGATTAAAGCGTCTGTATAAAGTCCTGGAGAATGCTGACAATTAGACATGTCATATGTTCTTTGGTATTTGAAGACAGATCTTACAAGTGTATCCTTCATTCTTCTGAGCAGAGAGATGCTTTAGTAAAACAGGTTGTTAGGTCAGCTCCTTTTCTTGCTGAGCTTCTGCCTGTTTTAAAGCATAGAAGGAAGGGAGGAGCTTCCTTCCCTCTACCTGAGTTGCAACAGACTGAGTATTTCTTGTGAAGATAGATTAATCTTCCTCCTCTGCTACTGCAAGGAATGTTTAAGGGTTCCAGACCCCCCAACAAAGAAGACCCGTCTTGCCTTTTTCTTCCCTCCTCCAAATCCAGCACCCTTATGGATTAAAGCAATAGTATGCAGACCTACAGAATACAGTCTGATTTTTGCAGCTGTGCAACTAATAGCAAGGGAGCTTGGAGGTGTGATAGTAAGCTACAGGGTAGCAGGCCAATGAGTAAGAAGTCTGTAGTTCATCAAATGATTAGTGAATTATTAATTCTATTTTGTCTTCACAAAATAGAATAGTAGTGTGTGTGGCTCAGCTTCGCGAATGCAGATTTGGGAAGGGCTGTCCCCACGTGGGTGTGGCCCTTCCAGCCTGCGCAGTGGATTTTAGGTGAGGCTCAGCGTGCGCAGAACTGACCCCACCGTTTAAGTCCTGAGGTTCATCTGCCACGGCCGAGCGAGCTTGAACAGTGCCAGTGAAGTCCTCGGGACTAGAACCTACAGCACCCGGCATTTCCCAGGAGGTCTCCCATCCAAGTACTAATCCGGGGCTGACCCTGCTTAGCTTCCGAGATCTGACAGGATCGGATGTCAGGGAGGCATAAGGATATGCAGCAAGTGTCTGAGTTACAGAATTTGAAGATAGGAAACAGAAATCTAATGTGTAAATAATGGAGCATAGGATCATGTTTAGTATATGAATAAATTAACCAGCCAATTAAAAATGTTCATGATAGGAGTAGGTAAATAATAGCTGTTCCCTGGAGAGTAAATCCTGTGCTCAGATCCATGGAGACCTCATAGCCTCTGGAGATGCTGATGGTGACCAGTGGAACAGCAGCACTGTGAGTGGAAGCAGCAGATTGGGAGGAGTATGTAAGAACAGGGAAAAATTGAGCCAGTTCTGCTTCCTTTCCTGGTTGTCTTAGACTTGGCTTTTATGCTCTGTCCTAGTGACATTTGATCCTTGTTCTGTAAGGTTTTCCTTGCAAGGAGCCACCCTGCTGAGGTCATGGTGAGAAGGCTGAGCATAGAAAGCCAAAACAAAACCCCAAAGGAAATAATGCTTTGTTAGCTGAGGCAGTGAAGGTATGTAGCAAGTGGCTTTTCAGTTTTTCCCATAACAGAGATTATGTGGATTCCTGGTTAGGGAATAGAGAACAAAATAATGGATGGGGGTGGGAGGAGCTTGTTTTCATTCTCCTTGGAGGAAAGAAATTGAATTAGGAAAGTGGAGGCAAGGTCTGAAGAGAAGAAGAATCGTACCCTGGTGATTGGCTTCCATCCTGATTGTCAGAGGCATAGTTCTGTTTGTTCTGTCACTTCTTGTCTCTCTGTCTGCAAATTACATGCCAAGTGAAAATTAACTTCCTCCTTTGAAGCTTTTTTGATAGGATGTATGTGTCTAAGCCTTAATAACTATTATATAACAAGTAATTCCAATTTTACTGTTCATTGTTTGCTGAGTTAAGATAATTGAGGTCAAGCTGGCTGCTACCCTGAGGTGACAATAAAGGAGAATTTTGTACTCATTCTCTGTTGTGGGAGGGAAGGAGTGATCAAGAAAGGACAGCTGATGCGGGTGTTATTATCTGGTTCCATCTTTCCATGATGCTTTCAGAATATCTCATTTGGTGTTCTAGGATCCTTTCTTAAAATCTTTTTTCTCATTAGCACAGTAATGTTCACAGAGGCTATGGTGGGTCTTCATCCAGATTGAAGCTTTGTGGGTAGAATTTGCTCCTGTTTGGCTCAAGGAGGTTCTTTTTGGTCCAGAGCTCAGGTATTATTGGAAGTGAGGTATGCAGATATGCTGCTTGTGGAAAATAAGCGAGGTTTTAGTTATCTGGTCTCATACCTGTTTCTACACTAGACAGTTTTAAAGCTGAAATGCAAAATTGTCTTGGTAAGAGACTTTTGTTAGATATTGCAGTACTTCCAGCAGTAACCTCTGTGTATAGCTCCTTCACTTTAGTTATGTATTGAGTTGTAATTTTGCCTTCCTGGCTTGCATGCCATTGATGGAATCCTGTTAAAAGATCTATTATCTGACTTTCCTGAAGAAAAGAGAGAAGTCTATAAGTCCTTTTCAGAAAATGTCTTTTGTTGAGTAGTAAGATGCACAGAGCAAGTGGCCTTGAGTAGTCTGAGAATGCTTTCCAGAAGTCAGGTCAAGGCAAAAGCTCACTTGCTCTGTAGTGGTTCTGCCTAAGTCAAAACAAAAATGCATTAAATTAGAACACCACCAAACCCCTCCTTGCATTCCCCCCCGCCCCCACTTTAATGCATTTGTAGAAGTTACCTTAATTTGTCAAATTGTCAATTGGCAAGGTATACCTTTTGAGCTGATGATTAACAGTATTTACCGTAGTCTTTTTGCATGTATGGTTATGCTCTTTCTCAGAATAAATAGTTGAAGGTGTGAAATTGTATTGGAAATGGTGTGGGAATTTTGAACTTGAGCTGGATTGGCAGCTAATGTGTCCAGTTAGTGACTGGTGTGATTGCTTTAGTGACATTGGAGTTCCAGGTGTTACCTTACATTTCGATATGTTCTTGGTGGATGTGTGTGTATATATAGGTATGGGTATATATATGTATATTCTCCTTTTACTGATACTAGTTGTCTGTTTTAACTTTTTGATTTTCATAATATGATATTTTGTGTTGTTGATGAAATACAGGTCAGGATTGCAGGTCGAGTCTTTTCTCAAGGTCGGAATTGATGTTACATTCATGTGGCAACCCATTGTATGGGGTTTACAATGACTTGAAGGTTTTTGGTTTTTGTGTGTGGACTTTCTTCTCTTCTGTCCTTCATCTGTTTTTGCTTTTAAGAAAGGCATTGTTTAATATTAAATAACAGAAAAAAACCCCAAACCCCTGTGGTATGTCCATGTTTAACAATGAGAACCAAGGTCCTCATACACTGCTGAGTAGTTAGAAAAGCTGGTCTCACCTCCTGTCCTTGCCCAGTGTTTTCTGAAGTGCTTTTCTTCTGGTACTATTGCCTACAAAGCAAGAAACCAGTATTTCCAGAAAGTGTGTGTGTGTGTGTGTGAGAGAGATATTGTGTTTTCATATTACACTTTATTAAAAAAAAAAAAACCAAACAAAGCAAGCAAGCAACCAAATCCTGCCAAAACCCCCATGAAGCAGCAAACTGGCTCTTTACCAGGCTCTGTAAGCAGTAAACTTCTCATAAGAACATCTTGACTTAGTTGTAAGGGAGTGATGCATGTTGTGTTTCTATTACTATTTAAATATCTAAAGATTTTTCTGCACAACTATTTATTTTTACAGATGCTCTGTTTTTCATATAAGCATTTTTTATTGTTGTGTTTATTTTCCCATGTTTTTAAGTAATTGTTTTCAACTTGCATGCAGTCAGTAATGGAAAGGATTTAGAAATAAAAATCACTGCATTAAATCTTTCAGAGGAATTGCCTAGAGATAAGTCAGCAATGTGCTGCTAGTGATGGTGTGCAGAGATTACCACGGTAGAGACAAAGAGTTATTAACTGATGGAGCAGAATGTCTCCTTGATGAATGATTTCTAGCACATCACAGAAGAGCTTGACGATACAGAATTTCTGGGGGGTTTCAGCACTAAAAGAACATTTTCCTTCTTTGGAGTGTTTTGGATTTTTTTGTACACATGGGTAGGCATATCCTAATATCAACTATAAAAGAATTCAATATATGTGATTAATATTAAAATTCAGACTAAATTTAAAATTGAAATTGCTCATGTGTGTATCAGATTGTGGCTGGGGCGGTCTGAAGAATCTTCATGCTTTAGATTCTAAAAGAAGGGTAGGATTTTCTGAATTATTTAAATCATTACATCAAAATACAGGATTGGTGACACTACCTATTTTCTTGGCCAGCTCCTGTATGACAAAGGGAGAGTGTCTGCTTGCCCTTCGAGGTAATATGGATATCATTCTTACTTTGCTTTGGGGAATTTGAAGTCATTGTCTTGGGAGATGCCCCTGAGCAGCTGTGGATCGGGTAGTTTTATAGATGGCATAAAGCTGGTGTTTGCTTTAGGTTGTTGTGATGCACTGTATTAGTTTGGTGAAATCCTGTAGGAACACTAATTCTAGAAAGGAAGATGTTCTGAATATCATAATACACATTTGGCCTGGACAAACAGACTTAGGCCTGTTATTCCTGGAGCCTGAATAACAAGAGCATTTAAAATAAAATCATGTCAAGAGCAGTCATATACTCTTCCATTCAGGTGTGGATATTCAGTTTCTTCCTTAGAAGTTTCTATTTGTTTTTGTTGTAAGATGGGAGGAAAAATCTTGAATAGAGAGTTTATTATTACACTTAGTAATTGACAGTCTCAGAAACAGATTGAAGCCTTAAATCAAAAATAAAAAGCCGCCAGGAGCTTTCCTGTGTCTAACAGAGCCAATGCCAGTTGCCTCCAAGACGGACCCTCTGCTGGCCAAGGGTGAGCCCCTCAGCCATGGTGTAGCACTTCTGGGATAACAGACTGAAGAAAAGGGAGAAAACTGCTGCTCAATAGCAGCCAGAGAAGAGAGGAGCAACTGCAGACACCAAGGTCGTCAGTGAAGAAGGAGGGAAAGGTGGTTCTCCAGTGCCAGAGCAGATTCCTCTGTACCATGGTGTGAGGCAGGCTGTCCCCCTGCAGTCCATGCAGGTCCACAGCAAGCAGGTATCAACCTGCAGCCTGTGGACTCCATACTGGAGCAAATGGATGCCCCAAGGAGGCTGTGACCCTGTGGGAAACTCCTGATGGCAGTTCATGGAGCAGCATCTCCCGTGGGAGGACCCTGTGCCGGATCAGGTGAAGAGAGCGAGGAGAACGGAATGGCAGAGACTTCCCTGTCCTTATCTCTCTACCCATGAACCTTTTGTTGTACTTTTTCTGTCCATGTCCACCTGAGGAGGGGAGTGGTGGGCACCTGGCATCCAGCTAAAGTCAACCCACCACAAGAACACAGGCAATACCTAAGAATTTCTGCCAGGCTAAAAGGTCTGAATCTCCTTCAAACTTCAGGAGCAGCTCTTGATAGAGAGCACGTGTCAGCTGCTTCTTCTCCTACAGCAGGCAGAAGATGGAGAAAAGAGCAAACCATGTGTATGAGATGGTGTCTCACTTCCATGAGACTTCCTCTTACTGAACGTTTTACAATTAAGTAAATGCAGGCCTACTAATGCTAGATGTCTGCATGCATGTAATTCCTTTTAATACATGTAGTCCTAATAGTTCCAGGTTTTTCTATTTTATGTCTACCCTAGAGTTGTATTTTTGAAGTTTCAGTGTATTTGTTGAAAAATGCAGTTTCTTTGCTATGTTAGAGAAGAATATGTAATATATAAGACAAACATTGGGTTGAGATTTGGTGAGGAGACTGGGGCAAAAATGGCCTTTGCTGTTGTCAGAAGTAGAGAATTACTCCTTTGAGCTGTCTGTATTTACAAATGGAAAGGATGGAGAATGGTAAGGTGCAAAAATAACCTGTGTAAGAGCAAAGTCATTCAAAATCAAGCAAGTTATTTCACTTTGGAAAAAGAAAGTTACAGTTTATCTTTCTCAAAATCAGAGCTTCTTATTCAGGTTCTGAAACTGGCTTAGAGTGCTGATAAGTCAGGCATTCTGCCTCTTCTGTACTGGGAGAGATCAAAAAGCAGACCCACCAGTAAGCCGGAGGATAATGTTGCAGCTGCAGAACTTAGCGGCTGTTCTGTTAAGGGTTACTCTGCTTATTGAGTTTCATCTTGCCTGGTTTGGTGTTTTTGTTGACTCCTCTTTGATTTGCTCTTTTTAGAGCAACTATACTTAAACTCTCCTGAAATATTTCATCAGAGTGTTTAAAATGAAAATTGGCAAACATGTAAAGAAGTTTCAGTTATTTCAATAATGTGTGTTATATCCTTGCCCTTTTGGCCACAGAGTTGTTGTCGCTCTCTAGAATAGTGGGGCTCTTCCTCTGTTCTGGTTATTCAGTGCCTTAAACTGTATGGTTTTGATCAGGGCTTAAAAAGTAAATGTTCAGCAAGTTCTAATACTTTGAATCCTACACAGAAGTTGCTGTGTCTTCTGCGGGGTCAGGTCTGTAGAACAGCTGCTGGTGTCACAACTGTAGCATGAAAGGATGGATCAAAAGGCACTTTAAAGCCATCTCAGGTCAGCTACAGAACAGTAAGACTCAAAGCAACACCTTGTTTGGGATAAAAGAAGAATAAATCATTGATTTTATTGAAATTTCTCATAGTCTAGGAAGAATATGGCTGATAAAAGCCTATAATGTTTTGGGCTGGATGATAACTGCAAACATTCAGTTAATTTTCCAAATGTTTCCTTAGCTCTCTGACCAGTTTATTATTCTTCTGTCTTACCTTCAGTAGAATATAATTGTACTTTATTAAGGGTGAAAGAATAATTGAAATATATGAAGTTTTTTAAGTTTTATTTTTGATTTTATTTCCTGTGGAAGCAAATCTTGGAAATACAAGCTGTTTCTCACAAAAAAAAAAAAAAAAGGAAAGTAGGAAAACTAGTCACTTAGATATGAAAATAACACATTTCTATTGCTGTGAAGCATGAGAATGTCAGGTTTTCAGTTTTCCACTCACGTGCAGGATGGGAAAAGGAGAGAAGCAGTTTGCCATGCAATTATATTGTTTAGTCTTACAGGGAGATAGTCATCTTTTTTCTCCTAGTTATTCCTCCAGTTTGCCTTCATGTACCCTTTTCCTGAGGGAGGAAGATTTGCATGAATATGACTGTGGTGATTTTGGTTTTGCTTTATCTTGGAGCACAACCCCCTTGTCCATGCTGTGGAGTTCAGCTTGTGAAAGCAGAGCACTGCCTGGGACTGTGGTGGGTCCCTAAAGCTGCCTATTGAGGGGTTCTGGGTCGCCTTCTGGCTGGTGTTGTTTTCTGTCCAAGGGAATTAAACCTGTCTCTGGCTTCTACTGAAGTGCTGGCCTCTGTTTTAAATGTTGATCATTAAAATATCATTGTAACGTTCAGCAAGGCATTTGGCTGAATTTCTTTCTGAACTGCATCAACAGCTTTTCATGTAATTCTTTTTTTGCAAGAATGGTTATTTGCGTCTCTGAGTTCAGTTTCCTTTCTAGCTTTTTGGTGCACTCAACATACACTTTTTTAATCAGTATATTTATAACAGCATAGGGAGGCTACAGGAAGCACACAATATACTTTGAAAATATAATAATGGTAATAAAAGAGTTGTGAAGTTCATAATACCTTTTTACAGTATAGTAGTGTGGACAAATGGAGCTTGAATCTTTGTTTATTATGATGTCTTCAGATATATTTTTCTGAAAGCTTTGGATACCTCGAGTGTAAACCTGTAAGTTTTTACAGTAAGTTTTTTGCAAGGTAAGTGTAAGAGGCTTGTCGTGTACCTGTGTAATTCCCTACAGGCTACAGATGGTAAAAGCGGAGAAAAGTTTTGTACATGTCCTTTTTCTTTCAGCTTTAGGGTTTTGAAAGAGCAGTCTGCTCAAATAATGCTTTTGTCTGCTGTACAAGCACTCATTTCATCTTCATCTGAATGGTCCAAACCTAGAAACAGGTTCACTTTCTCCCTCACATCTGGTATCCATATCTGGTATTAAATAAGTACTCTAAGTTGCATCCTATGCTAATGTCTGAGAACTTACAAGTTACCATATTTTGTAGAAACAGTTCCTTACTGGTGCTTGAGAAATGAATAATGTCTGTTTTTTAAACTGCGATTAGACATTTTATGTAGGAAAGAAGAAGGAGGGACACTGTAACTTTCTTGAGTGTCTCAGATCACATACAAAGGCAAGAAAATCTAAACCTAAATTAATAATGGAGAAGGAAGTGGAATTTTCACACTTTTCCCTACAAAGACTTTCAGAAAGTGTGAGTCACTATTAAACCTACTGTGAACCTACTATTTTAAGAGATGATTTTCTCTAACATAGTCTTGACATTTTTACAGGCCTTTGGTAGTCTCAAGCCCATCGGTTTTGTGGGTAAGTGTATGGTATGTTTGGATCAGAACATTACCATCCATTTGTGATAGTTCTTCACATTTAGTCACTATTTCAATCCATAAGAGTTTAACAGCCACACAGTGGTATTTCCTATGACAGCAGATGTTTTTGGACCTTTACAGATCATGAGCCAAGTTGAAGGACAACAGAAGAATCTTGTACAAGCCATTGAAGCTCTCCCAAGTTCTGGGCCACTTTCTGCCTTGGATCAGGACTTGCTACTTTTAAAAGCTACCTCTGCTGCCACCCTGAGCTGCCTTGGAGAATGCCTGAGTCTATTGCAGCAAAGCATGCACCAAGTGGGCCATCATCATAACAGGACTCTGTCATCAGGTGAGCACAAGCTCTCTTGGTATTATTATTATGCCTTGAGGTATTATATTATAAGACTGAAGCAAGCAAAATTAACCATTCCTCAAGGAGGCAAACTGGGGGGAGCAGCTTGTGAGCTGCTACAGTGTCAAACATCAAACTCTTTGTTTAAAAAAAATACAGAATGTATTGAAATCAGAAGAAAGAAGGAAAAGAGCTTGTCCTAAGTCTTCTCAGATAAATCAGGTCCTGATGAGACCAACACAAAAAATAAGGGGGCATGGAGAAGAGGTAGATCAACCATTATTCTTAATGGCAGTGGGGAACTGGTTTGGTTGTTTTGCTTCCCCTGCTTTGGCCTGTTCTGCTCCCCTCTTCCTTTTTTCCCTCCTCATTGAAATCTCAATACAGATTTATTTGATAAAAATACATTTAATGTTATGCCGTGCTATAGTGAAAATAGTTTTTCTAGTTTTCTACATGGAAGGATGCTGGATTTATTTCAGTCTGTGATTTTATTTAAATCAGCAAAGAGCTCACCATGCTGCTATTTAAAGAAAAAGAATTTTGGCAAATTTTTATGAGCCTAAAATGTCAGTGTGATTCTGCATTAAGCTCTGCAAGCATGAACCTCTGAGTCCCCACATAGCTCAGGATTTTCAGTCCACTCAGTTCTACATCTCTGTCCATAATACTGGAAGTTGGACCTTCAGCCCTCTGACATGGTGGTCAGTGTTTCCCACTCATACTCTGCACTGCTGAGTGTTAAGAACAGGAGCAGGAGTTGATGTAAGAGAAGCAGCAGCAGCAGAACTCTGGATATGGAGTGGCTTTTTGTGTTTGCTTCCACAACAACCCACCTCCTGTCCTCACTTGCAGTGGGTTTACTGCAGGGCAGGATATGCCCTCAGGGCTGCTGGGGCATCTGGGTACAATTACCATTGTGAGAAGAATAGAAATGTGAGAGGGTTAGCTGAGAAGTAGACAAATGGTGTAAAAATGGTTATTGAAAAAAAAGTGTTAACATATTTGACACCGATGCTATGATATGTTATGTCTTTCCCACATCCAGATTCCGATATTTCATAAAGGAACATAATTAAAAAAAATCTTATTTCTGTATTTTGGTTTTCTTGTATAAAATGAAAAAAACCCTTGCACTTACCTAAATAGTAATGATAAGGTGTATTTAATTAAATTCTTTAATATAATTTTATTCCAAAAGAGAATGGTTTGAAACAAAGATGAAAAGCATCCTTTAAAGAAAAGTCACTTTCTCGTTTCAAAGTCACTGAAGGTTGTTTTTCATGTCTGTGTGTTCTAAGTGAACTGTCATGACTTAAGTTACATGTCCTTGAATCTGAGTCCAAGTACTCTGTTAAATCGGTGTCTCTATTTTGACTTGATAATGATTTTTGAGGATCTGTGGACAAGAACAGAGAAAAGCAAATAGAACATTAGTAACTGCTAAAAGGGAATCCCCAATTTTTTTGAGGAATAATAAAAGAAAAAGAAAGTCATGACTTTGAAACACTTAATAAAATGTAGTAAGTGTTTTTGTTTGTCCCTTTTAAGAATACAGACTTGTACAGGAGTCCTTTCAGGAATCAAAATTCTGTAACACCAGCATCTTTGGCGTAACTGTGAGAACCTGGATGCAAGCAGTTAATTCTTCAGTGTGTGCGTGGGCTGTTCCTTGGTATGGAAGTTTAAAAAAAAAAAGAAAAATTAAAAAAAAAGAAGTGAACTAAAAGCTGCTGAAATATTTAGTCTCTTCTCCCTGACTGAAGGTCTGTGAAACAATTTCTTTTTTCCCTAGGCCTTGTTATGCAACACAGTTGCCTGAAAGAACCTGGCCTACAAGTCTTGATTACTGATTTTCCTACACACTTAATCTTTTCCAGGCATGCTTTGATAGATTTGAATGTTTCTGCTGAGTCGGTGGAGTTTGAGTCATCAAAGCTGCACACACTCTCATACCTATTCAGACTAATGCTTTTAAGTAATCCTCCAGCAAACTCTGAGATGATATATTTCGATTGTGTCCTCCAGGCGAGTTTTTTTAATTTCATACCCAGAAGGTGCAAAAAAAAGATGACCTTTACTGTCAGTGTCAGGTGAAGATGGCTTTTGTTAGTTTAAAAGCCATGTGCTCCTCTGGTGGAAAGTCTCAGACACCTTTCCTGTGAGATGGCCCTATGCTATTTATTGCTGAGTGTTTGCATCCCAGTGCTGTCTCATGGCCTGGGGCACAGTGTAAAGATGCGGGTAGGCATTGTGGGGCAGGATCCACAGAATTCTGTTGGGAGAGACAAGATAGGAATTTGATAACCTACTCTATTGCTTCTAGCCTGCAGTCCATGGAAGCTGTGCAGTCCAGCCCGGCAGCACAACCCTGCTCAGGAGGAGTGTGACAAATATCAGTGGCTTAGCCTGGGTGATTTGAATTTACCCCAAGTTTACTTTCCTTCAGCATTGAAAGCCCTCACTGTTATGCCAAAAAGAGAGAGAACTGCCTTTAAAGTAGATCTGTATCTGCTCTCTCTGTACCTTTGCTCTGGTTGTGTCCTGGAGGTCTTTGGCCAATTACACAAGCCTTGCTGACTTCCCTGTGCACTGGAGGCCTTGCAGCTTCTAAAGCAAGGACTTAAAGTAGCTGGGAATTTCTGACCTACTACCTACGGAAAGCACTCAGGAAAATTAGAATTAAATAGTTTCTATTTTAAATGGATTTACAGACCTTTATTGTTTTAAACAGGAAAAAAAAAAGCTCTCCTTTCTTTTGATGTAAATATTTTTATTGCTTTGTTTTCCAGTAACTTAAGTAGAAGGAAAGCAGCTTGACATTTACTTTAGTGGAATCTTGTCCAGAATCTGCAATTGTGTAGGTCATGACTTAAAATATTTTTATGGCATCCTTTGTCATGCAATAGTTTAAGGATGACATGATTTTTCCACTTCACGTTTCTCATGAGTTGTCAGTCTTAGAGCTCAAGCCTAGAAGCAGACATGAAGGTTAAGCTGAAATCTTCAATCTTGTCTTGAAGGCCAGTCAATACGTGTTTTATTTCCACTCTAAAGCTTCATGGAAGGGTTTTTGTGATTGTCTTTTTTGTTAATGCTTGATTTTGGAAGTGCATCAACAAGAACACTCAGTGAAGAAAAATCCTCTCTGTGTTTGTACTTTTTAGTCAAAATAATGTCAAATAATGTCAAAATAATTTCTAGCTGTCATTATTAAAATGCGTGCACTGATCACTGGCTAAATTTTTAAAATTTTTTTTCTTTCATTGAAAAATGTGCTGGAGACGTGTATTATTAGCTGAAAGTATTGGTTACACGTAGTGTGAGTTGAGGATGAGGAATTGCATACTAACTTCTTCAGGTTTTGGAAATTTGCTCTTTCTGTAGGAGGAAGAAAAACACCAAGGATTTTCTTTTTTAGCCAAGAATGTCACCACTTAGGTACATGTAAAGTATTTGCTGGTCACCAGCTTGAGTTCATTTGGCATCTAGACATGTAGCAGGTGCCTTTTAAAATAAAAACATGAAGAAGAAACTTTTTTTTCTTCACTTCAAACTTTAAAAGTTCTAGTGCTATTTCTTTTCACCTCTGTATCCTCTGGTAGAAGAGTTGCCCCCCAAGCCTGTTGACTGGCATGGTTAACATTCTTCCTTCCAACTGTGAGCAGAGCAAACTTATGTTTGTTTTAATGTAGCTTTACCATCTTGTGTTGTAAATCTGTTTTTTTATTTTAGTGTTTTGGCAGACAGAATCCTCTCTTGTATTGGCAACCTGCACAGATCAATCAATTCTTTTAGTCTGTGTTTTACAGAATAATTAATTTACTGAATAAATCATGTGCCTGATAGGAATTCCCTCCTATATTTTTTTATTTCTCCCTTGCCCACTTTTCCAAAGTATAAAACAGAATGTTTCATTTTTCTGAAGATTTTCAAAAACAAAAGCTAAATTCATCCTCACTTTGGACTTTCTGAGGTTCATTTGAATGTGCAAATGCTGTTATTTTGGCTCCCATGGCAGCAAATGGATTGAAGGTGATTCTGGAGGTGTGTGTGGATATACTTGAACTTTATAGTCTCTATGGCCGCCTTTTTGGAGAAAATAAATGGATGGGAAAGGCAACGTAGATGCTTTCAATTTGGTGACAAATGACAAGTAGGAATTCTCTTGCAGCTGACATGACAAGAGAGAAAAATGAGCAGATAAGTCCTTGTTCGTGCTTATCCGTCCCCCAGCCTCCAAAGGCATTTGGGCAGGGAAGGTGAGCAAAGAAGGCAGGAAAGAACATACTCTTTGTTACTGGTGTACTTTACTAAATTTGGCATGATCAGTCAGTTCTCCCTTAATTGCATCGCCAGACTTGTCAAGAATAAGCAGAACAATTTGCTGTTCTATCTAAAGGCTAATACATTATTACTTATATGTTCTTTCATTTCAAGATAACATTGCTTTTTGCCCCCACAGAGCATCAGCAAATAATGCAATGTTGTCTTTCTCCTCTGAAAAGCAGATATGCAGCTGCCTCTTGCTGTTGTTGGTTCAGTGTCCTGTGGGGATTCAGTGGAGAGACAAAACTGTCCCATCCATCCCCAGCAGCGGAAGGAATCCAGGTTTAATACTGGTCTGTCCTCAAGGGCTACCAGTGCGTTGCTAAGGGGTTATTTGTTAGAGTGTAGTTACAGTATATTGTAAGAGTGCAATCAATAGATGTGGGGGTTTTGTAGTCTACAAATCAAGACCTGAGGACTTAAAATTAGAAAGGTTCTTGTTACAGAGTTGAGGTAGGTGTTAAGCATATTTCATGCATCAATTATTATACAAAAGTAAATTTGAAGTTTCATCAGGTACCTAGAAAATCAGAAGCAATGGAAGGAAATTGTCAACATTGCCTAATGGAAAAATGTCCTGTAAGCTTTCTCTTTGGAGAAAGTTTCCCTCCCTACCGATTTGTGCATCTATAGAAGGGAAAACACATTTCTCCTGAGGGCACTTATGTGGGATAAAGCTTCTTATGCCCTCTGAAACAGATGCTTGTGAACTATAGCATTGCTGTAGGGAAAGGATAGTAGGTTGTGTTGGGATGCTGTGCTTTGTTTATGTGCCTTGATGGATTTGTCTGCTGTGTGTCCATCACAGTGGAAATTGGTGTTGAGGGGAAGAGGAAAAAGAGCTAATTTTCAGGTGTTTTCTGCAAGAACTCTTGTTTTATATGTACAAATGCACTGAAATTTCAGAGGAATCAGACCTTGGTTTTCACTCCTGGAACTACAGGACCAACACCCTGCAGGTAGAAGAGATCTGGCTGATTTTACTAGTTGTGTCTTTGGTACATCCTTTCTAATTTTGTCTTGTTTGCTGCAGAAACAGATGTTTTGTTTTAGTTAGTGTAGTGCTTTGCATAGTCTTAAAGCAAATAGTAAAGTAGCTGTGTGGCTGTGAATGCTTTTATATAATTTGTGACTGCCTACCTGGAGAATTCCTTTAGGACTTTGAAATGTATCAAAATAGATTTCAATTTACCTTTCTGCCAGTTGTCTTTGGCTGTGATTCAGAACAGAGAAAAAGGTCTGTCTGAAAAAAAACCAGTGACAGCAGTTTCTTCCTACTCTGAAGATAAACTTTTTCACAACATGTTTAGTTTTTATATTTTTTTTCCTTGAAGTCTCCATAAGAACAGGAATTGAACTTGTGATAGGTATTTTTGATTCCCATGAAGTGGCAAAGATGGCAACTCCATCAGAGTGGATCAAGTTATTTAAAATGGCAGCTTAGTTTCCAGAGAGTGAATTCCAATAAAAGAACTTGATTTGATTTGATATGGCACAGACAACAACTACCTCTACTGTTTTGTGGTAAGAAAAATTTGTACAAGTGCAGATGAGAACGTTTTAGGTGTACTGAAAAACTGAAAGAAAACCTGGAAAACTGTAGGGAAAATTTTTGGAAAACTGATACTGTGAGTGAAGTAGGAGCCATCTTGTTGTGGCCTTTCACTTTCTACATGGAGATTGTATTCTAGTTTTAGTTGATTTTAAGATTATTTTTGTTAAGTTCTCTCATCTTACATTGCTTTTGCCTGAAAAGTAGGCTGATATTGTAGATCCCTTCAGATGATATGGGAATGCTGACATCTCGGAGTAAGATTTGTAGATTAAAGATCATCAAATGTTCCCTGATGGCAGTTTGAAACAAGGCATGATTTTTTTTTCAACTTTTTCAGAGAGGTGACTTTTTATTTATTTAGATTTCCGTGGTCTATGACTAATATCTTTTACTGCATATTTCTATTCTGCAAAGTAGTCATGTTCCGGGCAGCCAGTTTAACAAAACAATTTTTGTCATATGCAGAGGTGTTGAGGGAACACATGTGCTTTATTATTGTCCTTTGGACATTAACTCTTGGCATCCTGTTGGTGTTAGCGAGATCATGATGTGCTTTTAAGCTCTGTTTAACAATTGATTAAACTGACAAGATTTCTGGTTTTGTGGGGGTAGTGTTGTCCTTGGGGCAGAAGGAAAAACGTGCTTGCCTGAGTCTAACAGTTTCTGTTTCTCTGAGACCAAAATGTGCAGAGAAACATGAATGAAACAGTCTTGGGTTTGTACTGAAGAGGAGAACCAGTACAGTGTTTTTAAAAATATGAAAGTGATGGTGAAGTAAATGTTCACACTTCAGAATTTCCCCTGAAGCACAAGGTATTCATTCAAATGGGAGCTTTATATTGTGCTTATTTACATAAATTGGGGAAAAAAATTAAAAGTAACTGTTTACAGTGAAGGCCGAATACATTGTGCATGCAAAGAGAAAATGAATAGCCCCAGGAAATGATAGAATTTTCAAAGGCTGGCACAAAGAGAAGTCAGTTCAGTTTCTTTAGTGTCGTTTTAATAGGAAAATATCAGTAGTAATCAATCCAATATTCAGCTGTTTGACGGGGAGAAACAGAAAAATAGATTGAGATCTGTTGCTGCAAAGTAATAAAGGGTGAGAACCATAGGCATGCTCCATAAAACTGTGGCTATTCAAAAGGGAAAAAGTGAAAAAAATTTAACTTGCTGTTTTTTTGTCTTTGAAATCTGCCCAAACAGTAAACATTTTTAATGATTTTCAAATAAGTGATTTTCTTCCAAGAAACCAACATTTTAATTTTAATTTCTCCAATTGACTTTTATTGTTAATGCTGATGTTGTGATTCCACCCTCCCATGCAGTGAGAGCCCATTTTGCATCTGCCAAGACAACCTCCAGATTATCTCCTCAATCAGAGCTTGTTTTGAGGGATCTGGGTTTATCCTTTTTTCCTAGCAGCAAACTGAGGAACAGTGACTGCTGAGGATGCTGTGACTGCCGTGCCCTTCATCCCTTGCTGTGTGTACCAACAGGGAGTATTGATTTAAATGCTGCCTTTGGAATGGGGGCAGGTGTTACCTTCCTGAGGTGTAGGGCCAATATCTAGAACCAATCCAAGAAAATGACCTTTTGTTTGATATTGTCATTTTCTCACACATGTTTGATGTCTCCTGACAGCAGAGCCACAGAGATGATGTTCTTTTGGCAAGGGGAAATTTTTGTAATTGTATGAAATATACATTTAAAAAAGAGAAAAAGCTGGATTTTTTTCTCCTGTTGGTTAGTTAGATCTTTGAAAATCATTTTATACTTATTTGCTTATGCTTTCTTTACACTTTCTTCAGCCAAAGATGGTGCCACAAAAGCTAAGCAAGTAGATCTGAAGTTTTGTCATGTCATTGTAACTTAATGCCATTTTGGATGAGAGCAATGTTCTGTAACTGTTTTATCTTTAAAATTTGCTGAGAATTCAGCTGTAGGATTTGTGGCTTGTTTTTTAATAATGAAAGTGTTAGTGTAGTACTACCCAGCGCTGCCTCACCAGATCAAACCATTTACTTTAATTAGGGTGCAATCTCTGGTAACCCTGGTGATATGGAGAAGAGAAACTGCATGTTCTTTAATGTACTTTGCATTGCTTTGCATCACCTTGAAAACTTGTCAGTGATGAGAGGAGTTCCTCCCTGTGGCACTAATTGTATATTCATATACAGATGATGGTAACGACTGAAGAGCTGCAGTTTTCTTGTTCATATCTCTACAATTTATAGCAGCGTGTAATTAATAGCTGAAATTTAAGTTCTGTGCTGAGGGCTACTGATTGGACTGTTGATACTGTGTTTTAGAGCAGTAAGGGAGGAACAACAGTACAGTTGCCTTAGCTGATCCTTCTTTCAGTCATGGCATCCTTAAATACAGACCCATCCAGGAAATCAAGTGCCCCCATAAACAGGGGTTGTTCTGATGTTAAGTTCTGTTTGATTCATATTTAATGTGTACATTTCTAGTGAGACTTCTTTGTCCTGGGACCACTTAATCTAGAAAAAGCTGTGACTAGTACAGACAGAAATAAAATACAGCTGCTAGGCTTGAAACTCTCATTTTAGGCAGGAAAAATGAAGGGTTTACTTAGATAGCTTCATAACTGTGAAAATAGTGGGTAGAGAATATCTGCTTAATTACCAAGGTGTGCCAGATGGAATAATACATAAGGATTATACAGTCTGGTGGTAGGGCTAACATTCATTGACTTTAAAAAAAAACCAAATACACTTAAATTGGCCTATAAGATGCTTGCTTTGGTTATTTAGAGTGTTTCTTGCTTCCAAAAGCAGGGATACAATTTGAGAAATTCCTTAAGGTAGCTCATAAAGTACATGATTTTTTGTTCCTAAAGTAAAACTGTGCCTGGAAGCAGAGAAGAGATAACAATTCATTTAGATTAGTAGAATGATTATGTGAATGGAAAAAGTCTGTGATCTGTCTCTTGTAAGCTGACACCTATTTTCTGCTTCAGAAGGTATCCTGGGATGGCCTGGCCCCAAGTCACACTCCCAAGAACAGCTGAAAAATGGTGCCCTCAGCTCCTTATCATCTGCTAGTGCCAACATTACGTGGGCAATAGTACCATCTGCATCCCAGGACGGGCAGACGCTACACCCAAACCCAGAGGTGAGCATGCTTGGTCTCTGTTGGTCACTAGTTAGATGCAAACCATGTATAATGGTGGATACTTCTGTTAATTCACTATTGTACTTTTGTCCTTGCAGTATCCTCTTTGTTTGAAATTAGTTGTGCAAATGCCGTTTCATGCAAAAGTGCACTCTACAACCTTGAAAAATATGTTGGTGATTTTGCTCTGTGCTTTTGCTTCTCTGAGGTACTTAGGTCAGTGAACTTTGGCAAGTGTACAGTCTCTTAGTCAAAAAAGCAGTCAACAGACTGTGGGTACACATTTCTTTGTACTGGTGACCAAAAAAAGCTATTTGTTTTTCATCCTGGTTTGATATAGACGGGAGGCACTAGGACCATGACATTTGCTTGCTACTTGTTCTTCCATGTTGCTCTTGGGCATCTCTTGGGTATAGAGATTCTTAGAGCTGATAAAACTGTAGTATTTTTTGAGTTGAAAAACTGTGTTATTTTCTGATTCCTTTTCCTGTTAAGTGATTATGGACAGAACTTGTCCACATCATCCTGCGCCAGCCAGTTGATTTGTGCTTTTGTGGCATTTACTTGGTAAAGGGCAGTTCTGAAGCATCGACTCTTTGAGGAGACTCACAGCTGCGTGTCAGACATCTCATGCACTGAAAATCTCCCACCATGACAAATTTCTTCAGCTTCACTTACCAGTGCTGCCCACCAGGAAAACACTTCACTTTGAGACCCTGCAGATTACAGGGCACCTGGAGCACCTGAGACCTGGGGAACTGGGAAGACGTTTTTGAAAGAGCTGAAGAAACCCTTTTCTACCAGTGAATGTGGAATGGCTTAAGTTAAATTTTATCACCTTTAACAAAATATGTAATGGATGAGAACATCAATAAAGTTGTCTTTCCCATTCTTTTGTAGTATCTTGATTTCAATGTGGTTCAGAAAATATGATGATAAACCACATTTTTCTGTTTACTATTACATGTTACTTTGGTCCTCTTCCTTAGAAAGTAATTTCAAATTCTGTTACTCCTGGTGTCTCTTAATCATAACATGTGAATCACCTGTAATAGCTTTTTATTAGGAAGTTGTCTAATTTCTTTTTCACATAAGCCACCTGTAGTTCTTACAGTGTGTTTTTTAAGATGAGCTATTTAAGAATATTGTTTTGGGAGTTATTGAACCCATTTGTTTCATTAGGTTTTTTGTTTTAGTTTGGTTTTTTGTTCTTGATCATCCACTAAAGCCAAATGGGATGTAGAAGCTTGAGCTTTGCAGCAAGAACATAGAGAAGCAGCTGATTTCACTTGTGTCAAGGTTTTATTTTACAGTTGAGTTGATCCATTTATGACTTCTTTTAAATGACCAATTTTTTTAAAGCCCAATCTCCTTCCCTTCACTTGCTGATGAAAGACACTGAGTTGTGTGTGTGGCTTGAGTACTGCTTTGCTTGTGGAACTCATGATTTATTGAGAAGGGATTACCCTTGGAGAGATTGATACAAACAAGGAAGTGTAGCACTCTTTGTAATGCAGAACCCTCAGTGTAGGAGAAAAGAGGAATACACAAGTGTTGTTCAAATGAAGCTTATTTCTCTTAATCATTTTCCTTAAAAAACCCAACCAACTAGGCACTGGATCATTCTCATTTCTTGTAGAAGCTGGTGGTGTATTAATGGGCCTCAACTTTCAAAATGCACCTGCCAAAAGAAATGAGTTTTGCTCTTACAGAAATTATGAGAAGAGAGTGCTGGCTCCTGTATCAGTGCTATCAAAATCTCTTCTTCGGCTGGGCCTAGATTTTTGTATTAAAAGTCTGTAGTTTTTATGATACAACCTCTATCTCTTCGTCAGAAGATACACCCCCAAAGGAATGGGAGGAGCCTTTTGGCTGGCTCTGAGTCTGAAATAGTGGATGTACAGACCAAACAAATTGTGGATTGACCTGTAGCCTGAAATAGAAAAAGCCATTAAATGGCTACCCTTGAGGAGCAACAGACTTGGCTGTTTATATGAAAGAATGTTACTTATAAGTAAAAGATAAATTTAGCAAATCAGCAGTGATTTCCAGAAGAGAACAGAGATGTTGCACTGGGGCAGAGCTGGGGGATGTGGGTGGCTGCTAAGGAATCTTTCCCACATATCCAGCTGCCAGTGGCAGCAATTTCCTGGCAGCAGGACCAGGTGGTGAGTGTGGATAGGGATAACTGGTGATTTTCAGCACAACATTCAGACACTGCAGCTGTGTGTTAAGCGGCATCATTAACAAAACAATGACTTGTTTTCTGCCATGGTTTTTATATGTTTATGAAGGAGTGTGGACCTTCACAATTCTCTGAAACAGCAAGGTTCATCTAATGCAATTTTCTTTGAATACTTAAGCATTCTTGAGCAGTGTAGTAGGTTCTGGAGTTGAGTTTTCATGATGTAGATAACTAAAGTAAAAGTTTTCTTTTTGGTCTGTCACACTGTCAGGGTTTCACAAATGCCAAGTTTCTCCTCTGGTGAAATAAGATAGCAGCTAAAGATTATTCTCTTTAGATAATATGATGTTGTTCACTTGCTTTGGTTTTTTAGGGTGTTTCTTGCTTCCAAGTACAGGGATATCATTTGAGATCTTGCTTAAACTAGTTCTGAAAACAAAAGATTTTGTGGCAGAGATTATTTTTTATGTGTTCCTTGTCTATTTTGCCATGCTGCTTCATTTTCCCTGCTCAGTTTTTTTAGGGCTGTGATGTAGGTTAAAGCTGCATGACGTTAAAGCCTGTTATCCTCACTGAAACAAATAACCCTGACAGCGAATTGCCAGATCGAGAACTTCTGTCTTTTATTTTCCATACTTTAAAAAAAAGAACTTTATAAGCATCTGAGTTTTAGTTAGTTTCTTCCTTTTTTTTTTTTTTTTTTTTTTTTGATCTGTCCACCTGAAAGATCAGGTGGAAGGAAGCGGCGATAAGGGCTGAACTGAACAGAACTGTTCTCCATCTGATGTGAGTTGATATAAAATACTTCTGTGCATCCCCTAGTGAACCACTCTGGACTTTCTGGCATAAGCTGTGTTATAATTTCAAGGTATTTTGTAGGGTTTTCCCTTAAAGCAGAACAGGACAAATCTGTTATGGAATATGCCATAGTACACTCTCCAGAGCTGTGATGTGAACTCGGTCTGTGTGCAGTCTGCCATAAACAGGACCTTGATTCCTTCATTTAAGGGTTAATACTTTTGAAATTCCTTTTGAGATGTGCTGAAATTGATTATTTTGAATCTTGTAGTAATAAACTCAGTCTGCCATAAACAGGACCTTGCTTCATTTAAGGGTTAATACTTTTGAAATTCCTTTTGAGAAATGCTGAAATTGATTATTTTGAATCTTATAGTAATAAACTCAGTGCCAAAGTAGAATAAAGATGTGAGTCACTTCCATGTGTGAGCTACTGTTCCAGTTCAATTAATTGTCATTTGAGGTGTCAGAATTCCCACTCTAAGCTGACAAAATGTAGCTGCAGGCCAAATGCTTCCCCTGACAGCCAAATATAAATGGGTAACAGGCTGTTGATATGTGGGGTCTGAAAGGGAAGGACTCATTTTCTAACAGTTTAGTTGAGGATTATTTAAAAATTTGAGCTGTAGCTACATCTGTGATAGAGCTCTTTTCGTGTGATTTTTATGCCTTAAAATGCCATGCCAGCTGATTCTTTCCATCCTGGGGAGCTGGTATTTGTGCAGGTTCTCTGCTTTCCTAACTTGTGGAAGTTAGTTTCCCTTGCTTGTGCCCACGAGCAGCTGCACTCGTGCTCCATATTGAAGTGTCTTTTTAATAGGATTGAAGTTTTAGCTCTGCAGGATTGAGCTCTTAGCTCTGATTATCTAACTGCTAACCAGGTTTTAATTGTGATAATGATTGCAAGGGCAGTCCAAGTCCAGGTTATTAAAGAAGTTTTAGTGCCCTAGATGGTCTGAACCTTCATGTTTTCAACTGTAAGAGGCAACTGTGCTGTTTAGAGGAGGTGCTGAATTGTTTAGTTTTTAATTTTAAATGTTTGTAGTTTTCCTTGTTTCTTCGGGTGACACTTTCTTTCAAGCTGTATTTGTTTTTTATCTGAAGGTAAGATAAAAATGATGACTTTATGACTTTGAACTTTGAGACTTTAGAGCTATTACAGAATGTGTTAGAGATGCCAAAAATGATTTTCAAAATGCTCCTGTAATTTTAGAAACTAAGCAAAATGAAAGAAACTATTTCTAATTCAACATTACCTTTAATTTTTTTGTGTCTTGCCCAGGTCTGTGGATTGTTTGCTAGTATAATTTGTTCGTAGTGTTTCCTAGTTCCTTTTAGTACTTGCCATAAATCTGCATAATTGATGTTGTGAGATGAGCTTAGCCCTGAACATACAGTGCTTGCCACAAGTGCAATAATGGAAGAAGAACAGATCAGGATGAGAAAATAACATTGGCAGTATCACAGAGTCCCTTTTCACTGTTTAGTACAGACATTACAGGATTTCTACATGTGCTCTGCTTTTTGTCCTCTACATGATTTAATGTTTTTTGGGCCAAAGAGCACAGTGAATGGTCTGTAATGACTGAGATAGCTAAATTAATCTCTAGGCAAAGATGGTAGCAGTTAATCCATTCACTGTGCAGACCATCTATAAAATGAAATCTGAGGTAATCAATTGAAGGTATATTTAAGGATAATCAAGGGAACGTGTATTTAAGGATTAAATGTACAATTACACTAAAAGTAGAATTAAATGCCCCTAAGCCTGCTACAGCAGCCCTGACAATGACTAAGATAATCTAGCTAATGTTGATTTTAGGGTTTTTTTGCTAGCTTTCTGGGATAGCTACTGTGTCAGCAAATAATCCTCTAGTAAAATTGTTTATGCAAATAATTAATGAAAATTGGGCTCCAGCCAAAGCCATTGCATATTGTTGAGTCACTCCCACCTCCAAAATGCATGTTTTCCAGCTGCTATCTATATAATTGAGATGAATATTCTATGTAAAATAAAAATATGAAGCTTTAGTATAAAATCTGCATCCAGTCTGAATAAACATGAGGCTCTGATTCATGTAGTGTTCCATAATTACTACTGAAAGTTAGTGAAAACTAATCATTGGAATATAAAGAACTTGAATTCCCCTGCAGTAAGACTTAAAAATGAAGTTAAAATGGATCAGTTGCTTACTCTGTTCATTATAAAACCTGTGCCCATTGCAAAAGGAACTCTGAAGCCAGAGTTAAGTTTGTTTCAGGGTTGTGTGCTGATTTGTTATGTGCCAATTCATTTGCTTTGTGCTCTTAGTTTTATTTCTTATTATATTTTTGTATGTGGGTTTGTCATTACTGCCCATTAGTAAGTTTACCCATCTCCTTAAGAATTAATTACTTAATCAGACTTCAGTAAGTTGGGCTGAACTCTTCTACAGAGAGTGTTTGTCTCAGGTTGGCATTGCTTTATCTTGCTTGCTGAAGCATCATCCCAACTGGCTTCAACTGTTCCATCTGGTCCTACTAGAAAAAAAAAAGAAGTGATTTTCAGCTTGTGGTGATGAATTCTAGGGATTTCTCTATTTGAAAAACCCCAAATGTGAAAAAAAACCAGCTGGAATAAAAGTATTTAATTGTAAAACTTTGCTTCAGAGGAAGGAGTTGAAAGAAGATGAAAGAGACAGGACTCTCCTTCATTGTAGTGTAGAGAGTCTGCACAGTTGTCTTTGCAGTCTGGGATGGACCAAACGATTCATCAGACTGAGAACACTTCTTGGATGCTCTGCAAGCAGAGATTTCTGCTGGCCTCAAGAAGTTAGATGTACAGAAGATGACAATCTTCTAAGCTCACTTTGTTTCACATATGCATTAAACCTCCTGGTATGATTTGTAATGTTCTGGTTTTCTTTTGAAAGACTTGAGGCAGCTTTTCTTCTCTTTTTTTTTTTTGTTGTAGTTTTGTTGTGTTGCAGCAATGCAAGTGTGTATTGTGGAAAGAGTCAGGGTGGTTTAATAAATGTGTTGTCTTGAAGAAAGATTGTTAATACTGCTTGTATTAATATGTCTTTACCATTTCTGTGCTCTTATAAATATGCTGACATGTGATATTGCATACAAGAAATAGGACTGTGAGAACTGGATTTACATGTAGATTAGTAATGCAAGACCAGATGACTGTAAAGGTTAAATTTTTAGTTGTCCATATTTTTGTGCCCTCTTTGCATACATGAATGGTATATTATTGACTAATGTGGCAGTAGTTTTCACCATAAATTTTCTTAGCTAGCATAGAAAGTGACATAAAAAAGAATTACAGCTGGTTGAATGACTTCAGCTCTGTCACTTAATGTTTTGGTTACAGGCCTTTGCCAGCAAAAGCATAATGGAATCAGAGAGTACTGTGTGTTGGAAGGGACCTCAAGAGGTCCTGCAGCTCAGCACTGTGCCCAGAGCAGGGCTAATCAGATCAGCTTGCTCAGTGCCATGTCCACTCAAATCTTGAACACCTCCAACAGTGGAGGGTCCCATGAGCTCCCTGCAAAACTATTACAGTTTCTCTAGAACCTTTGCTCCAGTGACAAAACCCCAGTTGAGGAGGATACCTTTCCTTATCAGTGTGCTATACTGTCTGGTGACCAACTGGAGACCCACCTTCTGTGTCCTTTAGCAAGAAGTGTTTGTCTTTCCCTGCATGGGAATATGAGGGCTGAAGAACCTCACCGACCTGCAGCTCAGTGCAGTCTTTTGTCTTTAGCTCCCCAGAAGTTACAAGTGTGTGACTTTCAGACCCCTCATAGTCTGAAGTGCTGCCTGGCCAGTGCCTGGAACCTGTTCTGCTGCACTGTGTGACTTGTAAGCGTGTACATTCTGAGTAACTTATTTTGGATAGTGTCAGATTCTGTATTTATAGACATCTTGCTTCTAAAAAATTTGATTCTCAAAATAAAACTGAGTATCTTCAGGAAATTTTTCTTCACTGGTAGCTGTAGTTCATTAGGAATAGGTTTTGTTAGAATTGTTTATGGTCTGATGCTGTGTATCTGATGGTGCTGATTTATGCTGGCCTGCAAGGATTTTTTGCTGCAATTTAGGACAAGTCCATGGGGCTTTTCTCTTTGTGCATTTTTTTATAGTCTCATGGTACTGTTCCTTTATGATGACACCAGAGATAAAATATATTTATTCATGATTCTTACTGAATTTATGCAATACTGCAAAGTCCTCTTGTGTTTTAGGGTTCGGATTAAACAGTACTGTACTTCAGTAGCCCTTATTTTATGAAAGGTGCTCATAGGAGGTGTGGACTAGTGCTTGGTACTTAATCTTTTCCTGTGGACTACATGCTTGGGAATTAGCTGCTTTTCAGCCAATTTTCAGAACTGACTGTGTAAGGTTTATGAAAATCAGCTTTGGCAAGAGGAGTTGTCTTATGAAGAGGAGATGGACATGTAGGGACAACGTTGTCCAACAAACATTATTTGGTGCATAACATGATTACAGTGCTGGACATAACCCAGATGAAGATCTCTGTTTAACAGGATGTTTAGTCACTGATTGATTCTTTATTTTTTAAACATTATCGCTTTCATGATTAATTTCAAATATTTTTTTTCTGAGTAGCCTTACACAGGCTATGCTGCATCGTAAACAGAGGTGCTCTTTGTTTCCTGTTACATGGATGTGTTCCTATTCTTTAAACAAGAAACTAGCCCTGTTTTTCCTGAAATCTCTTACATTATTTGGTCCTCATCACTGCCTTATTTTTACATTTAGCCCTGAATGTGGTCACAGGTCAGAGTAAAAGTCATCTGCAGTGCAGGAAATGAAAGCTTTCTGAGCTTGCTCTTTAATGATGAAAAGACTTCTGTTCCCAGACATACTACGGGAAAACATGAACAAAAAGGTATTAGTAAAGCTCTCTAAATGGTGATTATCTAGAAAATGTGCTTTCCTCCAGATGCCTGGCAGATCGTTTTTGTTGAGAAGGAATAAGATTGCAGACCTATTTGTGATCATTTGCTTTGCTTGTGTTGTCTATATGTCAGCTTGTCTCTATTTCCACAGTATTGGTACCAAGATGTGTTTCTTCTATGCTTGCTTGCTTTGCAGTGCTGGGATTATCTCCTAACGAGGAGTAGGTATTTCTTGGTTCAGTAGATGTCTCTGCTATTACATGTTGTATCCAATTAATCTTGTGTGATAGACGGATTGCTCACATTGCCACACTTTGATCCTTGCACTTGTCCCCAGCTGGAGAGATTTTCTGAACATCAAGTGTGTTTAGCATATGCAGTGAAAAAGCCCCAAACTACAAACCACAAAATATATACAAATTATACATACACACAAAAAAAGAGACGTTCTAATCATTGATAGTTCTAGTTTGAAGAGTTTTATTTTCTCTGGAGATCTGCATTACCAAACATAAATAATAAATTGGGTAAGAAATTAGTTTTCTGGCACTCTGGAGACATTCTTTCCTGATGTAAACTTTTTCTACCAAGTAATATCAGGTTTCACCTATCGGTGCTGAATAATATATCTAGGATTACATAAAAGCTTTGACCCCACACTCAGATGGAGCAGTTAAATATGCCTGGATTGTTTTTCTTGGTATGTGTAGTTCAAGGTAAGTAGAAAATCTTCCTATTATGCCATTTTTCCTTCATCCAGTTGTATGAAGGAGAAAGCAGATGTCTTGCCAATTGGTTCTATATGTAGATGACAAAAAGAAAGTGATATTTTTGTTTACCGTAACCTTGTTGTTTGTAAGTTATACTGTGTTCACTTTTTAATTGCATAATTGTTTATTTGTAATCCTTCTCACTTGATTGGCATTATCTGTTATTTGCTTTGTATTTTATAAATTAATTTTGGTTCATCATTTTTATATTGAAACCATAATGACTGGGTGTTAGGGAAAGTGTGACTGTGGGTGTGTTTTTTGGGGGGCTTGAGTGGGGTGGGTTCCCCTTTGAGCCTTTTTCATGTTAATACTATGACAAATTTCTCCCAGCAATTAAAGCAAAAGCTTCTGACAGAAGCAGTAAACAGCTTCTATGAATATTCAGAGTAAATGAAAAAAATGCAGCTGAGCTAAGTCTGCCTATTTTGTTACCTTTAAGAAACCTTTTTCAGGATGAAATATAGAAGTGTACAGGGGTAATAAGTTTTGCTCTTTAAATTCTCCATTTAAATTCTGCTTCGGTTCCGAGTTCATTAAGTGGCTTTAAAAAAAAAATAAAGCCTTAATTCTCTTTGAAAGTCTTTGGAACTTAGGTATCCAGATGCCAACATTACAATGGCATATGGTATATTGTTGTGTTTGAGGTTTTATCCTTGATGTACTCATTCTTTGCAATGATCAGTCATGGGGCCACGAGGAACAAAGCATAAATGAGACTACAGTAAGATGGAGGACAGGGCTCAAGCAATGACCTGAGCTCACTCCAGCACCACTTTTCCAGCCCTATTTTTGGCCTTCCTTTGCTTAGATTGTGTAGTGGTAAATGTTGAGAAGAGTATTTTCTATTTTGTTTTATTTGAACTTTTCTTGAAGAGTGGAAAACCTTATATAAAGAGATCTTGTTGGATTTAAAAAGGTGTTACTCCTTTACAGTTAAGCTTTAGGTCGATAATCTGTAAATGACAATGCATTTGGAAGTTAGAGAAGTGTGTGGATAATGACGATTTCAGATATCAGTCTTCACAGTGGGTGAGTTTGAAGTAAATGTGTTTCAGTTTATGTTTCAGGATTTAGCTTGAGTGGCACGATTTTGGTAGTGGGAGGGCTAAAGGGGTGGTTTCTGTGAGAAGCTGCTGGAAGCTTCCTCCGTGTTCTACAGAGCCAGTGCCAGCTGGCTCCCGGATGGACCTGGTGCTGGCCAAGGCTGAGCCATCAGCAGTGGTGGTAGTGCCTCTAGGATAACAGATTTAGGAAGGGGAGGGAAAAGCCAACCCTGCAGAACAGCAGCAGAGGGAGGAGTGAGACTGTGAGAGAAGGACCTGCAGATACCCAGGTCAGTGAAGAAGGAGGACGAGGAGGTGCTCCAGGTGCTGGAGCAGAGATTCCCTGCAGCCCGTGGTGAAGACTGTGGTGAGTCCAGCTGTCCTCTTGCAGCCCATGGAGGTCCACAGTGAAGCCTGTGGAGCCTTCTGTTCCTGAAGGACTGCACCCTGTGAAAGAGACCCATGGAGGTGCAGCCAATGGGAAGGACTCATACTGGAGAAGTTTGTGGATGACTGTCCCCTGTGGGAGGGACCCCGTGCTGGAGCAGGGGAAGAATCTTGAGTCCTTGCTCCCCTTAGGAGGAAGGAGTGACCAAGACAAGGTGTGAAGTACTGACTGCACCCAATTCCCTGTCCACCTACACCACTGTGGGTGAGGTGTAGGAGGTAGTAAAATTAAGCCTGGGAAGAAGGGATGGGGAGGTGGAGTGTTTTTAAGATTTGGGTTTAGTTTCTCATTACCCTAATCTGGTTTGATTGGTAATAAACTAATTTCCTCAAGTGGAGTTCTGCGTTGGCTGTGAGGTAATGGGTGAGTGATTCTCTCCCTATTATTAAGTCGACCCATGAACCTTCCATTATATTTTCTCTCCCCTGTCCAGTTGAGGAGGAGAGCGATAGAGCAGCTTTGGTAGGTGCCTGGCACCCAGCCAGGATCAGCCCACCGCAACAGCATGTTAATGTGTAAGTTTTTACATAAAATAGTTTAATAAGTACAACTTACTGGCCAAACTACATTTAAGGGTCAAATCAGTGCTAATGAAGGATGGGTACAGTAAGCTTGCATGGGTTTCTAGCAGGTGCATCCTACAGCTGGTAGTAAGTGCAGTTAAATGTGTGTGTGTGTACCTGATGGAAGAAGAGAGGACAAGTGATGCACAAGTCAGTGCATTTTGTCAGTTCCAATGCAGTAACAAGCCCTGCAAGAAGCTAACAGCTAATTATATGTTACTACTTTGAGGTATTTTTACTGTATCTGCTTTACAAAAAGAATTCTAACTTTGGTATTGAAACTGCTGAAAATCTTATGGGGCCAATTTCTCACATTACTGTAAATGTGCTAAAGCTCCCTGACCTTACAGAGTTATATTTAATCTTACACCCACGGAAAACCTGTTTGCAAGCTCTCAAGTTACACAAATGCAAGTGTAAATGATGCTTGCAAACCTATATCGTTATTGAAGGGAACCTGAAAATCAAAGTGAAGCCTTTGACTTTTATGTGCACTAGTAGAGCCAATGATAATTAGAGGACTCTACAGAAAATATGTCAATCCTTGCTTAGTCTGAAAATGTTAATTCTGTTTAATATTGCTGCTATCTTATTCCGTCTTCCTCTTGATGCAGAAATGTTTCATACAGTGCTTTTGTTTTTTTTTAACAGTCTTTTGCAATTTTTTGAATGTAGGACTTAAAGAATACTTCCCTTGGAATATTATAAAATAATGTATTTTTATCTGGATGTTTTAAGTTCCTAAGATTAATCCTCTTGCTCCCAATGACAATCCATTTTATAATATATAAAAACTTTTTCATTCCTGAATGAAGATTCTTAGAGTATTTTTGTGTAATTATACGAGGAATTACCTTATGAATCCTGTACAAATCCTCAATGTGTCCCTGTCAGGATATACATGGTCTCTGCTTACTACTGTGATGGAGAAAACGCTGAGCTTTGCAATTCCTTCTTTACCTCAGTCTTTACTGGTAACAGTAGCCATGAGGAATCCTAGACCTTTGATGCCAGAGGGAAAGTCTGGAGGAAGACTGATTCCTCTTTGTGGAGGAGGAGCAGGTTAGGCAGCACTTAAGTTGCACACACATAACTACAGGAGGCCTGATGGGATGCAGGGAGGGAGTTGTTCAGTGTCATAGAAAACTGACCAGCTGTTGTACATAAATGGTTACGGAGTTTGGGAATGGTTCATGAAGGCTAGAGGGAAGTGGATGTCACTCCTGTCTTCAAGAAGGATGAGAAGGGGCATTGGTGGTAACATCTGGGCCAGCTGCAAGTTTGTCAGTCTTTCGTCAGTCCCTGGGAAGGTGGATGAGCAACTGACCCTGGAAAGCATTTCCAACCACATGAAGGACAAGAAGGCAATCCGAAGTAGTCATAATGGATTTAGAAGGGAAATCATGATTAAGCAATGTGATAGCCCTCTACAATGAAGTGACTAACTTGGTGCATGTGGGGAGATCAGTGGATGTTGTTTGCTTCAACCTTGCTAATGTTTTTGACTCTCTTCCATAACATCCTAATAGACAAACTGACAGGGTATGGATTAGATCAGCAGGCAGTGTTATGGATTAAAAACTGTTAGAACAACCAGGCCTAGAGGGTTGTGATCAGTGGTGCGAGGTCCAGTTGGAGGCTGGTCATTAGTGGTGTACTACTGGGTCACTACTGGGGCTGGCTGTTCAACATCTTCATTAATGACCTGGATGATGATGCAGAGTGCACTCTGGGAAAGTTTGTAGGTGATAAAAAACTTGGGAGGAGTGGCTGATGAGCTGCCATGGAGAGGGACCATGACAGTCTGGACAGAGAGGAATCTCCTCAAGTTCAGCACAGGGAAATGCCAAGTCCTGTGTCTGGGATTATCTGAGGGTAAGGCCCTCTGCACCAGTACAAGAGCAGAGCCATTTGGCTGGAAAGCAGTTTTGCAGGGAAGACCTTGAAATCCTGCGAGACAAGAAGCTGACCAGGAGCCATCAGTGCACTCTTGTGGCGAAGGTGGCCAACAGCATGATGGGCTGCTTTTGGAAGAGTGTTGCCAGTGGGTCAAGGTCCTTCCTCTCTACTTGGCAGAGGTGAGGCCACATCTGTGGTGGTGTGTGTGGTTCTGGGCTCCCCAGTGCCAGACAGGCATGGACTTACTGGGGTGAGTCCAGCACTGGCCCAGAAAGGTGATGGAGGTTCTGGAGCATCTGTCATATGAGGAGACTCTGAGAGCTGGGACTGTTCAGCTTGGAGAATAGAAGGCTCAGGGGAATCTTATAAATGTATTTAAAAATGTTTTTCTCTATAGTGCCCAGTGACAGGACAAGAGGCACATGAAGATCAGTCCGAACATCAGAAAATGTGCTTTTGCTGTGTAGGTAGTTGAATACTGGCATGGGTTGCCCAGAGAAGTTGTGGAGTCTCAGTTCCTGGAGATTATCAAAACTAAGCTGAACACAGTCCTAAGCAATTGGTTCTACATGTGCCTGCTTGAGCAGGATGTGGGACAAGATGATCACAAGAGTTCTGTGTTAACCTAAATGAGACTGTGATTCTATGCGTTCCTTTTTCTCCTTCCAACAAATAAAAGGGATGAAATCCAGTCATTTTTGACATAATTTCTGACTGATATGGTTTGTGAAATATGTTGGAAACCCAAACTCTGAGCCATGTATCTGTATTAATTACTTAAAAGTTAATTTCCAGCACAGCAGTTAATTTGAAGATTAACTTGTGGAAGAGGCTTTAGAAGAACAGAGACATGTTTGCCCTTTCATGGAAGCACAGCTTTTAACTCCGTGAGCCTTTGACAGCCTTGTCCAAGCATCTTTTTCCTGAAGTAATTTTTTAAAATGCAAAATATTTCCTTCAGAAACAAGTTCTTTCCCTTTCAGGTTTCATCTGTTAAAAAAGGATCAGCATGTTTTCTGATGGAGACTGCTGACTAGAATATATCCGTTTTGTATCCCAGCAGATGACCTCTCTAAATTAATTGATCCCAGTTCTAATGAGGTGACCTGTTTAAAATAGCTCTCTGCCAGTGTGTGTTTTTGTGTCTTTGGTGTTTAAACTTTGAAATGCATCCCTTTGTGGGATTTCTAGAAATAATCTTTTGTTTTCTATTCAAATTTTTCTGAAATACCCTGGTGCTTCAGCCCAATGTTGTGAACTGATTTTTGATTAAAATGATTTTAAATGTAAGCCCCTGTTTGATGCTGGTTTCTAACGGGCTCAGTATTGGATTTCTCAGGGTCAGCACTTAAGTGAGGCTGTGCTGTTCATTCCCAGGCTGGGCACTGCACAGCTCAATGGCTTTTGCATTATGCTCTGACCGTGCAGAAGTGGAGCACATGCTGCTTTCCTCAGTCAGTTTTGCAGTTATGTTTTACAGGAGGAGCTAAAAACAAAGTTTATCTGTGTCTGATAATTCAGAAAACCTGCTATTAGAGGATAATCTCACTCGACATCATCTTTTGCATTTTGTTGAGTGCTTAATGTTGGATACTACTAAACTGCATGTTATTTTCGTGGAAACAAAAAGAATTAAAGACTTTACGACACTTCAAAGATACACTAGCTTTGTATTTTGTGACTCACCCTGTGTTAAGCTTACATATGGTCTTTTTTTTTAAGAAAATATGTTAGTTAAAGAAATGTCTATTTTATGTGTCCTAAAAAGCACTACAGAAGTTACCTGGGAAAGATAATGGAGAGAGGGGAGCAGAGAAAAGGTCTTGCTTGCTGAAGATGACTGATCTTCAATTCTTGTGGCATAAATTGTAAACTGCTTCTTTAAATTCTTTTTCTTGGAAAGTGATAAAATATGCAGGCAAATGCTGTCATTCGCTGAAGGTCACTAGTACAGTTGATAAGTGTAATAGTAGACTTGTGGGGGTTTTTTGTGCCCTTCCACATGTCCTTAAAATAGGGATATTTAAGGTAATTAAAATTTTAGTCCTTACAGTACGGTCATTATACACGATTGATCCTAATTCTACATTGTACTTACCCTTCCCAATGAGCAGAAAGTCTTCCATTTACAGCAATGCGAGTGCTGCTTTCCTGAGCACCTTCTGTTTATACAGTGGCTTGCCCTGACTATGGACCTTTCATAGGGTAGCAATGAAAAGCAATTGCTATTTTGTTAGTAACATTTAAAAGACATGGAAAACTTAATACCTATTTTAGCAGGAAAGAAAGAAGGATTTTCCGTCTCTCTGTGAATATACAATCTCTGAGCGAAAAAGAAAATTCTTAGTATATGATTTATTCTGCAGAATTGTGAATGGGTAGTTTATTTGTTTTCTGATGCTATTAACAGCTAAAGGTTACACAGATGTTACATGTTCACTTTAAAGTGTGTTACCTGCCGACATGTTCTTTTACTCTCTCACACTTGTGCACACTCGTGTGTCTTCCCCTCCCTTCTGGAGAACAGCTGACCAGGATATCCTTTGGGAACAGCAGCACCATTTCCCAGTTGGAGCTGTGTGCTCTTAAGCTCACTGATCTCAGTGCCATGTGACTGGAAATGCAAGGAGCAGATTGCCATCCGGTGCACGCTCTCCTGCCCACTGGATAGCAAAAGAAAAAAAAAGGGGAAAAAAAAAGAAGAGGGGGTGGGAGTGAGGAGGGGAGGTTCCCGTGCTTTTTTTTCTAGCGCTGTTAATTCCTGCTGGAGCTTGTTTGCCGCAAGCTCAGTTCATGGCAGTAGCAGAAGCAGCAGAGCTTATTTGGTAGCTCGGTGCTCTCAATGAGGTCAAGCTGGATCAAAGGGAAGCCTCCTGTGGAAGCATCTACTGTAAGTCCTGATACTGCTTTTTCCACGCTCCCTCCAAGCGAATGGTCGCCTGTATGACTGAGCCAGGCTGTGCTGCCTTTGCCTCCCTGACTGATGATTCTGTATGAGCTTGTCAGGTTTTATGTTAATTGAACTTGTCAGTGAGGCGTCAGTTGGAGAATAATGCTGTGCGTTTTGGGAGAAAAGGGCTTATCATTCTCTCCTTTTATTTTCTGAGGGAGTGGGAAGAAGAAAGTGTGGTTTTGTCCTTTTGAAAAGCTCCAAGCTGTTGAGGTTACAGCTCACCAGATTCTGTTTTATGTAATCTACATATTCTACTTTCTAAATAAAGCAACTGTGAAGTGTCTTGCAGATGTCCTTGGGTTTCACCAAATAGCTATTCTTTTAGGAATAGCTACCTAAACATGTATGTAATTAAAAAAAAAAGAAAGAGAAAATACTTTATTCAAATCTTGGAAACATCTGTAGTTACTAAATTTCAGAGCTCTCTTTACACAAGCTGCTGTTCACCTGAGGGGTCTCTAATGTCATCATTCAGAAATATTTCTTTGAAACCCACTTCTGGGTATCAGCTGCTTTTAGTGAAACTTCTCGGTTGCATGGGCTTGCACAGTGAGATGAAAAATGTCTCATTTTATGTAACAAAGTAGCTGTTTCTGCAGAAACGCTGTTCAGCATGACAGAGTGCTAACTTTTGCAGTGTTGTCTCATGTACAGCACGGAGTCCTTGGGCAATAATGAAATGCTGGGCTGTAATTTTACAGCTATATAATCCAACTTTTTTTTCTCCTTGAAGTACAAAAAGCTTATTTGAATACATATCTGGAAGGCTTGCAGAGTGTTTTCAATGGATTGAACAAAGTAACTACCACCTGTTCAGATTATTGTTAATAATACATTGTACACCCTGAGGAAAATTAAAATATCACAAGTCATTATCCGTGTCTGCTGTAAAGTTCCTCTTGAAGGGGATGGCACAGTGCCTCTCTCTTCATCCTGTGTTTCTGGAAACTGGGCAGTGTTGGCATTGTGCTGGGAAGGAGTAAAGTGTTGCAAATGTCATAAAGAATCATGGCATTGCCCTACCCCCCAAAATCTAATGTCTGTGGGGATTTTACAAAGGCATATTCTTCAATTGTAGTTGTCTTTTTATATCCTTCAGTTGATAGTTTTGACTTTCTTAGATATCTAACTTATAAGTTGGATAGAGAAAGTAGAAAAAAGGAAAGTGTGAAATCAGGTCATGCAACATCTATGTATGACATGTGAGTATTTGCTGGAGAGATTTATGAAATAAATTCTTGAAAACTAATTTTCAGCTGTACTTCTGTTTAATGAAAGGAAGACTCATTTATATGTTACGATTTTTATCTGGCATCACTGCAATATAGATATGAGAAGGTAATGTGGAAATTAGCATCTGATACTTACTCTCATTGTGAAGAAAGGATCAAAATGCTTTATGAATCTATTACTGGATTTTTAAATTTATTTTGACTTTGTATGTTTTCTTGGTTTTAACAGAGGCTGTCTTCAGTTCTGTTGAGACAGCTTCATTTTCATACATATATAGTGGGCAAAACCCCCTCATACTGTATCTTTTTGTCCAGACTGTGACGTTTCTTTTCATTTCAGCATTCAGCTTCTGAGTTGATCCTTGTCGAAGATGAAATGACAGATACCGAAGATAATGAAGAGGAGGATTTAGGAGTCATGGATGATCAACGTAGTGTAATTCTTCATCTCATCTCTCAGCTTAAACTTGGCATGGACCTTACCAGGGTATGAACACTGTATCTCTTTTTTATTTGTTCATTATTATTTCTTCTCATCCTTCTGTGTGTGTGTGTGCATCTGATTCCTGTTAGCATGTTTTGCCTCTATAGATAAGGGATTTTGCCTCTATAAAGGTGTTGTTCCAGAGAGCTATGGAATGCTGTTTCTTCCTAGGCAGGCTTTCTCATGAAGCAACCACATCAGATATTTTAGATATGGAGGGGGAGGGAAGTAAAAAATAACTAAAAACCCTCCAAAAACTCCTGCTTATTTTTTGGCAAGTCTTTGAAAGCAACGCTGTGGCGTGTATGTATCCCACATGTATGTTAAGTCAGTGTGCGCTGAGGGTTTAAGGAACAGTAATGGCAGTTGTATGGATGGAGGAGATACGTGCTGATATTACTGCTTTGTGGATTGGATTCTGTTTAATTACATGTCAGCTTCAAAAAAACCTGTGATGGTAAAGAAATTGTAGTCTTCAGTCTGCCACTGTTCTTGTCTGTGCTAAGTAGCTCATTAGTTGGACCTTCTGTACATCCTTCTGGTCCTGGAACTAGTCTTATCATGAGCTTATCCAAGCTGATATGACCAGAGCAATTTCAGTGTCTGAGAAATTTTCCTATAAGTCTTTAGAGTTTTGGAAATGAGGTAGATGTTGTGAGAGCAGGGAATGGTTCTTTCTGAATAGTCTGCATTCCAATCAAGTGGATTTTTCTAAAGATATGGAGTACCTTTTCCTTCCACAAGGGTTTTTCTACTTAAAAACCCTCAAAAAAAATCTCCTACAACCCACTTCCCACAAGAAAGAAGAGCTCATTCTCACACACTCTCCAAATAATAAAGCATTTGGAATGACCAGAGGATTTCCCTTGCTCATGAAGTAGCTTTGCAGAAGTTGTTCTCTCATGGGCATTTTGATATTCAGAAGAGTTCATTTGCTTTCCTTTTGATCTTCCATATTAATCAAAATCTATTTTTACTATAACTTTCTTACAAAATAAGCTTTCCTCAGTATAATCTTTCCTGCTTCCTCTGGAACAAATGACAGTATTTAAAAATACTTAAATTTTTAAGACTGAGCAATCCCTTGTTCTGTTGCTAAGTATAGCTGTTGAATAGCTGCATAGAAATTAATGTTAGAACATAAGTTTCATCATTTCATATGTGAATAATTTATACCTGTCACTTCTTAGTATGTCTGGGGTTATATACAGTTCACTTTTGGTTTTGTTTCTCTTACATTCCTTGCTTTTTCTTAGCTGTCCCTCTTTTCTGTGTGGATTTGCTCAGACTGTCTGAGTCCATAATGTTCAAACTAGACTTAAGATTTCTTATCTCTAGTTCTTGTGTCTTCAAAACGTTTTGTCTTTGGTAATAAACAAGTTTTTTCTTTCCTGATTTCCACTGTCATCTTTTTGTCACAGGAGAGGAGGAAAATCCCAAAGACATGCAGTTAATGTAAATAGGAGAAGTGTAGACAATTTATAAGAAAAGTAGGAAGGTAAATATATATATGATAACATATTTCATATGTTGTTCATGGAGCACCGTTTCAAGGATAGTGACAAATATTATTACATGTGTAATGTGGCAGAATATTAGCAGGCAGGAATGCCTGTGTATAATACCCACCCTCTGAAAAGGGAAACAGGCATATGGCAGAGTTAAATCTGTCTGTAGTCTGTGTGATGCACGAATACACATATGATAAGTATTAATGAGACATACCACATGTGCACATCACTTTTCTGCCCATTTTGAGGATTAAAAAAAAAACAACAGGACAGCTGGCTGCTTTTTTTTGTACCAACTTTGCTTACTGGCATGAGGCCCTTAGGGCCACAGACATGTGATGGTAAAGCTGGGTTTGTTGGCTGCACATCTTCCCATTTTTCATTATTCCTCTGAAAGTCAGATTTCAGATCACTCTAATGCTCATCAGCCTCTGCTGAAGTGGTTGTAGCACAGTACTTGCTAGTATCAGAGGATGCTTTGCACGTTTCCATTTTCCTTTGCCTTCTTCCCTAGGGCTCTTTCTTTGGTTCATTTTGTGAGCTGTGGATTGCTACATGACACACACACAGGAACAAACAGCTTCCCTGAGCCCTTGGTAGCTTTGAGTTCTGGATGCGTGGTCATTACCTCCATGTTCTCTATCAGAGGAAACAGCATCTTTTCCTGTGGGGTGATGGCATATGGTAGCCTTGGCCTGGTCTGTGCTGTCAGCAGTTTCCCAGTGATGAGAGTCACATTTAACATTGTGGAGGTGCTTCGCTCCTGCTGCTGTGCCTTTTGATGAGGAGTTAAACAGTAAAAACTGCTGTGAAGGAAAACATCTGCAATGAAGTATCAAATCTGAGGGGATTTTCTAGAACAGGCTGGACTCTGTGGTGGCCAAATAGACTTCAACAGCTGCTAGAGACAGTTGGCTGGGGGAATACTTCACAGCAACAGAACATAGTACAAAAGTGATGCCTTGGACTAGGCTAGGACTTTAAATTGGAATTAAAATTGGAATTGCTGGGGAAAAAGTAAGTTTCTAAGTGGTTTGTTCTTTAGACTCTTAAAAAATGAAAAATAGTGCCAAAACCCACTCACAGCCTGATAGATTTGTTGGCAAATGGCATCTAATGGATTGCAGTTAATGCTAGCAGTTTGTACAGATGGGTGATCACTTCCCTCCATTCTCTCACCTTCCCTACACAGTTAATATGTGTAAAAATAAAAGATTGCCATTTTGTGTAAAAGGGCTGCCAGTAATTCTGCAGAATATCAGCCTGTTGTAAATTAACATTGTACTATGATCACGATGTCATAAGTTTATACTTTGCTTGCCAATACACTTTTACCTTGTAATTTTAAAATGCGGGTGGCATGAAAATAGCTTATTTTATTCCCACGATGACACAGATAACAGTGGAAAGGCTTTTGTACCTCTAAGAGAATGGTATCTCAGCATGAGGTACCTTGGTGGGATTTCTGAAGAAAGCAGGGAACAGTGCTGACACCTGTGTTTTGCTCACAGGAAGTGGTAGTGGGGATAAATATCTCTGTTCTTAAGAAGCCATGCTCTTAGTTTTTTCAATTGCATTCAGACCTAATTAAGTATAGGTGAATTCAAATCTAGGAAGTTACAGCCAAGTTTTGAACCAATATCACCTTTTTAATCTCAGTGGAAACAGAGGAGTGCCTCTTAAACTGCATCCTTTTCACCTGAAGCCTGAGAAGGAATAGGAACAGAGGTTATTTTAACATTTTAAAATGCTGTCAGGAGATTTTTTGCTTCAGACCTTAGCATCTTGATATTTATTCTAGAGAGTTTCTTTTGTCCAGTTGGTTGTTGTGTTGGCTTTTTCTCAGAGTTCAAAATTAGGCACTTCTGACTTCAGTTACCAAAAAAAATATTTTTGTAGCCCAGTCCAAAGCCTGATAAAGAACATGGGTCCTAAGTGTGTTTTTCTGAACAGTGAATTCTGTCTGGCTGCAGAAGAGTCAAAAACCTCATTCCCTTGGAAGGTAGAGTGCTAGCACAAGTGCATGGGAGTCCAGTGCTGGCAAGAAGAATGCTGTGTACTTCCAGATGTGTATTTTCTATTTTTCTCATTTCTTCCAAGACCAAGATAGAGCCAAATAAAAAAAAAAAAAACAAGACTGGTAGGATTTTTTTTTTTACTGTATTAGTGTGTGGTGGTGTTGCACATTGAAACTTTGAGACTGTGAGTTGTTTAGTAAAAGGCAATGTTTTGTAATACTGGAGTTGTTTAAACTTTAAAAACTCAAGTATTTTTATTGTGTAGATCTGCCTCCTTGTGCGGGAACAATTCAGTAACTCAGTGGATTCTTTCCTGCCACAATTAAGGATGTAGTTTCCAGCTTAGTTGGGCTTTTGAAGCAAGATCATTTGAGGTGGAGTTTATTCAGATTTTAAACAGATTCTTGAAACTCAAGGGTCCAGTGATTTGTAACATCTCATTTAGTGATTGTGTTGGTGTAGCTGTGTTAAACATGTAGCTGCAGAGCACACACCTAGGACTTGAGGGAGCAGATATGAAGCCTGAGACCAAGTCAACAGGATGAAACCACAGCAGTCTTAATACTGTACCATAAAATTTGCATAATCTTAAGTATGGTCTGCAGTTTTCTTCTCTTGGTACTAATAAAGGTCACTGTCTTTAGAGAGAAGCTCTTGGACATAACGAGATGCAGAGTGCTGTTTATTCAAATGAGTTTGCCCTTTCAAGTCTCTGCAGTGAACTCATGATAGGCACTACTGTTATTTCTAGGCGGAAGTGATGGGGTTTTTTTATGTTTTCCTGTCACTTTCCCCTCTGATAACCCGATCTTTTAGTGTACAATTTAAATTAAAATGAGATGCTGGCTTGAGGATCTCAGTTGCTGAATTGCATTTTTCAAAAGATTATATTGGGTAATGAATATTTGGTCAGAATGAGAATGCTGCAAGTAAGATGGAATTGTTTAAAGAACTAAAAATAAGTAAATCTACTGCCTTTCCACTTTGCCTTTCAAAGTTTTGGATTTCACTTCTGAAAACCAATCTCCTTGCCCCCTTGCTGTCACACCACCCTGAGGACTGTAGGCTGTCTTTAGCACTCAGTAATTTGCCACATGTAGTGTGAAATTAAGGTCCTTTATCTTTTGGGGCCTCATTAGGTTGGTAGCAGAAACTACATGAAGTCCGTGGAGTCCTTCAGCCTTACAGAGTAGAGTCAGAGGAGTATTACAGATGGAAATTTGCTTGATTTATATTTAAACTTGTAAAAAATGATTAGCCTGTAAAAGACTGTCTGTGTGTAGCTCTAATATACAGAAGGAGAGGGCGAATGAGCAGGCATGTTACCAAACAGAGCACTGGAGGTGCCATGACTTACTGTGCAGCTGTAAAGTCTGTGCTCCAACCCTTGTGACTGGAATTACTTTTCAGTGTTTACAAATTCTCTTTGAAAGGAACTGAATGATTAACAAAAGTTTGACAACTTCTATTTCATTATCCCAGTGCTTTGCTCCCACTTAGAATAGCAAGCTGGGGCAGCAGAGGGAAGGCAAATGTGTTTGTGATGAAGGGTGGCTCCCTGCCTGCTGTAAATAACCCCTGCTTTTGGGAAAGGGAAAAGGTAAATGCACTGAATAATCAAATTGGAAAACAGAAGAATTGCTTTGATAGAGGACAGCTGTTGGTCTGCATCTGGCATTGCTGAGCCACTTTAATTCAAGATGAATTTGTGTGTGACAGAAATTCCTTTGGTGGTGCAGCAGCAGCCACTGAGCTCCCCTTGGACAGTCCTGTGTAAGGTGTGGAGCATGGGGGAACAAGAAGGAAGATAAATATGTTATTTTACATCCTGTAGTGCTTGTTTATCTTGCAGTGCCCCCCAGGATGTTTCACTGGGAACTTTTAACAAAGTGTTACTGTGAGTTGAGTCACTCTGGCAACATTTGCGTTGCCAGAGGAGGCTTTCCAGGCTGCATCCAAATCACTTGGGGAGGGCTCCCTCCAGGGCAGACTGCTTAGTGCTCAGTGCTGATCTTTTTTGAGGCCATCTGAAGCTTCTCTAGTCCCAGGATACGAATGTAATAGTTTGTGCAGGTTTTGTTTCAACTTCTCTGAAATAAGACAAAGCCGTGCAGGGGCCCACCACTGTGGCATGGTACCATCTCAAACTGAGGGGATGTGCTGGGGTTGACAGGAGAGCTTAGGAATGGCAGGGGTTTTGATTTGGGAGTTGTGAGGGAACATGACATATCGTGTAGGGCAGAGGGAGTCAAATGGGGAGTGTTTTCTCGCATATATAGCCTCTTGGGGGAAAGGGTCCTTGGAATGGTTTTCCCCTTGAAGTACAGTTGAGGCTTGGTTTTGGTTGTATCTCCTTGATTTGTTAGAGGCTGTAAGGGACCTAATACATTTGTAGTCAGGCACCCAGGAGGGAAATACTGAACCCAGATGTTTGATAGAATGGATAGATGTACTCCTTAGACTCTCCACCACTTAGAGGTTGGTGATGTGAATTTTTATGTAAAATACTCATCTTCTGTTAGTTTGGGAGGGTGTGCCCTTCCCATTTAGAAGGGTTATGATTAGTTTGTTTTGTTGATGTTTGATGTAAATTAGTTTATATTCAAGTATGTTTTTATGTCCTGTAAACAAGGAAAACAATGACTGATTTGTTAGCTAAGAGGAGAGGAAAAGACAGACTTCCATGTGAGCGGAACAGCCCATCCCTGTTGTGTGAGCTGCTCTTGAGAATCATAATGAAATAGGAAGCAGCCTGTGTGGGTATGAAGGCCACTGCTTTTTCCTTTGCTCATTATTTACACTGCAAAGAAAATTAAATTGCTGTGGCATGGGAAGAAAATACACTGTCCCCAGACTTGGCAAGGCCAGAATTGCAGCTGTCCTAACTGTTCTTCCCCCCTTCCCCCTGGTAGTTTGATCATGGGGAAATCATATCTGCCTTTGTCTGCTTTGCATACAGGTAGTGCTTCCAACATTTATTTTGGAGAAAAGATCCCTGCTGGAGATGTATGCAAATTTCATGGCCCATCCAGACCTGTTTTTGTCAATTGCAGCTGGAGCCACTCCGGAGGAAAGAATTATCTGCTTTGTGGAGTATTATCTCACAGCTTTTCACGAAGGCCGAAAGGGAGCAGTTGCCAAGAAGCCCTATAACCCTATAATTGGTGAAACCTTTCATTGCTCGTGGGATGTGCCTAAAGATAAAGTGAAAGCATTCAGAACTAATGGTGCCTCCACGGTTTCTAAGGACCCAACCAAGGATTTTAGCCAGGACCAGTCCCCATGCTACAAGCTGAGGTTTGTAGCTGAACAAGTGTCCCATCATCCACCGGTATCTTGCTTTTATTGTGAATGCAAAGAGAAGAAAATGTGTGTGAACACTCACGTATGGACCAAAAGCAAGTTTATGGGCATGTCAATAGGTGTTTCTATGGTAGGTGAAGGTAAGAAAAGTCCTTTTATTTTGATTTTTTTTGAGCTCATATTTTGGGTGTCAATGCAACAGAAGTGCATATGTTTTCCTGCTTCCTCTGACCTTTCATTTTAACCTTATGACTGTTTGCTTTTGTGAGCTTTGGAATTAAAACTGTAGACTTCATGGAAGCTTCTTCTATCCAGACAGAATGTGAACTGCACATTATGTGTATAAATGTGTGCTCATATTGATGAGAGTCTGTTAATATAGATATGGCCGTACTTAAGATATAATTAAATTGCAGTAAGAAATGGCTACAGACAGGTATTCTGTAGGTATATTTTTATTTGTCTTGCTCACTTTCGAAGTAATATGGGATTTGGTATTCCCAACTGGAACAAAGCAATGGGAAAACGCCATGTATTTATATAAGCCTAACATTCTTTTTCATAGTTTTGGTGAAGAATCATGATTCCTATAGTGTTTGCAAGGTTAGTGGATTTCTCAAGCTGTCTAAAAGGTCATGTAGTAGATGTCTAAATCATGATTTTCTGTATCATATATGTTCAGTCTGCTTTGTGACAAGTCATTGTTCAGCTTGTATTCAGAAATACAGGGAATCAGCAAATCCTTAATGGATGATCTGAACTGATAAACACTACATGTATTGGTGTCCTTACTGACTGTTAATGCATTGACATTAATGTGGTTTGAGGTAATTGAGTTGCTTTGGCCATTTGAAGTTAAGATCCTGTGCATGGTCTTTAAGTGCTTTGTCTTAAACAGTTTTTAGACTGTAGTCTCACAAGTACAAGGGCAGCTTACAGTAAATGCTTTTTTTGTCACCATTATGTTAAATGCTATATTAAAGTTAGTAAAAAGGTAGAGTGGGAAAGGCAGTGATTTGGTTCTGCTTATTGATGGCACCAAAACATAAAAATATATTCAGCTGTTTCTACCAGCTAGAACTAAAGGACAAACTCAGCCAGCGAAAAGGACTTACAGTAGCTTCTTTCCTGATGGCAATAGATTCCCTTTTTTGTAGAAGAGAGGTGAAACTTCTTACTACTGTATTTGATATAATTATGACAAAGTCTGTAATAGCATTGCTGTTTCCTCCTTCCTATGATTTAGGTATTTTGCTTTTATTACAGAGTTAAGGAAAGGGAGTGTCAGAAGGGAAATTGGTCTTTCTGTCACTCTCCTGTCTGTACTACTGCCAGCCTGAGTCATTGGCTTATCTTGCTGCACTTTTTCAGTACATGTTCCTTTCTAGTACTCTTTTGCTCAGTGAAGGGAACTATTTAATGGAAATAAAATTAAACACAAAGTCACTTATGATTATGTAGGAGTAGGGAAATTTCTTTCTTTTGCTGCTAGCGCACACAGTTCCCTGGGATTGGGGGTGTCTGCTGTGGGGATTATTTAAGACTTCAAAGTCCTGATGTGTCCCAGTTTTGAGAGAGAAAGGGTCTAAGAATTAACCACTCTGCTACACCAAGGATTATTTAATGTGTGCTTGTGAGAATAAGTTCTTCCCTGTCGCCCTTTTTTTTTATGATCTTGGAGGTATCCCAGGAGTGCCGGGTGGCTTTGGGGAACATCTACAATGGCAAACTCTTATTGCAAGGTTTGCTGCTGTCTTTGTGATGGGCGTTCTGAGGGGAAGTTTGGGTTCACCAGTTTATAGTTAACCATTTGTGGTTTTTGTTCATGGAAGCAGTGCAGAAGCATGCAGCTCCACAGTGACAGCATTTTTGGGAACTGACAGAGAAACCGCGGTGCAGCCCAAGTGTTTTTGTGGCATGTTGAGGACTGGTAATGGGCAGCAAAAAGTTGTACCACTGAAGCTTTTCTATCATCTGGAAACAGCCAGCCTAAGCCTGCCAGCCTTGGTTTCAAATGCTTACTTTCCAGTGTGGTTTCTTCACTCAGAACTGCGCTTTCTTTAATTTTTTTTGTTTGTTTATTTTAGTCCCAGGGAAGTCTTTCTAATTAAGTTGGTGTGTAGATTTGTCAAGCTGTGCAAAAATTAGACTCTACTGCAGATGCTTCTTTTTCATGGGCTGCGTAAGTATAAATTCTGTAGTAGATTGAGGTCAGCACAGGTACCAGGGAATAGATTGCTGAAATGGAAACAATAGCTGCTGGACTGAAAATGTGGAAAGCCTGTGTCTGTATTTACGTGTTGGGTGTGTGTGGCTCGGCTTCGCGAACAAAGATTTGGGAAGGGCTGTCCCCACGTGGGTGTGCCCTTCCAGCCTGCGCAGTGGATTTTGGGTGAGGCTCAGCGGTCGCAGAACTGGCCCCACCGTTTAAGTCCTGAGGTTCATCTGCCACGGCCGAGCGAGCTTGGACAGTGACAGTGAAGTCCTCAGGACTAGAACCTACAGCACCCGGCATTTCCCAGGAGGTCTCCCATCCAAGTACTGATCCGGGGCTGACCCTGCTTAGCTTCCGAGATCTGATGGGATCAGATGTCAGGGAGGCATTTAACTGCCTACGTGTTGGGTAATGCAGGGCCTAATAATTTTTTAATGTAAAATACAATTGGGAGATTTTTTCCCCCTTGTATTTAGGGACATTGTAGGCTTGCAGCATTTCATATGGGCTGAGTTAGTCTAGCAATTCGTGCTTTAGACTGTGAAAAGACACATTGTTAGTCAGAAGGTGTGCAAAGCTAGTTAAGGTAGGTAAAAACCAAAACCACCTCACAGGAGAAGCTTTCTCACAACGAGGTAGTCTGGTAAGCTTGTAGGATCTTACTTTAAAGTATTAAAAGCAGATTAAGTGAGGTTTTTTGGGAATGAAGTATAACTGATCCTGCTTTTGATAAGAGACAAAGTAACATCTCATGACTCGTAGAAAACCCTGAGTTTTGTCTGTTTCTCCTTTTTTTCCGGTCCCTCCCTGCCCCCGTCCCCTCAAGGTACATTGGGTGGCCAAACTAATCATATGCTATTGTTGGGTAAATTCCTTCCAAACAGAGCTGCAATTAATAATTTGGATAATTCAGTGTTAGAGAGTGCCCATCTTGTTCTAGTCAGATCTGTATCAGAAGAGCTTTGTTTGACCAGGTTGCCCAGTGAGTTTGTGGCTGCCTCATCCCTGGAAGTGTTCAAGGCTGGGTGGGATGGAGCTCTGAGCAAACTGGACTAGTGGGGGGTGTCCCTGCCCAAGGCAGAGAGATTGGAGCTACGTGATCTTTAAGGTCCCTTCCAACCCAAACCATTCTATGATGACCTGAAACTTCATTGTGGCCTTAATGTTGAACAGAAGCAACTGTGGTATGTTCTGAAACTTTCCTCCCTGCAGAATAGTTTTGTGTGTCCTTCAAACATTTCAGTGAAGCCTTTTCTACTGTAGTTGGCTGTTTGCAGAGGTAAAGTAGTACTGAATTTTTGGACCCGCAGTGTGAAAGGAATATGCTGGTAATGTTTCTGTGGTGGTTTTGTGTCATGTTTTTTAGAATGTCCTTAGATATATAGAGCATATTGCTTTTTATGCTTTGTTGTTAGAAGCTGGCATGGAGTGTCAAGTACAAAGCCCTCTAAAAGAATTTAAAGAGTAGATTTAAGAACAGAATGGTGTTGTACAAAGGGTACAGCTCAGTATCTTATTTGTATTATTTTTCCTGTATATTGCACCTCACAGTGACTAAGATTTTTTTTTTTGTCAGTGGTTTTTGTTTGTTTATTCAGTTGCAGAGATGCAGAAAAAGTGGGAGAGCACAGCTGGAAATCCATGTGAGAAGCTGTTTTATATGCTCGCCCTTCTTCATCTCTGGTTATGAGGGGTCTAAATCTGGCTTGCTAATTAAATGTCTCAACTTTTTTCTTCACTATATAACAAAACCCCCATTCTTCCGAGTAGTCAGCTCTGAATTTCCTCATGAGAAAGCTACCCTGAATAGAAAAGAAGGTATTTTGCATAAAAGGCTTCATGTTGCATTGTGCAGTCCCTAATTCTGGTTAACGTTAATTATGTACTAATGAGAGAGTGAGGGGGGAGAAGGGGCTGTAATGAATAGGATCACATTAAGATTTAAATTAGCAAGGGATAGGAGAGTCAATGTAAATATTTAATCGTTTTTTATGTGTGCCACAGAATCTTCAAACAGATACTGGTTGTAGGGCAAGGATGCTTTAGTGGGAACAGCCATGATGAGCACCCCTCAGTGTGGGCTGTGCCTGTGCATTTTCTGCTCTTGGGTTTTGTTCCAAACCAGCAAAATCCAACAAAAAGTGTCATCTTTGATTCATGGGTTAATTTTGCAGAGAGCATAAAGTACATTTAAGTGGATTGCTCTGTATTATCAAGTGGCTAGTTATGTCTGCTGTTTTTACTCCTGCTATTTTAAATGTTCTAAAAACTAGTGAGGTATAGGCTTCCAAAAATTATTTTCTAAATTGAAATCAGCCCTGAAAAGATTTGATGGGTAGGGAAAAGATTCAGTGCTCTTTACAGGACAAATCTAAAAGAAAGTGAAATATATATTTTTTTCTCTCTTTTTTTTCTTTTTTTCAGCTATATGGATGTGTATGTATTCATAGCTGTACATGTCTATAATTTCTAGTCCAGTGAAATTAGAGGCTTTTTAATTTACCAGTCCCAAAGATCGATTTAGTCCATGCAACTGGAGCTATGTCCTAAGTGCTAATTTTTGTGTTAATATTTTTTAGCCCTGTGGTTTCAGAACAGTTTCCATATAGCATGGCCTTCATTACTTAATTTAGCAAGTGGCTCCAGTCTTTGACAAATGAGCAGTGCAACACAGCTGGCTGGAGTGCTCATGAGATGATAAGAGCCCCATTCTGGCACCTCCTGTTTCCCTGTGCCAGTCTGCTCCATGGGTGATGCATTTACACCTGTGTGGGGCTCATCTCGAACCTCACTTACTCCTCTTAGTGCCCAGTTACAAATAGTGCACGCAGAGCAAAGAGCCCCTTAACTCAGGAAACTGCCACGTGCTGTTTGTGTCCCACGTACCATTTGTTGTCCAGATTGATCTCTGGAGGCGCAGTCAGTGGGAAGTGTCACACTGCACGTGCCTCTTCAGCAGCTTATTGAGCCTGGGCCTCCTCTGGGTTTTTTGTCAATATGTGTTACTGGAAAATCAATTGGCAAAGCTGCAGCATCACTAAGGGACATGTAAGAGTCAGACTGGGGAAATGATATGTTGGGACCATCACTTCTTTTAGTGCAGGCTGAGGAATCAGGAGGAGTGTGACTCTGAATAGGCTGCTGTAGTCAAAAGGAGGAGTAAATGGTGTTGAGAACATACCAAGGGGAAAATGCAAAATTCTGCACTCTGTGTCATTTTTTTAATAAACTAGATTACTAAATCCACTGGTCCTCCCAGAGTCCTGATCTGATTCTTCTGTGCATAATAGCTGCCTTTAAATGCTCAAGATTGTTTTTAAAGAATTTGCAGATTTTGAAAGAATTCTTTGATGTGAGAGCAGAAAACTGAAAATGGGAGAGTCTAAAACTGAAAATGGGAGAATCATCTACAACTTTTGACATGTATTTACTTACAGCCAATTTTAAACTAAACATGAATAATCCTTTACAGCAGGGAAGCAAGGAAAGCAAAAGGGCCTGTGTATTTTCCTGCAGATATTTTTAAAGATCAGTTGCAATGTAATGGTACTTATAAGCAGATGTTAAAATTACACAACACTTTTTAATGTAACTCTTAGGGTTTAGTTTTTCTGCTTTTAATATCTAAAGACTGAAATGCAGCAGGGCTGGGCATGAATTCTTGTGACACTGGTAATAAACGTTGCCTCGTGGTGTGATTTTGGCACCCTCTTGCCTGAGAGATCAGGGCTCTCTGTTCAGAGGTGGCAGTGCAGCCACAGTGTTCATGGTGCTTCAGTCAAATGAGGTTCTGCATGTGGACTCTGCAAATAATGGAATGCAAAACTAACAGTCAAGTTAATGCTAGAAGTATTATCAAGTTGTGGTTATTTCAGATCTGCCCTTTAATCTCTCTTAGATTAGAATCATTGAGCTGGAGTCGTATTTCAAGTGAGATAGCACTCCATTTAAAAGTGTGTTTATTCAGGTGTTTAAGGAATTCAAACAGTATGCTACCAGATGCTAAAAATACTGCCAAGAGAGCTGGGTTCAGTTTTTAATATCTCACCTGCTGTGGTGGTTAAATATTTACATTGAAGGTCACTGCTGCTGTTTGCTCTTCACTTTCAAAGTGTTTGGCAGTGTGCATTGCAGCTCTGCATCCCTCCTACTCAAGGAGGGAGGAAAAAAGCTCCTGACCTCATCAGAGGGGCAAAAGCAAACCTAGAGTCACCCAGAAGGGAATTGTGTTCATCAACCAGTTTGCTCTCATGTGGGGACGTGCAGTAATGGTCAGAGGAGGGTGGCAGGGCTCGGATAGGTTGGGGGCTCTGGAGAAGCTCACAGAGAGGTGTGGTTCCCAAATACAGCGAGGTTCTCCCAGAGAAGTGAACACCACACTTGCCTGCTGCACTGCTGTTAGACCTTTTGTCTTTTAGAAAAACCAAACACAAACCTCACAACAAGAAAACCCTCCAAATTGTCATGTTGGAAGCTGATGCTTTCAGGACAGTGCTTTTTCACTGTGTGAGGAGTTGTCTGTGCTCAGACCATTAACACTGAGGAAACATGACCTCATGGGTGGCACCACACACTGTTTTCCACAGTTGGTGGCTACACATGTCTCTTGCCTGTGACCATAATGAAGATGGTGGAGAACAAGTGGGAAGGGGAGGAGAAAAGAGTCTAAAACCTGTTATAATTCCATGTGGAAAATGACCACCTACAGATGGTCATGTTTCCTCTCTGTGTTTCATCAATACCCATTGGCTTTTTGTTCCTTTTTGAATGTCATCATCTATTTTAAAGCTTCTGCTTCCCTTCTAGTACCTGAGCGGAGCCTACAAGAAAGATGGAGAGAGACTTTTTCAAGGGTGTGTAGTGACAGGACAAGGAGTAGTGGCTTTAAACTGAGAGTGGGTTAAAATTAGGTAATAGGAAACAATTCTTTCCTGTGAGGGTGTTGAGGCACTGGAACTGGTTGCCCAGAGAAGTTGTAAATGCCCTGTCCCTGGAAACATCCAAGGCCAGGTTGGATGTGGCTCTGAGCAACCAGTCCAGAGTATTTGTCTGCAGATGTGAAGTCAAGGAAGCTTGAGGCAAAATCTGTGTCTGTGTGTTTTCCAGTTGTGTCTTCCTGGCTGTTCTCTGCTGGTGAGGGTGCAGCACATGAGACCAGGAACTTGTAACTTGCCAAGGTGAAATGATTAAAGATCATTTTGAGACGAGTCTTTTCTGTGTTTGTGCTTTTGCACTCCCCACTCATCTGGTCAGACCTGCTGGAGTAGGAGCACTGGCTGTGTTGTTGCTGGCAGGCTGGGGTTGCACAGGTTGTGAGAACAACTGCATAAATGTGTTCTGGTTTGCAAATGTTTTCCTGTGGAACAGTTTAAAAAATGCAGAAGTGACAAGTTGCAGAGCTTCCTGCGCGTGCATTTAGTTTTGTGAGCTGGAGCCAATATTTAAGATCATGGTTCTGTTAGAGCTCTGTGCTTTTAAGTTTTGAATGTCTTTTTAGGTTTTATGTTTTCATACAGCATTAAAGGCATATTTTCTTGTTGGCAGTAGTAGTGTTGTGTTCCTGTTTAGTGCGTTTTCATCATTAAATGTGAGATCACTTTGAAAAAGTTGTGTCCTTATTCGCTCAAACTGATAGATTAATCAATACCACTACCAGTGTGTTTTTCCCCTGCCTGCCGCAGGGTGAAGGCAAATGGGCCCAAGCTCATCCTGTTTCTAAACAGATACTATTACTATGTCAAGATAACTTTCCTGCTCTTTTTTTTTATTTTTTTCCCAAATATTTCTGGGTTCTGAGTGCTTCCTGTGATGGGTTATTTTCAGTCCCTGTTGTGAAAAAATATTATAAAAGCTGTCATTTTTGCCTTTAAGCTCTTAATAAACTGGACACAGAAGACTATAAAACTCTAATAAACAACACACTACAGACATTTGGCGTGATCTTGCTCTGCGTGCACAGTTTATGGTGCTCTTTACCTGGTCTAATGTCCTGTTCTCCTGAAGACCAGACTACGGTTATGGCAGGGATAGAGTTGTATCCTTAACCCCAAGGGAAGCAAAGGTCTGATCAGGCAGGCAACTGTCTTTGTGGTTCCAAATAATGTTGAAAAATCACTGCTGTTGCATGTTGTTTCTAGTTACAACCTCATAGTCCTGAGGATGGAGGAACTTTTACAGAATGAGATACAATTGCCAGTAATTTTCTCTGCCTGGCAGAGACACTGGTATTGGTGGTAGTAGAGCCGTGACCCTGCTGGGCCCCTCTTTGGTTATGCAAGATTTTTGCAGAGACTGTGTGGGAAAACAGAGATTTGGAAATTAAGGAGCAAACTTAATGGGGGATTTCTAGATGGCATGTTTCCTAGTTGTACCCATGCAGACCTAGAGAGAGCCTTTCACTCCCACCAACAAATGCATCAGTAGGAAATTAGTGGAGAGGACGTGGGTGTGCCAGACTGAATGGAGAGGTGAAGAATCCTTTGGCCATGCCCATGATTTTTCTGGAGGCAGATTACGATCTGACACTGAGCAAGCAACTGAATTTTCAGTGTGGCTTTTTGCATGAAATTTTCCCAGCTTTTAACAGTTTATTGCTTGCTAGTAATACAAAGTGAGTAATCCAGTCAGATTATCTGATAAGCTGTTTGTTACCCTGTGGGACCCCAGGGAACACATTAAATCTGTGCTTTCGAAAATGTTTGTTGGGAGAAATTTGTTGCAGAGAGCCGACTTTCTTTCTTAGCAGACAGTACCCTCCTCCAAGGAGGGCTGCTCATGATGCTCTCTGTGGATGTACATTTTGTTGACAGTAATTAGTTGGTCAGTGATTGTCAGGTTTTATCAGTGAACGTTCATCACTTCACTTTCACCCTCTTCCTCCGCAGGTGTTCTTCACTTGATGGAGCACGAAGAGGAGTATGTTTTCACCCTGCCCAGTGCCTATGCTCGCTCAATACTTACCATCCCATGGGTGGAGCTTGGAGGGAAAGTCAACATCAATTGTGCCAGAACGGGCTATTCCGCCACGGTCACGTTCCACACCAAGCCATTCTATGGAGGGAAGGTCCACAGGTACGGGACTTACTGTCTCACTCCTCTTTACCTGCTACTGGATTGCAGTGGAAAGACTTTGGGGTGTCTGTTCAGTTCTTCTCTTCGAATATTTTATAGACAGATACCTGAATTCCTTTTCCTATTAGTGTTGGAGATGACTTACATCTGTAGAGCACAGTTTATTGTAGTTATACATATTATGATGTTTAACTGAGTTGGATATATTTCTCTCATTAAAATAAAGTGAATGTATCTCTCCAGGCTTTGTCACTTGTAAAAGATGCTGTAAATGCAGGATGAGAAAAATGCATGTGGAGAAGGCAATATTTCTGCTACATCAGCTGCTGCTTCTGTGTGTCTTGTGGATGAATTGGTGTTCCAGGTGGAGCTCCTGGAGAGGAGCGAAAATGTCACTGCCTGTAGTGGTAGCTCCCTACTGGGGACTCCCATTTTTGTACTGAAATTCCAGATAATGAAACTGTTATTTACATGTCTTTTGTTCCCCTTTATTAAGGGTGTGAAGAGGCACTGTGTAAGACAGCTTCCTGTCTTGCTTCCATGCTCAAGTTGATGCCACAATCATTAATATACACAGACCCTTTTCTTGTTCCACTCTGGGCTCTCACAGTGTCCATGAGAAGACTGTGCTTTTATATGGGTACCTCTGTTTGATTTCAGTTGGTCTAATTATTCTTCCATATGTTTGTCAAAAATTTCAATGTTGTGTTCAGGCAAATATCTGCATGGGCTGGTTTGACAGGTATTTTTTCTGAAAAGTGGATATTAATAATTCATGCCATCAAGGTGAGTGAAAATTTGGTAAAGTTGTGTGGTATTAGTTTGGTAATTTAGTTTACAGATTAGTTGACATGCCTTGCTAAAGCACATATGTCATGTTTGTAGACATACATATAAAACTTTCCCCTGCATTTTGGTTGTTCAGTCCTACTTGTCCATTTTGCTGACTCTCAGACTAGTTCTTGGGCTGCTGAGACGGCTTTAATCATTGCCTCTCAGCAGCTGAAAAATAACCCTGCAGAGCTAAAGGAAGAAAAGAAAGGTACCTGCAGTCTTTGACATTGGTCTCTGACAGCATTGTGTTCAGGTGTGGAGATAACATATATTGAAAATGTCACACGAAGTTCAGGAGTTGTTTGGGGCTGCTGAGGTAGCCAGCTCTGGGTTAGAGCAGAGTATCAGAGTTTTAAGCTGGGCTACTGCTGTACTTTGGGAGAACGTCATCTCAAAGCTGTTGCTGTGTTAGAAGAGCTTTCCTGGGATGAGTCCTTTGGTTTTGGAGACAGCATCACTACTTTGTTTGAAAAATTGCTTTGTAGGTGTAAAAAGCTGCTTGTAACCATAGCCATGTGGTGCTTTCATATGTTGATAATAAATGGTACCAGTTATTTCTGTGGTCCTTTTTCTTTCCCTCTTGTATTAGGGTCACAGCTGAAGTGAAACACAATCCCACCAACACCATTGTGTGCAAGGCACAGGGAGAGTGGAATGGTACACTGGAATTTACCTACAGCAACGGAGACACTAAAGTGATCGACACCAACAAGCTGCCTGTTATCAGGAAAAAGATCAGGCCCATAGCAAAGCAAGGCCCACTGGAATCAAGGTAAGGGCAGGGGCTTACAGTGCTCTGCTTCTGACCCTTGGTGGGAACAGAGCAGGGAAGCAAACTGCAGTTCTGAATGGTGTGGTTCAGAAATGCCTCCCTTCCTACAGCACATTAGTCTGGGCACAGACAGCTGGAGCTGGGTATTGCTTCCTTGGAGCATAAATTACATTGCAGTGATGAGCACATCCATTTTGTAGATAGGAAAAATGCATGGATGTGTTAATGAGCGTCTGGAAAACGGTAATGCGGTATTTTCACCTGCTTCTTTGAGTGATTGCAACGTGACAGACAAATTAGTCAGTTTGTTGCAAGTAGTATTGCATCATATAATTTAAACTGGTATTTAATGTTTGATATATTTTAGAATATGTATATATAAGTATATAAAATGTGGTGCAATGTGAGTTATAAATACAGACACACACCGTGGTTTTAAGGCTCTTGGCACCCACATCATGTACCTAACTCTGACTAGGTACATTAGGAAAAAACATACTCTGTTATTCACTGTCAATAACTGTTGATGCTTATCTTCAGAAAAATCAATTCTTTTATTGAATTTAGGAACATTTTATTGGAGGATCTAAAATCAGGAGTTAAAGTTATTATCTGTAAACATCTTTATTGTACAACAGTGTCTTGAGTCATTGTGCAGGGTCAGATAATTTTTCTCCTTGTAAGACTGCTTATCCATAAACTCATTTCCCCCTGTAGTTTGGAACAAAAAGAATGCAGTAAATAAGGAAACTAGTAGCTCTTCAGTGTATTTACTGTATATTTTAGATACTAGTAAGCAAATTGCAACCAACCAGTGTCTCTGCAGGATTTGCAGTTTATCAAATAGAAAACAGAAACTCATTTATACAATCCTGGAAACATGAAAGCTGCAGTTGGTTTCAGAAAGAGAGCAAGTTTAGATTGGATTTTAGGAAAAAATTCCTTACTGTGAGGGTGGTGAGGCACTGGAACTGGTTGCCCAGAAAAGTTGTGGATGCCCCATCCCTGAGCGTGTTCAAGGCTAGACTGGATGGGGCTCTGAGCAAGCTGGTCTGGTGGAAGGTGTCACTGCCCAAGGCAGGGGGGTTGGAACTGGATGGTCTTTAAGGTCCCTTCCAACCCAGGCCATTCTGTGATTCTAATATTCTTTTCAGTGTTTTTCTGGGCAGTTTCTGCTGGGCTGATATAAGGCATTGCATCCAGAAGTGTCAGCTGTGTGAGAAACACGTTTGGCTATATACTGATAATTATTGTAACTGGGAATGTAGAGCACAGACCCAGAAGGGCTCCCTGGATCAGTGCATCAGTTCCTCTGTTAGTGACCTGGTGGAAACAGTCAGTGTCCCAATTTAATGCACTCTTGGCTTTTGGCTGACATTCCTTTAAATGAACCACAAATAAGCACAGGATAAATGCCTGTCCTTTGAGGGTGGATCATCAGTAAATAATGTGAACCGGAAATCAATCCACCTGCTTTGAGAAAAGAAACCTCAGGTGGTGAAGAGTCAGCAACATGAACAGAAGCTGCCAAGAAAATTAGCTTGCATGGCAAAATACCAGGAGTTGGACAAATCTGAAAATCTGGTCCACAAACACGATGGGTATCCCAGGAGAGTGATGGTTCCCAAGCTCTGTGACTTGCAAAACCAGCATGGAGAGCATGGCAGTGGCCTGCAACTCCCCAGCTTCGGCACTGGGCTGTGCCAGAGGTGTTCTCACTCTGTGCCTTGTGCTCCCTCTCCACCCCCAGGCACCTGTGGCAGCATGTCACCAACTCCCTGAAGGAAGGGAACATCGATGCAGCCACGGAACACAAGCACCGCCTTGAAGAGAGACAGCGAGCAGAGGAGAGGCAGCGAGCAGCTCTCGCAACACCCTGGAAACCCAAATATTTTGTCAAAGAGGTACTTGGAGTCCCTTGTTTTAGACTCTTTTGTGTGTTTCTGCACAGAGGAGGATGCTGGTACAGGTGAATGAATGTCTGTGGGTTTTACCATGGGCTAATGTTCTGTACCAGTCATTGCTTTAAATTCTCTTTTTGACAGAGTCTGGCTCTTGAAGATCAATGGATTTTTCCATGTCTCTACTGTATAAACTTGTTCATTTTTCTTCAGTTAGATTTATTTTGATGTGGATTTTTGGTACTTAATGTTAAGCCCTTAAAGCAGTGTGTTTTTCTGTAAAATCCAGCCCTTAGTTTGCAAATGCTGCATGATCACATCCTCTGCTAATCCTGGTCTCAGCACACTCAAGTGAGCAGAGTCTAGGGATATTTATCCAATGTAACTAAGCATGGGCATCCTAAACACATCTTGGGTTTCATTTGTGTGAAAGGAAATAGATTTTACTGAGTTTGTCTTTGCCCTTTCTTGCAGCAAAGGTGGAGGGGAATTAATACTGACAGAGGGAATTGTTGTCACATTAGCCAGTGTGTGCAGCTATTAAACCAGCAGTTTATTTGTTACATCTTCCCATTGCCTCTCTTCCCCCTGGTAGTTTTCCCTCCCACCCTGATTACTTGTCAGTTCATTAAACACAGAATTTTCAGATGACAGGAGTGACTTTTTGATGTTTAGTCTTATTTTAGTTTTTATGTGGACACACACACAGATCCAGTATTTATAAATCTTGTTTGTAAACTCTCCTTAATTTTCTTGCAGGGCGATGGCTGGCTGTACTTGAATCCTCTCTGGAAGACCCATTGATGGCAGAGAGCAGTTGCTCATAACTTTACCTGAAAGGCATTAAATTGATACAGTATGTAACTTCAGGATGTCATGGGATAGGTCCTGTTACCAGAAGATCCCCACGGGAAGCTCCGTACTGTGAATGATGCATCTCAAAATAACCCGAGCTCGAGTTTATTCAGGAACCATTTTGTGTGTCCAGATACACAGACACACATGCACACACCCATAAATACACACATGTACACACAGTGTGTCTGTGTTTGTGTGTGTATTACTTACACTACATGTAAACAAGTACAAACACTAACAGCGATTCAAAGACCTGTTCCTCTAAGTGTTAGGGCACAGAGCTCTGGCTGGGCGCAGCTGGGGTTCCCCGAGTTGTGTGCTTGCAGGATCAGGCCCTGTGCTAGTATTTAAGAAAATACTTTTTTATTAGTACTGGTTAAGGTTTTTCTATTTTTCACTTTTGCCAAAAATGTTTTGCACTTAAGATGTGACGTGTCTCTTAATGGCAGTTGTTCTGTCTAAGCAGTCACCAAGTAACTCACTTTGACATAAGAATGATACACTGACTGCGCTCGCTCTTGGGATGCTGAGTTAAGGGCATGTTTCCTGTCACTTACGAGTGTGAATTTTCTGCCATCCTGTAAGAAGTAGCAATACCTTCTCAAGAATGTTGTTGGCACTAACCCGTTGTGTCCTCACTCTTCTGTCTGTTCATACTTCAGCTGTTTAATTGATCTCTCTGGTCACCCCTGACCAGCTGCTCTGGTAGTTCTCTGGCTACTGTCATGCCAGCACTGCTGGCTTGAATGTTCCACTGAATCCCTTCTGGCAGATGAAACTGCAGTGTTCCAGCTCACTCCTGCCTCAGCTTTCCACCCGCTGTAGGAGAGGCATGGCAGTACTGGGCTCTGCTGGTCACAGCCTTTGCCTTTCCAGTGGAACCACTGCTGGTGCATTCAGGCTGTGCAGGAGCCCCATCCTTGTGTGTTGCTGTGCTGTGTGTGAGCTTTCCCCACCAGCCCAGAGGTGGGTCCTGTTGACTGCTCTGGAAAAAGAGCTACTCAGAGTCCCTAATCTGTGTTAGGGCTCCAAGCAGTCCTGTATTCCAGTTTCTTATCCTTTTGACCCAGGGGATTGCTTCCAGAGGAAACATTTGGATGAGTTGAGATGATACAACTAGTCTTCTCAGATAATTTTCTGATGTAAAAGTAACAATTTACTTGCTTTGTAAGGAAACCACTGTGACACTGAGAGTGGATTCTAAATGTGTGTTAAGGCTTTGTTGCTTTTTAGATTGTATTTGTTGAAAGTGAAGATGTTTTTGAGAGAGGTGGCAGCAAAAGGCACTTGTAAAATGTGCTGACTTCTGCTCAGTGCTCCTTTCCACAGTGACCCGTAAAGAAACCACTGTATTTCTAACCCACAGTAGCATGGATGCCTAACCTGTCTGTAGTACTGATTAATTTTGTGCCTTTTGTCTGCTATCTTAATACACTAACTTATGCTTCATAGATGTTACACAAAGATATTTAGCTCAAAGCACTGCTCACATCAGTCCTTGTGCATCCTGCATTTTGGTTTTTTGGTAGGTGTCAATCTCTTGAACAAATGAAAAGGCTGAGCGGAGGTGTGTACACAAGGAAACATGCCATTAGTTGTTCTTTTGGACATAATATTTAATAGATCTTTACATTTGAGCTTCAGATCCCTATTTAATGAAGGTGTGGCTTCCTTTTCCTCCTACATCCTACTTTGTCTGCTTGTTTGTCCTTTTTTTCTTTTGCACATTAGAAAGATTAATATTCTAAATGATTTAAATCCTATTTTTTAAAAGAAGTGGACTGTATGAGCTTGGTTTTGTACCTGACACTTTTTTTTTTAAGGAAAAAAATATTTTTTAGGAATAGTTGATGTAATAGTTTTCTGTAACAAAACCAAATGATGCTGTTGTAGTATTTACCGAACTTCTACCAAGTATCATCAGGAAAATGTGTTATCACCTGCAAGAATTCACTTTATATGGATCCACTCACGTTCTAGAGGTTAGTCTGTAAGTACCTAGAAGTATTGCTACAGCCTGTAGTATCATCACAAAGAACAATGGACAAAGCAGAATGAAACACATGGAACATCCTCCCAGAACTCTCTCACACACCAAAGAATAAGACATACTCACTAAAATAGCCATTGCAAACCTCTCTGTGTCAGGCATGCAGGCCTGTGCCACTGAAGGAGTAGACCTCCTTCAGCTTTGATGGTGTGACTGTTGAGGCTACAGAGATGCTGTAGCCTTTCTTTTAAGGAGAAATTTGAGTAATTTTCTGCTTGTATTTTATTGAAGATTTTTTCTGTCTGCATGGTTGGTTGTTCTGCATGCCAAGAACATTCCACTTGTGCTCTGATCAATGTTTTGTTTTGTTCTGATGCTGTAAGAATCCCCTGATGCCATTACAAGTGGTTCTTTCCCAAAGTGACTTGGGAGACACAAACACAGAAACAGTCTTTTCTGAAAAGATCCCATCAGTGAGAGATTCCAGAATAGGATTCACAAGTGTCATTTTATTTTTCTGATAGTCATGTGTTCGGTATATTTCACAGGACTGAAAAGTAAATATTCATAAGCCTTATTCTGTAGGTCGTTCCAATAGCTGTCTTGGAATTGCAATTAAATACTTTCCTTTTCAAGTAGCCAATGTACACTGAATTGTAATGTAAAACCTTCATGTACTTCAATTTTTTTTGTGTGCACACCTGTAGAAAGCCTATGCAACCTTTTTCTTTCCTAAATTAGAAATGTTCAGAAGAAAAATTTATACCTTTATCATTTAAAAGATGCTCTGGCAGTCTCTTCTGATTTGCCTTCCTTTCATAATTTGTGAATTTAAAATGAGAATGCTCATGAATAAAAGATTTGTTTCCTTTAGTAGTGGGACGCCCTCTCTCTTTCCATGGGAGCATAAGTTTGCCTGTACCAGTTCCTGGCTGCCCAGGAGTTGTGCAGCACTTGGGTACCTGTGCCTGCAGGGTTCTGAGGAGCCATTTGCCAGCTGAATCCTGGCTTGTTCTGGGATTTTGTGCCCTGTTCATTCTGTGAGACACGCTGTAGGTAAGTTTTTGTTTAAGCTGGACAGCTCTACCCAAGGAAAATGGGGCTGGGCAGAACCATGGCTTTAAGAAAGGCTGGGGAACATACACCTTATTTTGACAAGTAAAAAAGAAATAGGTTAAGGTGACCCCTTGTTTCTGGAAATCCTTTTGATCTTAACAGATTCTTGATATCTCTTAAAACACAACTCTGCATTATTGCAGCATTGGACACTTGCCTGGGAAGGAAAAATGTGCTTAGAGACTACACAAGGATCCTGGTCAACATTTTTCAAGTGTTAGGTAACGCCCTTCTGGTTTTCTTTAAACATTCAACCACAGTGTTGGAAACTATCTGCTGGAACACTGTTTTTATGCAAAACAGAAAACAACACTGGCTGTAAATAGGGTAGGAAACACTGCCCAGTTGTGTTCCTTGCCTTCCCATGGCATTGATTCAAGGCCATGTCTTGGAGCAGTTTACACACTTGGGTTATGCCACAGCCAAATATGATTTATTTTCAGTACAGAAGGCTAATCCAAAGCATTCAACTGCTTTTTCAAGAGTAAATCTATCAAGATGTTTAATTAATGACTTTTCTCCCCCTATGTTATGAAATTGCTTCTACAAGTCAAAATATTTCTTCTGGGATTACCAACAGCACTGTCTGCCTCACTGCTCTCAACAGTAATGATTAAGAGATACAAAACTTATGCAACACTGGCTGCCAGATGCTTGCTGTTTCAGTTCCTTAGCAACTCCAAACAGGTTTAAGTATTTTTTTTTACTTAGTATTTTACTCTTTTATGGCAAATTATGCTTCAAAATTTGACCTAGTAGAACAAAGGCTGTAGCTAAGGAAATAGACCATGGAGGTGTGTCTGAGGATGATGCAAGATGGTGGTTATCTTCGCTGGTGAAAGTGCTTTCAGTTCTCCCAGAGAACAGGTGGGAGTTCATTTACCTGAGTAGTTCTAGGATGCAGGTGTGCAAAAATTCCTGAGGAACCAAGGAAGGTGAGACAATGCCTGCCAGTTCTTCTTTGTACTGTTGTTTTCTAAGTGGCTGCCTCAATGACTTCTAATTTCATTTTAACTGCTGAAAATTGGCAGAAGTCTTGAAGTTGAGTTCAGAAAGCTCAGGTAAGTGGTAGGCTGGGATTGCTCTGGGTGGCTTAGATTCACTTATTTCTGATGTTAAAGAGAACACTGTCAGCTAAGGTGGAAAACAATCCGATGCACTGTAAGGATCCCTAAAGATGGGAGGACAATCTTGTATTTTTTTAAAACAGGGCTGAGTTACTGCTAAGCCACAGACTGACTGGCAGAATCTGCCCTGCTGCCTTCAGGTGTTCTTCCAAGTGTTAGATCCCTTATTTCTTAACCAGTGGTGATGGGGCAGGATCCAGATTTGCCTGGAAGCAGCAAGTTACTGGAAACTGTGCATCACATAATCCCCTCTTGTGCTGGTGGGTAAAGCAGCTGTAACAGTTGGAGCTTCTCAGATGCTGCAATACATGTGGTTGGGAAAGATGGCTGCTGTTCCCTGAAAATGCAGCAGCCACTGTAAATTCAGAACAGCAGAGGGACTACATTTGTCTTAAGAGGTTTAAGCTGGAGGGATGTTAAGGAGCTGCTGTGGCTTCATTGCAGCAGCTTCATGAGATCAGGAGATGGATTATGGAGTTCCAATAACTTAATTTATGACTAGGGCTATAAGCAACATGTTATCACAGTAATCACGACAAAACTGACACAACAGCCTTAACACAAAACTTGAATTAACTTTATTTTCCCCTACAGTCAACAACTGGTCTGCATTGAGCTTTAAAGCAACAAAATAAAATGAAATTTCCAAACGACAGGGGGCCAGAAATCCAGATTTAATTACTGTTGTGAAAATGTTGCAGCTGTAGAATTGGTCTGTATAAACCATCGGAGTCAAAAATGAGTTCGTAAATCAAAAAAATATTCTACACCTTGAGAAAGAAGTCAGCAGTAACATTCTCACAGAACACTGTAAATTTACATTTTCTTCATGAAAGGTACATACTATTCTGCATTTTACATCAAGTTATTGATGCAAGGTTTTTTTTCTATAAAAAGTTACAACCTGTGGCAGGAAAACAAACTGCAAAACCCTTTCATTTTAATTAAAGAAAATTTTCAAGTCTGTATAAAGTTCTATAGCTGGAAAGTGAACATGTTCAGTCTCCATTTATATTTTAGTGCATTTAATTGGACAGTTTTCACCACTTAAAAAAAAGTATAAAAGACAGACAAAGCAAATAGCACTACAGCAGGAATTTCTTCAATTGATGTAAGCACTCTAAATAAAAATGCAGAGAAACAGATATCCAGAAAAACTTCTACCCTCACAGGAAAGGCAGTGAGGGGGGAAGAGGTTTGCAAATCTTCTACCTCCAATAGCCACAGAAAAAGGGTTTTGTATACCTGTCAACCTTCTTTTCCCCAATAAACAGGCTATACTTGTTTTACCAATGTAAACATTCACCTAAAATAGATAAATTTCTGTTCTGAAGCACCAGCTGCTACACGGTGCTCAGTTGTATGTTACTATAGCATTCATTACTGTCGTTTCAGATCTTTCAGGAGGTTACAAATTTAGCCCTTGTATCTACGGTGTGCAAGATTTGCCTTGTCTACCTTGTGAATGGCAATGTAAGGCAGGAATACTGCAGTCCCCTGTAGAACAAAAGCAGCTGGTCCAATTAATCTGTCCTGTCACCTCTTGTGAAAACTGCAGCTTTGCTTCTTACACTCCAGCTCAAAACCAGCCTGCAGCAAGAGTAAAAGGACATTGAAAGAAACCATTGACAAATAATCATGGGAGTAACTTGTTTTGAAAGTTGAATTTGGGAGACCTCTGCCACCTCTTTCTTGTTGAAAAAGAGGCATTTTCAGATGTCACCATTCCAGTTTAGATACTGCTGCTATTCAGCTGAACAGTGTTCTCCAAAAAAGATTGACAAGTATGCATGTGCCAAGGACCAAATTACAGGGTTCTTTGGTAAAGTCAGTCCAAATTCTCAACATATTGGAAGGATAATATGTACCAATAAAAAAAATGCTGCTAGACTTGGATAGCAGCTCTATCTTGCTTCACATTACAAATCTAAAACAGCTGTTCTCAATAAGCCAATACTTTTAATCAGACATTGCCTGAAAATTTTATACAATAATCTGGACCAATGATGGTTCTGTACCCTCATGTTGCTGTGAAACATGATTTGAGCTAAAGGCAAAGACTGGTTATCTCAAGGACAACTGCTTCGTATTAGCAATCAGAACAGTGTATTTAAACTGTCTTCCTGTTGGGTCTCTTGCCTTTCTTTAAAATTAGTTTATTCTTAATGTAGCCACGCTTCCTTTTGGAGGTCTAAAAAGAAAAACAGAATAACATGTATTAGTTAATGATTTAGTCTTGACCGCAGTTTAACGTTGTGCATTTCAATTCCTGATCTTTAGATTGATTTTAAAGAGCTTAAATGCTAAGCCCTCAACTAGGCATTATCCAGTTATTATTTTTGATGCTGGCATTGTTAATTCCTGCCCACCAGTTGCTTTTGCACAAGATGCACTTTTGCAAGCCCCATCTACCAGATCTGTAGAACTGTTTTCAAAGCTTGTGCTGAGGCAGAATTAATAATTAACCAGCATCATAAAACTCTTAATATGCCCAAAGAGCACAGTTGGTGTAGAGTGTTTGTTTTGTTTGGCAATCCCTTTCTGCATATTTTGTACTATTTCGCTCGCTTAGAAGTTAGGTAGAAATATTTGCTCAAGGTATTTTTCAAAAGAAAAAAACCTGAATAATCCCATTTTAGTCTTCGGGGCTCTGCTGTTGCTTTGTAGGCTACTTAGCGTGTTTTAGACACTTTTTAAAGGTAGTAATGGGGGGAAGCATTAATGTTGGTCACAGGTTAAAATTAACTTCAAAGTTGTGTCCATAGTTAAGTGTGTGGCACGTACAATTGTCATTCAACATGACTGCCAGGAGGCAGCTCCCACACTTGCTGCACTGTACTGTGCTTACCAGCAGGCTCTATCATGTCAATTTAATTAAATTTTTTTAAAACAGTAACAACAACATTATTATAATATGTTGAGACAGATACAAACTAATACGTAAGACACATCATATCTCGGACCTTGAGCGATGTCATTCCTAACATGACAGGAGACAGACTGAACTTCCAGTAGGGAATCAACTGCTGAAAAACTGTGGCTACTTAACTAAGGAGCCCTCAGAATGCATTTAAGAAATCCTAGTTTAGATATTTGCCCTATGCCCTCCACTGGTTCTCTGATTTCTCTGGGAAGTAGAGCCTGTTTGTACTGCAAGAGTTGGTGATGGATCAGACATTGCATCAACTTGTATCATCTTCAGACAGAGAATCGACCCATCCATGGCTTAAGTGGGGTCAGTGCATCTATCATGGCTAAATGTAGCTTCGCTTGTCACTTAAGATCAAAAGTTAGTGTTAAATGGATGATAGACACAATAAAGCTTATAATTTCCTTTCAAGATAATGTCTAGCTTCAGTGGCAACTCCCAAATGCCTTATTTTATGTACTTCCATCCAATTAGAAAAATAAACATCTTGACATTTAACATCCTCTACTTAGAAAGAATATTCTTTACTTGTATTTCCATGACACAGTGTAAGTTTACTGCCTATACTGATCAAGTTTACTAGACCAGCTTCTGGAATTCCTTTTGCAACATCTATTTGAATATATAGAAAACAGATGTTGTGAAGGAGAGGACCGTAAGAGTCTCCCCAATGCCTCTGGTAACAGATCTTTCTTTACAGGCTGAAGTAGCAAAGCACAACAAATACTTTTAAAACCATGAAGATGACTTCAAACAGTAAGCAGACAGACACTAAAGTTCCATCAACAAAAGTTTCATATTTAATTTATTTCATACAAAATCGCCATTTTTAAACTTCTAGGCATCACTACTTTCAAACAACGTCAGAAAGCAACTTCCACATTATTAACTTAGTGAGCCAGTTACTGAAACATGAATTGATGTACTTTAGAGATTATACTTCCAGTTACATGAAGACTTAAGAGTTGTAACAGTCAGTGACACACTCTATTTCCAGTTAGCGTTCTGCCTAAAAAAAATCTAGCCTTGTGTCTTCACATGCTTTTAAGTTAAGCAGACAGTAAATTAACAATTATTACCAGCAGGCAGGTCTGATATTGGACACTAACATGAACAGTATCCGTAACATTCTGGCTAGTGGAAATACATAATTCACCAGCTATTTGATTCACTGTTAAAAATAAACTCCTGACCCCTTTCAGCTACTTCACTGGGAACCCACCTTCTTTGACAAATACTTCTGTTTCGGTACAATGTTGGTTACTCTAGGTTTATGATCCAATGTCTCTCTGTTGTCTAGTTGTTTGACCTTGTATATTCTAACAAGCCAGTGCTCTGAGGTAAAGGCTTCCTCCAGATGTTTAAATTTAATGTCTTTGTTGCCTATCTCTGCGTTGCGTGTACGATCGAATCCTGGGGGTGTCCGGAAATCCAGCTATAAAAATTAAAGTTGCATATTAGTTCGAGACAAAACCCAAAACACTGGTCACTGCAAACTGTGGAATTTCATATCACAAGGCCACAAGTCAAGGCACAACACTTTTCTTGCATTGGTTATTGCTACACAGAAAAATCTCTCAGATCCTTTTTACAATTAAGAAAGGGAAGAAATCATTCTGACTCCTACAGCTGTCACAGGACACAGCACTTAATGTCTCAAAAAATATGCCATGTCCGCATTCAGTGATGACACAATTCAAGGGACAGCTGGAGGTGTGGCAGCCTGCAGTGGCTTTTCAGCACAGTGCTCTCTCCTACAGTGCAGCAATTTACACTTTCATGGTTTTCCCTACAATCTGGAAATAGTTCACAATTATCAGTTAAATCTGACCCCCCCGTGTTACAAATGGGATCTGCTGAATGAAGGATTCCTGGGCTAACACAGCAGAAGGAAGAACCCCTGGTGACAGCAGCAAGGGAAAGAAAGGAAATTAAAAACCAGGTTTAGCTACATCCTGGTGCCTTATGCTTTCAAAGCAGGATGACAACTGCTGCCCTTACTACAGAAGGGTAGTGTTGTTTAATACAATGATGCGACTTGGATAGAAATCATGTAGTTTGTGACAGATACTAAATAGACAACAGTTCACTTGTGTGTTGCTATTACAAGAAGCAAGCTCTCCATAAGGTGACAGTTAATGCTTTTGTGAGCACACAGCACAGTGGAATCAAGATAACTCATCTGGGGCAATGTGAAGGACAGCAAAAAACTAAGTACAAGTGCAGGTGAGCAGCAGAAATGCTTTTTGCTAATGGTTATGTACAGCAGACCTTGCCTGGGTGTGTTTTAATTTGTAAAGCCCACTCTTACTGCTGATTCTTCCACTGCAATACTTAATCTAAGAGATAAAAAATACATCAAAGTAACATTTTTTCCTCACATTTCAAATACGATTCAGTAGAATTTGTGGCACTAACCTGCATCTCTCCAAATCTGTAATAGGACATTTTATACATGAGGCAGTTCAGCAAAGTTGGAGAACCTGCCTTGTCTACGCGGAATTCTCCCTGAGGGGTAAAGTAATCACTTTCCTTTAAAAAAAAGAAAGACAATACAGAGTCAATATAAACTGAAATATTAAGGTAATTTCTCCTTCCTTTCTCCACAAAAAAAACCCTGAGAACCTCAACTGACTTTTACAGTTTAAAAGCTGAATTAAGGCAACCTTAAAATGAAAATGATGGTGCTCATTAAAGGTGAAATAGTTACAAACTACCTGCTTGTCACCCAGCCCCCAATGGATCAGTCTCCTTAAATCCCTATTATCTTCCTGCTACAATTTCATCACTTCACAGTAAGTGGTGCTGGAAAACTGATCTCACACTGTAAAAGTTAGTTGGGCATCTATGAAAATGATTCTTCAGAAAGGTAAAAAGCACTGTATGGATAATATATTGACAACAGGTCTGCAGGGTTACCATAAATTTCATATGTGCACAGTGTTTAGACAAAGAATTTCTGCCATTTCCATCTCCAGTACAAGATGAAACTACACACATGGGCTACTCCCTTAAGCCTGTGCTCAATATCTGAAAGTTTTTGTTAGGCTTAAGAAAATATTACTACAGACTTCTGCAATCTGGGAGGTGTTTGAACAGCTTAAACTCTACACGAGTCAATATTAACACTTTCACTTGTCTCCTACTATTACAGAGTTTGAAGAAATTTGTAATGCTGACTATTTAAACAGTCTGAACACTCCTGATTTTTTTCAACTATGTGATGGTACACAGTGAGACACACACAAGAACTACAAAAGAGATCCTGTACTTTCAGTATCATGCAAAAAAAGCAAAGCTTTTGAGGTTACTGACCTACTGTTCTAGGAAAACAACTCAAGCACATTTTTCAAATAAAATTGCAATTAGTAGTAGGGATTTCTCTCCACTGTAATGAGCACTACCAGGAAAGTAGTAACATAAATAAAAGGTTAAAAAAAGAGGAAAAGTAGAGGTTCCACTTACCCGAATATCTTTAGGATGTTCTCCCTCTGCTATTCTCACCATCCACAAGAACTTATTAATATCATCACCAGAGTAGCCAATCACACCACCAAATATAATCAAAACATAATCCACATCCAGGCTTCTCATGATCTCGTATGCTGCCGACTCATTTGATGACATTGCCTTTCCCACCTGCATCATAGCAAAAATATCTTAAATATCTGCTTAGCTGCCTACTGAACAACTCCACTGATCAACAGGGACAGACCAAATCCCAGGAATCCTGTGCCATGTGCTCTAGGAGGACCCTGCTTGAGCTGGGAGGTTGGATCAGATGACCCACTGTGGTCCCTTCCAATCTGACCCATTCTGTGATTCTGTAATAAATACTTACCAACCAAGGCCAACATTTTCATTCTAGATAAAGAAAACCCATTGTGGATATTTAGAAACTCCAAAGTCCAACCTAAACTGAAATATTTTTTCCTCTGTAAGAAGAGTGTTGCCTGTTGAAATGAGTATTTTGAGTATAAAATGTAGCAACAAAGGTGTTTTCTTTTGTGGCATCTACAGATTTTTCAAGTCAGAGCTGTATTGACAAAACCTTTATGGCAGAAAATTCCTCATTACAAATTATTTTCAAAGCTTTAGACACAGCCTAAAGCAAATAAATTATTTAAACTGTCATTCCTTTTCTTTTTCTTTGAGCTCTGTCCTTCATTAATGAAACAGCTATGCAGCATTAGTCTCAGTAGCACACATGCACCCTTAGCATTGAATTCAAGGTAAATTTACAGAGAAAGTCTCAGAATAAAACTTTAAAAAGTTGTATCCAGCACCTCTTCCATCCTGATCACTTACCACACTTGAAAAATTCACTTTGGTCAGCAAGTGGCTTTCAGTTCAGTAGCTTTGTTTGCTACTGAAGCTCTTGTACTTAAAACATAATAATGTGTGGCTGTAGTGAAAGGGATTATTATACAACAGTAATAAGACTGCATCTGAATTGGTACCATTCAGCTAAGAGTGTAATTAGAGAATGCTAAGCTTTGGCTGCAAGCTGTCAAAAAGACCAAGAACCTCAGCTTCTTGGCCATTATCTTAATTAATGTGAGGTTATTTGGCAGATTTCCATCTCTGTGCAGGAGGAAATCATCTGGACAGATCTCCAGGGCATGCCTCATTTAGAGCACAAGTTCAGGTATTCGCCACGATGCACATTTTTATTGATGGGTCCCCCCTTATGGAGTGCTCATTCTGAAATGGAACTTGACAGCAGCAGCAGTTGTACTGGAGAGAATTCTTTACTGAAAACCATCATTGCTAATTGCTGCAATGTGAATGGTTATTGTGTTTAGGCAACACAGATGACCTCCATAGTCTCTCTATTCACATGATGACCCTTGTCCTGCAAGGATCTGTGGGTTTAGATACAGCATCTGCACCTCTACCTCTTGTAGAAGAGGGAGGCACATAGAGCTATCAGAACTGAATATCCATCAAAACACACTAATGCTTTCAGGACAGCAACCAAATTAGAAGTGCCTCAGAGTATACGGCAATGCTTGCTGACTGATATCAGACTGCTATTAGCACCAACAGTACAACTTCCCAAGTTTGCTTTTGGCTGATGTGACTTTCTGGCCCCTATCAAAAGCATGTACATGGGATTGCCCCCCTCCCCAGTACACATTTTCAGGACTCTGTAAGCTCAGAGCACAGCTTCATTAATCTGTTGCTGTTGTACACTGCTTTTAGGCAGATCTGTTCCAACTGCTGTACTCACTACTGACACAAGAAACTATCCTAATACATTCCTCAAGCCCTTCCTCCATTCTGTCCCATAGCAGGGCACTCTCGGAAGAAATGGGCACTGAGTGATGACTGATGTCATGCCAGAGTGAGGATGAGTCATTTCATAGCACCTGGTAAGGCTGCAACCCAGCTACAGTGTAGAGCAATCTCTGATTTCTGAAACAGTTGCCCAAGGTGGTGCCCCTGTAACCACAGGCAGTGCTAACACCCTGCCTTAAGCATGTGAATGTACAAAGCTGAAGCTTAGTCTTCAGGAGTGTAAGAAATTAAATGTGCAGATGTTTTTGTGTAACTGCAAATTTGAGAAGACAGAATTGCATCAAATCTGCTACACTTCCCTTGCTAGTCAAATTTTCTCTAATTTCCAAGATACCTGAAAATTTGTTAATTTGTGTGGTCAGTTTTCACATGCCATTCAAAATTCATTCAGCAATAATACTGTTGAACTGAAATGATCCCATTTTGGACAGGCCAGTAAAGGAGCAGTACCAGCTAAACTGCTGTAGCACTAATCCCAAGTGGAATGGTTACATTAGCTTTTGTTTATCCTCCCACAAAGAAAAGAATGGAAAATAAAGTGGAAGTCTTGGAAGTGCCAAGTAAACAAAGCTAAATCAATCCCTATACTCAAATTCTAATAAATGCAAAAACCATGTTCCTTCCACCTTTTTGTTTCTGACTCTATGGAACTTCTCCTTAATATCACACTATCTATCAAGAGACATTTACAAATTCATACTGGACTGCAACGGAAACGTTTTGGTGCTTCTACTCCATAGAAAACTATCACCCTTACCAGGGCAATGTGGCTGTTGTTCCAAGTATTGTTGTCAACCAAGGTTGTTCGGTTGGCCATTCCTGCTATTTGATAACCATAATCCCACCACGACATCACTCTGGCGTGCTCATCTGTGTTTTGTCTGAGCCAGTAATAGGCTTCTCTGAAGTCATCCAGGATATTTCGGGTGCTGGAAAACAGGTCATTTTCTTCTCATCAGTACAAATACTAGCAATAACTGCACCACAATAAATCTGGGCTTACAAAGAAGGGTTTTCTTACAACTTCAGCTCCCTCTGAGGGATTTCGTCACTAGCAGTTCAAGTTTGAACTCTCTGACAGCTGAATGGCCAGAAGCTGAACTGCTTCTAAAGATATGTCTAAGTGCATTTCCATTCAAACAAATTCTTAAACAAGTTTTCCAGGTGCTTTTTAAACCATCACCTTTATTGGCTTTGTGTAGAATTATTTTTATATATTTACATTAAGTTTTTCAGAAAACGTTGAAATCTTTTTGAAAATTAGAGTATTAAGGGTTTTTTATTCAAGTGACAATTCTGCCTTAATATAATAAGAAGTGATTTTAAAGAAAGTAAAGCATATTGCTCATGCAAAGGCAGTAGAAAGGCTTTTGCCCTTTAATCACTTTCAGACCCACAGACCCCACTTACCCGTCATGGTTATAGGAGGCCAGAACCACGCTGGGGCTGGAGTACGCATTGCTGGTTACCCAGGTACAGTGAACAGCAAACATCATCAACAACATCAGCATCAGCATAGTCACGATGTTTTTGATATTTGGACCCAGTCCTTCCTCTGCTTTTTCCTGTTCAGATACATGTTTCCTCACTTTGCCTGCCTAAACAAACACAAATTTATCTGTTATGGCAACTTTTATCACCCTTGACAATAGAATCCATGTTTCCTGACTTTTAGCTCTTGCTTCCTCCTCTCACCTTATCATACAGGTTGCCAGGGTTCCTTTTATCATCCTCATCACTGCTGTCCTCTATTGGTGGATTTTCCCTCTTCATATCATCACCCAAATAACGCTCAAAGACATTGGAGAAAGCGATTGCTGACAGCATACAGACCACTGGAGTCAAGGTGAGCATCAGTCGAACCATCACTCCAGCAAAGTAAACGGCGCTGATTGCATACAGAGCAACTGCAAAGAAACAAACCTACTGATGACATTTAGAAAATAATTCATTGACTGCACACGTACATGCTTCTCCATAAAACTACTTCTGGAAGTGAGTTGAGCATCTGTCTGTATAAAGGCTCGAGTGTGCATCTTGCATTTCATTGCTTTCTAATTTACAGATGTACAGTTGAATTAACATTTATGCCTGTTAAGTCTCAAACCCTTCCTGAGGTTCACCTTGACAACTGCTAACAATAACACAACCCCATTTTCATATTCATTAATAATGTGTCAGAATGTACATTATTAGTGATATTTAATATTACACGCCAAAAATACTACTAGAATAATAGGTAGCTTCATTTGATTAAAAAGGTCAAACAGACATGGACCAAACAAGTTACTGGAACTGAAAAAGGAAGTGTTACATTTTAATGCAAATATTAAATTTAACTTAAGCTAAAGATATCTGTGGACAAATTGGGGGCTTGTCTACATTATAATTCCATAAGATGAATAATATTATATTGTGAGCCCTATTATGAAGGATGTTTTCCTGAAGAATACTGTTTACACTCTGCCTCCCCCTAAACTCAAACCAAGATTTTCAGAATAATAAGGAGTATTCAGAACACTTTTCTTGGATGGACCCCCCCCCCCTCAAATAATGCTGTATACACTCATTAGGAACATCTCATAGTGGGTTCCTTGTGAGAGATTCCTTGTCTGCTACAGTTTAACAACATCCTCTTGTGAAAGATTTGCCACAGAAATCATCAAGGGACACTAATTTATCAGATTACATTACATAAGTATCTTTTGCTTTGTAGTGAGGCACTATGAGTCCTCATCCTCACTCAGAGGTGTCTCTCTGCTCTCTTAAATGGATGATGCAGCAGTAGGAAGCCGAAAGCAAGTTGCCCCACTGGTCTTCACAAGGATTCATTGTAAGCCACAGAGCACAGAATACTTCAGAGTCACTGGATTTAACCCAGCAAACATTCCCACTGCCCCACACACCTTTTAGGTAACGAGGCAGCTCTGTTAGTCTGGAGCTTCCTGTCCCTGTAAAAACCCAACACCTGAGTAATCTTCACTCCTCCATATGGGCTAAAACCCCAAAACACATCCTTACAAGCCTCATGGATAATCTCAGAAATCTGCGGCAGAACCGACCCACAGCGACACCTCATTCAACCCCACCTCTTGGAGCTGCACTCCATCACCATTTCAGCAACTCTGCTTTTTTATAAACAGTTTTAAATACCACTGGGTGCAGACACCTTTCAATAATCATCTTTAAATACATCACTTTTAAACATTTTTTAGAACAAGCCATAGATCAGCTTTGAGCAAACAAAACCAAAACAGAATCAAGTTGAAGGCAAAGTAATTTTAAAATATTTTCTCTTACCAAAGACTCTTTCATCATTGATGTTTTTGATACAGAACCACAGCCCTGCTGGGAAAGTACACACGAGAATATGCAGATCAAAAAAGAAGGAAACCCATGTTGTAGGCTGATGCTCAGACACAGAGGCAATGATCGGGATGTGAATTTTCGCATACCTTTTTTAAAAAAAATTCAGTTCAAATTATTTTGAAAAGATAAAATTATAAAAACTTGTAAACATTAGGAATTCTTAAATTCATTTCAAAGGAAGCATTTCAATTTAAATTGTCAAGTGCTCTATTCAGCAGAAATCTGATGAAACTCTTATACCAAAAAAACCCCCCAATCGTACTGTATCTAGGAAGCATTTGGTGTATGAAGTTATTTAAAACAACAATGTAAGGGATTATTTCTGTACTAATTAAGACAAGGGAAATTATGGATGTTTTGTTTGCTTATGGCTACATACAAAGCCAAATTCACCAAAATGAAAACACACAGCTATGGAAGCCCCATCATTACATTTTTGAAGAGTTAAGTCATACCTGACATAAAGTCTCCTAAATTTTCAACACTGTATTTCAAAAACTCTCCTCTACACAGAATACCTTCATTTTTCTTAGCAAGGGAAGTTACAGTATTAAATACCAGATCAGTTACTGATGCACCCACATTCTTTTAGATGCTGAAAAAATCAGGCCTTGTCTACACTTGGAAATACAGGTCACCTAAACAACCTGTCAAACACTCAGTGCAGACAAGGACAAAACTGTGCCCAGTGTTACAGACAGACACATATGGGCCTAATCTAGGGTGCTGCATGATTGAATGGTGTGGTATCAAACATATGTCCTTTTCTTCACCGAGATCTCATTTCCATTCAAAACTGCATCGTGTGTTTTAACACAGTATGTTTTTCTAATGTAGACAAGCCCTCAAAAGTTTAATGCTTTGTATGTACAGACCACTTCATTACAGGCAAAGAACAACATATAGATATTCTTCAAATAAATCTCACTCAGGCTTCTTTACTGACATCTGTTCTACTTTTACTACAGAGCTGGTACAGAACCCTGTATGAGCTGGACTTTGGAGCCTGAAAAAACCCTGAACTGCACAAAGTTTGAAGTTCTACCCCTGCTTTTAAACTACAAGAAAACCTACCAACTGAATTCCACCTTAAAATATTTACCCAAGAAAAATACTTTCCATTTTATTCCTATTCTCCTGGCTAGCTAAACAATCTAACATTGGATTTTAAAGGTTAACTAAAACAGAAGATTAACAAGATTTTTAACCTGTGAAAACACACATTTATAAACCAGAATTACTCAGAGGAGACATCTTTATCCATGAAACAGATGTATGAACATAATACAGAGGCAACATGCAAGATTATATGTGCAACATCTTTGTGATTTCATGCAATGTTGCACAATGAAAATAGTCTATGTTTAATGCCCTTAATAATTTTCAAATGTGGCCTCAAGTGTTGGTCCTGCTTTTAGTTATTTTATGCTGCCATACACAATACAGTTTCATATAGAAAAAACAAACCATTAGACATTCAAAGACTTTCAAAGAAGCAAGAAATTTAATAGACAAATTAGTGAAATAGTTGTAAAGATCATGAAACAGTTACTACAAATACTCTCTTTAGATAACGGATTAAAGCCCACGATATTCTCCTTTTCTAAAATACTAAATGGATTCAGGGATGAGGAGAGCAAATAATTATTAGTTTTCAGTAGAATGCTATTGATATCTAAATCTCGTATCCTTACTTACCCAGTGTCCCACAATGAATAAAACCTGCCACTCCAAGGAGCAATATAACCTGAAAAAGAGAATCCAGGGGGAAAAGTCTTTTGCTGTCTGGGTATTTAAATGCAATAATTTTTCTACTCCCTCAAGTTATAGCACAAAACCAAAGGAATTTCATTGAAATTGTGATATATGTGAACCAGGCCTACTGCATTAGGCAGGCTATAAAATCTACCAACCATGAAGCAAGATAGTTTTAGAACACATTTACAGGATCATCGTACTTGGCGAGTACAACCTGAGTATCAAGACGCGCACACCTCCAAAAGACAAAGCAATGCAATAATAAATATTTCTCAAAGAATGTGACAGATAGCAAACTCTACCCTGTAAAGGTATGTAAGAAAAAGAAACATAACTAATAAGAAAGTATTTTATTTTTCTGAAGCACCAGAGGAAACTGGGAATGATGCCTAAACATTAACACTTGATAAAATGCTGCTTTCTTATTATTTCTCCACTGAGGGACCTACATGTGGCATGGAACACAAAAACTGCTACCAGACATGCTAAGCTTTACATATTACTTTTTAAAGTGAGGTCTTTAGATACTTGAATATCATAAGATGAAAAAACACAGTGCCATTTCAGATGAAAGACAAAAATTATTAGTAAGATTCTTCCTAAATTTTATTTCCACTTCCCTTGCAACTGTTGCAGCTCCTTCTGAAGATAGATACAGACAAGGTAAAGTAAGAGAAGTTAAATCATAGAATATGCTGAGATGGAAGGGACCCATCAGAATCATCGAAGTCCAACTTCTGGTCCTGCATAAGACAGCCCCAAGAATCACACTACATGCCTGAGAGCATTTTCCAAACACTTCCTGAACTCAGAGGGCCTTGGTGCTGTGATCACTTCCACAGGGAGCCTGTTCCAGTGCCCAGCTACCCTTTGGCTTAAAAACCTTTTCCTGATACCCAAACTAAACCTCCCCTGACTCAGCTCCAGGCCATTCCTTTGAGTCCTGTCACCGGTGACAAGATTGAAGAGATCAGTACCTGCCCCTCTGCTTCCTCTTGTGAGAAAGTTGTAGACTGCAATTAGGTCTCCCCCCTCAGTCTCCTCTTCTCCAGGCTGAACAGACCAAGTGATCTCAGCCACTCGTCCTCATATGGCTTCCCCTCTAGAGCCTGCACCATGCTCGTGACCCTCCTTAACCCTAACCATAACCTGTCTTGTAGCTTAATATGTTTCTTATATTGTGGTGCCCAAAACTGCACACAATATTCAAGGTGAGGCTGCACCAGTACAAAGTAGAGTGCAACAATCACCTCCCTTGAGCAGCTGGTGATGCTGTGCCTGATGCTTCCCAGGACACAGGTGGCCCTCCTGGCTGCCAGGGAACTGCTGACCCATATCCAACATATCCTTTTATTTATTACCCAAATAAAAGTCTTTGTGCATGACTCAGAAAGTTTTCCCTCTATCTTGATACTTAAAACTAGTATAATTTGACTGGAGAGTTTAGTTTAGTATCTGGTTTGGACATTTAAATACTGTGATGTTCTGTGACAAGACATATTTTTTTCCCTTCAGTCTTCAGATGAAAAGCTTTCTCCCAATGCACTGCATGCAGATGAAGGAGATGCCAGCAGACAGGGAACTACTAGTTATGATCTTCTCTGGATGCATCCATGACAAGATCAGAGGGCATTCAACTGAGGGTGCTGAAAGAGATGGCCCATATGACAGCTGTCCACCATCTTCATCTGGGTGATAAGGGTGCCTGGAGATGGCTAATGCTACACCTCCGGCCAAGGCGAGGAGGTCTGTGTGGGAAGCTACAGGCCAGTAACCCAAGTTGCTGAAAAGATCAAGGAGCACAGCCCTCCTGAAATACATTTTTCCATGCTTTCTGAACCATCTTCCTCAATCCTCATTTGTAGCTGAAGCAGAATGGGCTGAACAAACGGACCATTTGACAGGCTGTAAACTGGCTGTCCTGATGAGCTCAAAGCAGTACTCTGTGGATCAGGATCCAGCTGCTGGCTAGTAAAAAATAAATACACTGCAGTGCTCAAAATGAACCAAACTAAATGGAAAAGAGCAGCTGACATGTCTTATGGAAGGCAAGACTTAAGTCCAAAACCTAAAGCCCCTTTTTCCAGTTGCTGCAGGGTTGATACACGATCCAGATGTGGGCACCCTTCTGCAAGAGGATTATTAAGAAAATAGAGAGGGATTAGAGTGCTGTGAAGTGGTCCGGAGTCCAGACTGCACAGCACATCGGAGGCTGAGGGAACAAGGCTTGTTCCAACTGATGAAGCAGTGATACTGACAGTGGATTTTAGAAGCTGAAATCAACACTTCCTAAGGAACTGCAACAGAATACATATTTTGCTTCACACTGAGATTAGAAGGTAAATTTTGTTTTGATATGCCAGTCAGAAAACTTTTGCTAAGGATGTGCCCATATGCACTGAAAAGCAAATCAACCATCAAGTTTTAGATGACTTTGAAATAGAGATACTAGGAATTCTTTTGGAATAATGGTATCATAGTTGAAAAAAATAAAACTGCTTTTAAATAGTCCAAAATGTTAAACGATACAAAAAAATTTATGCCACAAACATTCCTAAAAAGAAGTACACAAAAGAAGTCAGTTAAAATGAAAACAAGTTTTATCTCAGGGAAACATGGAGTTTTTAGTTTCTGTGGTTTTGTTTGGTTGATTTTTTTCCTTTTTCTTTCTTTACCCCTTTGTTTTCAAAATGAAACACTGACAAAGCAGAATGGTATGTGAGGTATAATATTAAGATCATGCCATTTAAATCAAGCAGAAGTCAATTTCTGCATGGGTAATGTATTTAGGTAGGAAAATAAGACTGCTTTTCTTCATCAGGGAAAGCAAGTATTGTATCAGGTCACCAAAGGAATGCCATGGAATCAGAAGGCTGCAGTGAGCTATCTGAGGATGGCAACCAAGCAAAGGCAAGCTTGTTCTTGTGAGATTAGGCAAAGATGTCTTGAAGACTGGAATTTGAACCACAGAATTAAAACAGAATTTACACATTAATTGCAGTCAGACAGGCATCAGACTCAAGTATTTCAGAAAGAAAGCCATTTGACCTTGACCTATCCAGACCAGATTAGCCATATGTACCTTCATAATACACTTTGGCTATAGTTCTGTTCCTCATCCCCTCTGACTTCTTACATCATTGTGTGCACTGTATATAAGCCCAAAATACTGGCATGATGCTACAACATTGTTTTTTGTCTGCAGCCCAGAAAGCACAAAGAATTCCAGCACAAAGAAACATACAGTAACACGAGCACTGTTTTGCCGTGGCATTGCCAGCAACTACTTTAGGCTAAACCAAACGTTGACGACCAGGTTTACCTGCTCTGAAGGTAAACTAGTTTCACATTATTTACCTGTGTATGTCAAATAGATGACACTCAGGAATACAGTACCAGCAGCTAGTGACACACCCAGGAAGAACAAAGTCTGAAATTCTTGCTTTGTTAATCTGTCTCTCAGATACTGCAAAAATGCGTACGCCTGCAACAGTGCAAAAACACCTAAAGAGAGAGGAAAGTTCTTGTTTAAACACTCAAAAGCAGTAACAGCTGTTAAAACAACTGACATACTTTGGCTATATTTGAATCAGAAAAATAAACATAAGGTACACCCTAACACCTAGAAACCAGTACAAAATCACCTTCTGACAAATAGCCTTTAATACTTAATAGGGATGACAATTTCTTGCAAAGACAAACCTCCAATGAGAGAAAACATTCCACACCCTCAAAAGGCTGTTCTAACATTAAACCCAGAACTTGGACACTGTTTTCTGTTATCATTAATTTCAATATATATAATCAGATCAATCCAGTGCTGGGTCCATTCAAATGTGCAAATTCACTTGTAGCTGATAGAAGAATAAAATAAAGTCAGCTGAATGATCTTTCTTCAATAAGCAACAAATTTAAGGTGCATAATGAAATTCACTAGTTCTGAACTCCTAGAGAAAGACACAAATTCTATTCACTAAATAAATAAAATTCTTCAGAAACAAAATGTGGTTTGATAATTTTTTCTTCCTCTATTATACTCAGATTGTCAAAAAAGCATCAAATTTAAAAGTATTTCTAATTTAAATTTTAATGATATTCCAATCACTGTCCCAAATGCATTTTGATAAGTGACTACACATAAGAAAAAACCCAGAGGAGTTGAATAAACTAAACTGTATCACACAAACAGTGCATGCAGTTAAACTCGGTGTTAGCAGAGGTTATCGCTGTCAAGAAATCAAGATGTCTGACTGTCAACAACTACTGAAAAATCAACATAAAGAAATTTAAAAAAACCCCAAACGATATTGAAATCAGTTATTTAAAAGTCAGCCTTCTGATTAATAATTTAAGTAATTTGTATGTAACCCATGTTGAAAAACTACAGAAGACTATCAACTCTAAAACCAAATTGCTCAGTAAAAACTGTGTGTTACTAGTGAGGAATGTTTCAATTGTTCAATGCTTGAAGGCAACATCGTATTGCAAAACAGGAGAGATTATCAATGTGTAAAGTAAGTGCTTGTCAAAATGCTAATTGATCCAGAGTTATGGAGGCATTTTACCTCCATTAGCTCACACAAAAAGAGAATAATGTGTCAATTAGAAAGAAAACTTCCCTACAGACACTAAATTGTGCATCTTTTACAATTTGGGTTGTTAGTATGTGTTCTTTCTAATATGAGGAAGGAAACAAAGCCACAAGGCTTTGAGGTTTTCTTGTGCTAAGCTGCCTCTTGGAAGCACAAGCTGAATTTTCTTACCTGCAGCTGCCATGTGTTCACTTGTCCTAATGGGCTGAAATCCCACAAAAGGTATTTGCATCGATAATATTAACCCCACAATGTAGAAAGTGCTATATGCTAGGAAAGAAAAACGTGAGGAGAGGGGGAGAAACATGGGAACAAAATTAATACATGTTTCAAAAAGCACTGATTCCATAAGTAAGGTCCATGTTTCCCCCTAACTTCAGTGACACTGAAACAGAACTGTATCATTCTAAATAATTTGGCCATCCTAATTACTTTTTTCCTTCTCGGACTAGAATAAACTTGTCTATTGTATCCATTCAGATGAAGTGCCAGAGTACTATTGCACTTAATTGCACAGTTCTCACTCTTAGGGAAATAAACCATCTACGTAAGATGTTCCAGCTTGGAAATACTTTTCCTCTTCCCATCCTGTTTTTGAGGGTCATGGATGGGGAAAGAATTTTCTCAGACAAGTGACAAAAGCAGCGTTCTATATGAGGAGAAATTGAAGGGACCAAACCTTAAAAAAGCAAAACATTTAAGAATCTACTACCTATTTAGAAAATGCAAAGAGGTACACTTGTTTTTTTTAACACATGAGTAGAGGGATGCCAAGAAACTGAAAACGTAATAGAACTAAAAATTAATATTAAGCTTATATATTGATAGATCTGTATCAACCATGGGGGTTTATAACCCTGCAGAAAGTAGGGACAAGAACATAATTAATATTAACATTAGTATTAAACCCATGAATTATTACTACATATGCACTAACAATCATACACTTTATTTTGAAAGAGGTTTCGGTCCTCGGTATTACAGGGTGAAGAGGAGACAGGAGAAGATAAAAATACCAACTCTGAACAGCCATGAGTCTGACTGTGTTTGAAGTAACCAGCCAACCTGAAGTCCAAACGGTTCTGTTCCTTCAGTGGCAAACAGCAACAATACACCTTCCACATCTTTAAATGCTCTTACAAATCCTAAACAACTGTCTCTGTTACGGCCTGGATCTTACTAAGAGATCCCTGTTCTCACATAATCCTTTGCTAACGTCCATGAGATCAGTTCTGGGGAGAGCATCCTTGACCAGTGGTATCATTTCCACAGCACCTGTGTGGTCTCTCTGAGGGATCATGAGGGATCACGGTCCCCAAGTACTGTACATGTTCCAGAACAGTCAGAAGTGACAGTGATGATACTTCCAAGCACTTGGTGTACTCTTTCAAGCATCTGTATTGCACGACTTGGCCCAGCTATTGATCTATGCCCTCTTATGTCACTGAAATACCGTTTTCCTGTAGGAAGCTCAATTTTTGAAGAGTTCATTACAACATAAATCATTTAGTGTACCAAGCAACTGTTACAACACTGCCATCCTGTGGAAATTCAATGATTGGCATAAATCACTACATTCCACATTTGTTAGACCACTTAAGTCATCATTTCTAAGTCCAGTCCTGTAACTGCTTTACTTTCTATATGCTTGGCCCACCCCACCCCAATCCCTTACTCCCATTTCTTACAAAGACCTGGTATTGAAAAAAAAAAAATTTACACAATAACACAATTTTTCTAGGAACTTAGAAACATCAAGATGAAACATCATCACAAACTTTCTGTGTTCCTTTATAGTCTACTGTTTGGACAATCTTCACAAGAATAAATTAATTTTGATTCCTGCAAGCTGTTCTCATGGCTGTAACTTTGACCAAGTCCAGAACAAAAACATTCTGACCTACTGTGGGTTAACTAATTTTACAAAAAATTTAAGTTGCCATATACCACAAACACAGGAAAGACCTACGGAAAAGCTTCTCCAGAGAATATGATCATATACTTGCCCATATACTTATACTTTCAATGAATGGTTTACAATCACTAGAAATAGCCACTCAATCTGAAGTTTTAGAATACTGAAGTAGTGGATGCAAAATGCCTGTTGACTGTTTGAATGATAAATTCCAAGACAAAGAACAAGGAGTTACTGAAATTAAGTTATACATTCTGGAAAATGCTCAAGTGTTTTCTTAATAAATATTCTGGTAAGTATAGAGAGCTTAAAAAATTGTAAGGAAAAAAATCAAATTGAATTGAAAATTACCAAGTCTTTTAAGTGTGCAAGCATGACTTAAGGAAAAACCAAGTAAAATAACAGAAAATAGTATTAATGGTTGCTGTATTTGTATAAAGAGATTATTCACTTTTACAAGTACTGCTAATATATTGGAATTGTAAGCACTTGTTTGTCATGATTAAACCAGTAGAATCTGAATGAAAGGCACTGACCACTGTCAAGATGAAAATATAAAAGAACAGCTTGAGCTTTCAAATGTTGGTGGCATTATCACCACTGATGCCAAGTGGGTCAGGAGCGATCTGGCTGATAAAACCATCTGCCTCCAAGTCCTAAAATATTTCTAATTTGGCAAACCCTTCACATTCTGGGAAATTTTTATTCTGAATTAAATGGTTCTGAATTACACTCCGAAGCATATCAGATCATGTCCCATTAACCTTTTCTTTGGTGTATGAAAAACATACCAGGAAAACATAATTATTTTTTAAAACTTGGTGCTGCCAAATATTGTTCTCTGCATTTATGTTACTATGTTTGATTAAATGTAAAACAGCCTCTGCAAAATGACTCATGCTAGTCTAAAATAAACTTCAGTGATTGATCTAGAGATTAAAACACCCAAAATTCCCAATAATAGTAAAATGGATGCAGATTTTAGTAGCTACTGTCAGCTGATAATATTTCACAAAAGTTTCAGCTGTACATTAATAGTTTTTTAAGAATTATGGGACTGCTGCAGGCACACTAACAATTGCATTTCACAGGAACTCCCCAAAATATCTTCATTCTCCCTGTTTCAATGAGCTTTTTTAAACTCTTCTCCCTATCTGAATAGCTTGGAAATGAGGCACTCTTGAATTTTCTCTCAGAAGTCCTTGAACATTCTTACCTCTTTTAAAATATCTTCTTGTTAAACAAACCTAGAAATTACACAGCAATGTGAGTTGCACAGACTTTTCTACAGTTTCCCATGGAAGCTTAAATGAAGCAGCAGTTGCAACAAACAGCAGAGCAACGATCACATTCTCCTTCTGACAACTCCACGGCAATAGATATCCCTCACTGCTGAGGGGCAGTAACATCTCAAAACACTGTAGCTGTTTGCAAAACAAACATCTGCCAAAACCTTTAATTCATATGAACCTGCAGTGCTGTTTTCCCAGAGTTCAAAGATTAGTTCTTTGAAAGCTGAAAAAGCAAGAGTACTTATTCTTCATTATTTCTGGCCACCACATTGCTTCAGGATTTTTTAATTAATTGATTTAATTTTCTCTTGCGTAACTTACAGAAATTGGAAAATGAAAATATTCAATAAAACAATTAAAAAAGTAAAATGAGATAAATTACTTTCCCCTTAAGTTATGAAGAAGTAGTTAATGAAGAAGTTAACTAATACAGACATTAAAAATTAAAAATTGGTTAGAGCTTTCTTTCCTTTTTTTTTAATTGTAATTGAGAACTCTCAATTACATAAATAGGATAACAAAGAAATATGAATCCAACATTTATAGTTTTGGTAACAAAAATTCAAAACTAGACTTGAATAAAGTGCATAATTATTGAAGCATATAAGGCTCCATCTATACATGTACATAAAGTAATTTCTTCAGCAGGCACTAAAAATGGCATTAAAATAATTAAAAATAAAAAGATAAAGCAGTATTAAAATGAGTAACAAAAATACATTTACAAATATGAAATGCCTTGTGATTGCACTTCAGCTCACATTATGTTCTCAAAAAACCTACTGTAAAAGCTGGAAGATCTTTTAATGTGAAGCCAAGTTACAAACCTGTGAATACCTGAATTGCTTATTATTTCAATCACACACCTATATCATGGCCCACTGATTTTATTGGCAAAAAGTCTGTTAAAACAGTTTATAGAGTATTTAAATGTCAGGCAAATCAATTAAAAAGTTAATATCCTAAAATCTCTATTCACACATTCCTTAAACTAGAAGGAAGGCTGACAAATCCAGTAAGATGTTAAGGATTCACATGGAGTGGACAGATTCTACTGTCTGCTCCTGGTCTTGGTTACATAAAACGTACATGGCTGCTTAAAATTTCCTATGTATTTTACTATATTTTGTCATAATTTCTGCTGCACAACTTTTAAAAATAGCAATTGTTTTGCATACTAGGAAAATAAAAAAAAAAGAAACACTATTAAAGGCATATACGTAATTACTATTTAAAATATATTTAAAGAATTCTTCTACAGCAAACCACCCAATTTTGTTTCCTACGCCCTAGAATGGAGAAAATTAATTAGGGGTTACATATACAAAATTTTAGAAGTGTATGCTTTAACTCCTTATTTCCATGTTGTAGAAAATAACTGTCATGAGTAATCAAATTAAGAAAGTTCAATCTAATATGCAATTATTTAATACCCACTTGATACAAAATACTTCAGTACAATTAATGTCATATCTCATGTTTAAGCATTTGACAATGAATGTTCAATGAACAAAACTTACCAATGTAGACCCTCCTGCTGTATCTCTGCATCAGCAACAGAACAAACACATGCAGTGGAATAAGATTGATGATGAAAACATAACCACCCCATGCAGAGACCTACGGCAAATGGAACAGGAAATCAGATGTGAAATTATCTGCAAATTCTTAGGACAGCCAATGCTGGATTTATTTATACCTTCTGATGGTCTAACAAGAAAATACAAATCCCCTCTAGACAAGCAGTCAGCATTACTAGTAATACCACCAGAATCCTTCTCAATATTTATTATCAAAGAAAAACTAACCACAATAAAACCCCCTACATCAAAGTCTTTTGAAATGGGCTGATGGATTGTCAAGGTCATCCTTCCTGGATCTCCTCCTTATGGCCTAATCTGGTCATACTTGCAAACAAGAATGGGCTGCTGGGGCATTTCCCCCATGGTGAAGGCTGCAGCTCAAAGCGGCAGCAGGATCCCTAGAGCCACAAGCTGCACTTTGATCATACTGGTGGGTCCCTTTCAACTCAGGATATTCTATGATCCCATGAAGGATCCAAAATTTTCTTTTGACATACAAATTTAATGCCATGCTCTGCACTCTGCTGAGGACAGGGAACACCATCTCGGGGCAGAGAAGAGAAAGGGAACAAGGTACACCTTCAGGAGCAGAACTCCTGGAGCAGAGCAACCAATGCAGGTTGCAGTGTAAGGAAAGAAAAAAAGGAGCGTGAAGATGCACACAAAAGTGGGACTGAGCCCTGTGGAATGATACACAACAATATCATGGATACTGCAAATCTGTGGCAATAAGAGCCCTTGATAAGGACTGCTATGGTGTACTTCGAACTGAAACACTACAATGTTACTAACACATCACTGATTGCTGGTTTAGATAAGGATTTAATGAGCTATTATTACAATGTGTTATCTGAATTTCTAACATATTTAGAAGGGTTAACGTTGACTAGACAATCTTTTAATACATGTCCTCTTGTTAAATTACAGGCCAGACTTTTCCCATATGCACCCTATCCTAGATCTTCATTTTTAGAATGCAGCAGTTAATGTGGTTTTCACTTAAATTGTATTTTAAGGTTTAGATTCATTTTTTAAAGCCCTAGAACCCCAAAAGAAACCCAAATCAGTATGTTCTGTAAAAGAGAGTCTAAAATAAGGATGAGGCCAAGTATCACTGTTTTCTGACACTCATACTACAAACCCCAGCATTTCAAAATTTGGGGTAACCCATTCAGACAGTGTGAAAACAAGTAGAAATCATGTAAGTTTTTTAAAAACTCATTTCAGATTATCACAATCCTATTGCCAAATCAGTAGCATGAAGTACCATGATTTACACAGGCAAATTTATTTAATGGGAGAAAACATGAAGACATGTAAGACAGACTAGAGCAAGTACAAATGTCCAGTTAGAACACCGTTATATTTAGGGAAAGGTTTGAATAAAGGAGGTGGCAAACAGCTTGTACGGATCAGAAACCTGCAATCTCTAATTACCAAAAATATTAAACAAAATCTAAGCACTGAAGATTATACTGAATGGGATGCATTTTGGAACTTTTCCAACAAAACTGAAGCATCCTGATAGACTGGCAGAGTGGAAACGCTATTTCGGCTACAAGGATTGCTTCAATGTACAGCTTTGTTTTATTTTACCTCCTTGTCATGAAAAGCTGTATGAAGCAGAAGCTGTTGAGGTAAAATAAATGGTAAAAATAAAATTCTAAGGAAAAAACCCCTATATTGAATGCAATTATATGAGTCAAATTACCACAGTGATTTAGGTATATATTTTAAGCAGATTCAGTGATCAAGAAAGATGTCACAGTTCAGACAATATCCATTCACCTTTCAAGAAACTGTTCCCCAAACTTCCCATGCAAGAATTGACTCTTACACCCTCAAAACTGTGATTTAACTTCTAACTTACACTGAAAACAACTAATTCCATCAGAGAAAGACGAATTATTACTACATAACATATTGTAGAATTATATTTTGTTCTAAAAATTTACCCAAATAAAATGTCTAGAAGGGCATCTAAAACTGCTTTCCAGAGGGAAATACAATATATGGAAAGCCATCACCTACTTGGGATGAATCTTAACCTTTCATGCTCTGATAGCACTTGAAAGGCAAGTACAAAAACTCACTTTTACATTCAAGGACTGAATGTCATGATGACATTGATTCCTTAAGTTCTTTCATCATGCACACACTAGAGGACATCCTCTCCCTCTCACACAGTCCCACAGACCACGACAGTAAGAACCTGTTACTGTGTGATTTTTCAGCAGTAGAATTGTGAAAATATTTGTTATCTGTATGTTTATGAAGAGCAATTTTAGAAAAATCTTGCCAATACTCTGGCGCTACATAAAAAAGACTGCAGCATATAAATATAACAATTCAAGAACTTCCTTGCCTGCTTTTATGCTGCACTGAAGCACATTCCAAACCTACAGGATCTTTTCACTGTAATGCTGTATCAACAGCAAAGCTGTGTATAAAGAAGTGGCTGTTTATTTAATGACTTGGCCAAAAGGAGGAGAAATAGGGGATGAAATAAATGTTGCCCTACCAAGAAATAGCTATCCTATCCTCTTTGGTGACAAACACAGAGCTGTTATTTCCTATTAACAGCAAAAGTCTCCCAGGAAACCAAATGCACATTAAAGCTAGAGGAAACTAGCCAGCATCCAGACCAGGTTTGAATTAACCCTGTACTTTGAGGCACATAAAACAGTCCAAAAGTTCCTTTTTCTTGCAAACCTAGTTACCTGATAGTAGAAAAGCAGTATTTGAGACCTCTACCTTAACTGTCACCAAGCAGTTAGTCTGACGATCCACCACTGGCTACTTTAACGATAATTTATTTTCATACAGGCACATAAAAAAAGGGGGAAAAGAACCTTTGACTGATTCATACAAGAAAATTCTTCAAGTCTAAGGTTGCAGAAGATGGAGGAAGGGGAAAACTAATTCCCTCCATTTTTCCATTAGTTTTATCTTCTCAGTTTTACTACTGTTTTTCCCCTCTGTTAGCCCTTAGGAACATCCCTGCAACAGCCTTCGTTTTCACAGATCAAGAATGAAAAGGTTATTTATGATCATTTATTATGACATTGAAATCATTCTCTCTGGTGGTAAGCTTTATGGCATAATTATACCCAAAGAAATAGTTTTCAAAGTTATAAAAATGCAACTTTGTCCTTATATTCCAAATATTCTGTTATTTCACTTCAGTAATAATGACACACAGACACATGAATATTAAAATTATACCTTAACTTACATGTACTCAAATAAAAATCCAGCTGAATCAGACTACCTATTCACAGCATAGGAAACATTTGTAAGTTTTTATACTTCACTATTATTCAAAAAATTGCTTTATATTTATTGAAATATTATCAATTTATTTATCATGGCTTTTAGTCATTTATTTAAGGTTTTAATAGCAATATGAAGCAACAATTTTATATTATGGCTCCAATAAAGGCTAAAATACCCTTCTGTTATTTGTCAATATATGGATTATGTAAGCCCTACTCAAATAGTTTAGCTGTTATATATATAAAAGCCTTACCATGTAAAAGTAGGATAGGCAGCAGCAGATTGTCCAAAAGACTGACCCAGTTTTCACAGACTTCACCTGGAAAAACACCCAAGTATTTACGAATGACAAACACTGGACAATACTCCAAAATTCTGTTTCAAAACAACTGTACAGAGAACTTCTTTAACCTGCATCAAGTTATATTTCTGTGCTTCTGAATCGATGTCCATAAAATCATGACACAAATGCAATGCTTTCACACACAAAGAGCTTGAATCTATTTCTCCAACAAAAGCAGAGGCAGCACACAACCCAAACTCCCTGTTTCATGATCTGATGTAGAAAGGTAGTTGCAAGGCCTCTGCTACTTCCTCTGAGACACTGGACCACTTCAGAATTCTAAGTGTTGACTAGCCATGCCTTACTGTGGCTCGTATCTGACCCAGCTCTGCAATTACAGATGTAAGACCAATTCCGTATTTTGCAAAACTCGCTCAATGAGAGCATCCAGATACTACTAAAAGTCTGGCAGGATCCATAAACTGCCCTAGGAGTATGAACTTGTATAAACTGATGGTGGTGATGGTGGTGCGGGAAAATAGCAATGAAGAACAGACACTAAACAAAGCAAGAAGGTTTTCTGTAACATATATTTGATTCACACATAATTCTGTGGGAGTCCATGCAAGTATTACTGCACATGCAGTTTAGTTAAATATGAATTACCTCCTAACAGAGAGCTGCTATTGTGTCTCAGTTACTCTAAAATAACAATGTAAGTCGATACTATTATTGTTATCAAACACAGTACACCTTTACAGCTGCACCTTATTCTAAGACCAGATATAAAGAAAGTGCATTTAAGTAACATCAGTCACTCAGTCATGAAACATTTCAATTCCCCTCCATTATATTCTTACCAACTATATCCCAAGTTTGAAATATTCTAAAGCTAAAAATACCTGTGAATACAAAATTAAAAGAAAGGTGTAATGACCATATACTTATGTGAAAAGTATATGCATTCCAGGAACACACAAGGCACACTATGTTACCCTGTCTATGCTGAATTAACAATATAGTTATGCTATTTATGTTATTTCTAAAGTAAATTCAACACTCCAGAAAAGCTCCAGCTCACCTAAACTCCTTCATGCAAAACTACACTACAGATGAAATTCTACATACAGATTAAGGAGCGACAGACAAGCTGCTTTAGCAAGTGGCTAATTAAATGATCTAAGACTATTTTTTTAAAGCATGCAAGTAAAGTTAAAATCTTGCTCTAGACAACTCTGAGTATTTAATCTGGATATTTAAGTCAAAGCCCAGACCCTTCACCCAGGCAGAAGCTTCTTCAGAGAACAACTCAAAGCACTCCATATTCAGTCCACCACTTTTCACCAGCCATATAAGGAGGCTGAAGTTTGATGCACATATCATTTTAATACCTCCAAACTGAAAAACAAACAACCCTCTGTTTGTTTTAAATTTATAGACTCATCATCATTTTTATTACTACTATAGGACACACACACTTCAGTGGAACAGTATTTTTGCATAGCAAACTAAAGAGCATGATTATAGAGTAGATCAGACCATGTGACTTCCCAGTACTTGCCTGATCAAGAGCCAAGGGGAAGAGGGATGAGAGGGAGGAAAACAAGAATTCAATGGATTCTAAGAAAAATCAGTCACTTGGTTGGAGGAGGAACTGAAAAACCTTTCCAAAGCAAAAGACTCAGCAATTACTTACCCATAAATAGTATGTGAACTGCAGTGCAAAAATAGCTATGCCTTCATTGTCAAACGATCCTGCTACTGATCGGGATATGTATCCTGGAACTATGGCGATGAAACAGGCAGCTAAAAGCCCTGCTCCCTGGTTCCACAGTTCTCTGGTGAGCAGGAAAGTAGAAATAGCTGTAAGGCCGCTAAAAACTGGTGCTAGAAACACACACACGTCTCTTATGTGGACTGTCACATTAAGCATATTTAAAATCCAATGTATAAGGCCTGCTGTCACCATCAGTCCTGGGTATACCTACAAGGGGAAAAAACCAGAACAAACCGAAACATCAGGTTATTGCAGAAAACCATCATGGTAGCTTTGTTTACAAATAATTAGTAATGAAACAGTAATTTCTTAAGTTGACATAAGCACTGAACATTAGCATAAGTAAATAGAATTATTGAAATACTACTTAAATCATGTTTTGACAACACCACTGAGTACAAGAGGTTCTTTAAATTTTGCCCAAATGGTAACAACAACATATAATCTATTTCATAAATGAATAAGCTGCATACAGGCAATATCCTACCTTGCTTGACATTTATCATATAATGAAAGAATTTGCCATTAAGCTACAGAAGCAGAAGTTAAAAGTCTGCAAGAGAATTTCAGGCCAGCTAACAGCTTTAAGAGAAGAAAAAAAAAAGCCTAAGACAGTAAGAAGAAACCCAAAATTTCCCAGCCCTACCCATTTTCCTTCAAAATACACCATGCAATTCCTTCACTTATTGGTACCAATGGGGAAAGATGTGCATCAACAACATTATTTTTTTTAAAGCTGCTAAGCTGACGGTCGGTCAGTTGAGTAGTAGATATTTCTAAGACATCTGGAGACATCTTTGGACATGAAAGATTAAAATAAAGTCCTGTAAAATTGAATTAAGATGTCCTCCAGGAAAGGCAGCACAGACTTACACAAATCTATTGAATCTATCATAGAATATTGAAGAACTTTAAAATACTCTTAATAGGAATTGTACCCTCCCACATTTATCAACATTAGAAAAATCAATATATAACAGAAAAGTTAATATGTACTCCACCTGCCTTAGTTTCTTTCAAAAACTAAAAAGGGCATTGTAATAAATTAACAGATGACAGAATGTTCCCTTGCATATATTTCAATTCTCTTTCTTAAAGGGGTTTTACTTCATATAAGACAAGTATGGAAAACACGCACTTATATGTTACATAAAGAGTCTCAAGTACTTTTAAGATACTAAAACAAATGGTGAACTGTTACAAAAAACTTGTTAATTCCTTTAAACGGTATATACTATAATCAAAAACCTTTACTGAACTTTCACAGATTAAGAAATGTGGCTGTGTTAGTAACTGAAGTGTTACTAAAGCCATTCCCATGAACGATACTTGTATTCTGGCTCGATACACTGTTCCGTACCTCTGTCCCATCTTGGACTCGCATCAATGCCAATATTAACCAGTCCTGATGCTTCATACAGATGCCACACTGATTTACCTGTTTCCAAATGTACATGAAGTCTACGTAATATATACATTGGATTAAAACCTGTACCTTAAGAGATTTACTAAACCATTTTGGAAAAAAGAAATCTAAAAAATTATTTTTCCTTTTTTGATTTCATGTACCAGAATTCCAAGAGTAACGCCCTTAATTATTACTGTTGTAAGTTTATATGTAAGGAAGTCCTGTTGGATAAAGACTAAAGCATGTTGACTCCCTTCGTTTCTGTTACTAAAAATTAAAACCATCTTGATATTCTCTCTGCAGCAATTTGACAATTAAAAGCATATTTTATTCAGATTCTCCTTTCATCAATGTCGAAATTGTATTCAAAGTTCAAAAAACTTACAGCAAAGTTATCTTTACGTTATTATTACAATACTTACAGTTCCACCAACTATTCTTCCCAGTGGATACCATGCTCTTTCATCAAACCAATTTAAAAACTCATAAAACCCGTGAGATGCAAGATGATGTGTTGATCTATAGTTAAACCTAGAAAGAAACAGAAAAAAAGACTAGGGGTTAAGATAAAAATCAAGAACCTGTTAAGTTAAAAATCAAGAACTTTAGTGTCTCATTTAGTATAGGAGTGCAGTGGTCCTCTCTGAATCTATGGGGTTCTAAAGCACATTACTAACTTCTCAGTTACTAACAACTATATTTTCTTCATTTCTACAGCCAGTGTATGTACATAGATGACATGTTACAGTCTTTGGTGGGAGGTTTTTCATCTGTAAACATTAAAAGGTTTTCTATCACTCTGAAAAACACTGATCATTTTGGGTAACTCTTTTTTAAAGCTACTGGTTTTCAAATGTAGTTTATCACATCCAGCAAATCAGAATTAAAATCATGGAAGAATCAATGCAAGACTCCCATCGTAAGGCAGGATAGCTACGTGGTACCTTTGCTGCTGCTCTACTTCATGTAAAATTGAGAAGTGGGGAATGTACTAACAGGGAACAGGAATCAGCCTGTTTATTCCCACTATCAAACTTATGGCCCTGACACATTCCCTTCTTTGAATTCCCTTCTCTTCAATCAAGTAAGAATCAATACAATGTAGAATCTCTGTACGTGAAATTTCATCTTCAAATCTTGTACATTTTGCTGCAGAAAATGTCTTGTAAAACAAAAGCTCTCCCATGCATATCTTCAGTTTGTTCTACAAACCATTACAAACATCAATGGACTGCCATTAAGGCACTAATCTTTCATTTTCCTGGCACAAAATACCTCAAACTTCTAACAGCAAAACTTTTCAACTATTAAGAGGTGCATCAATTCTTGACATGAGGTATCAGGCTGTGAGAAGAACTACAGTGCACGTTACCCCAAACCAGCAGCACTTCCATGATCATTCATTCAAAGCCAAACTAAAGGGCTACAAGTATCAATAATGGCAATTTTTCCAGAGAAAGTTTAGGCTTAGAAAAGCCTGGGCAAACACAACTTCTGAAAAAAGCAACATCCACAAAGCCAACCCCTCTAACAGACACTCTAATTGGAGTTTCATTACCAACGTGAAATTAATTAAAGAAGCATTAAAGGTTATATTCGTTAGTTTCAAGTGGCTAAAAGGAATACCACAACAGACAACAGGTTAGATGAGGAAAGCACCAGGAAAGACTTCCACAGACACTGCGAGTATTCAAGACCAGAAAACCTGAGGTGTTTCTCATTTTGTGTATTTCATGGAAGTGTCCACTTATATCAGTAACATGCATCACTTCTAACACAAATTTTAAAACTACATCAAATCTTTGCATATTTAAGATTCCCAAAATATTACAGGTTTAACTTGAACTAATTAATTTCAACAGAAACAAGATAATGTCATTCAAGTCTGCAAAACCCATCAAGTTCCTGACCGTTTAATCAGTACAGGTCTAATATCTGAAGGAAAACCACACCGAGGTCATGAGCAGATTTCTTCATCTACACAGTAAAGGAACAAAAAGAACTGAAATTCAAGTTCAGATGTCAGCAAATTTGCAGTCTGTTTCAACAGACAACTATCTCAGCATCAGTGAAGTGACATTTAATACACAAATTAAAAAACACAGTGAAGTATTTTCAGGAGCACTCTTATATGCTAAATAAGCAGCTATACAGGATACATTAACTAATAAAACTGTGGACTCTCAGAATTATTAGTCATGTTTATATAAGAAAAGTCAGACCAGCATCAGTCATTCTGACCTAGAAATCTTTGATTCAAACAGCAATGTGACATTGGTTTCTAATAAGCCTAAAACTATTCCCATTTGACTAGATTTCTAAATATTAATTAATTCTCCAGTGCTGAACTGTCAACTATAATGTGATGTATGAAATGGTGTACCTGTGAAATTAGCCCCTTATCTTAGTACAGCAAGGCCTGTTGCTAATTTGTTTAGTGCCAAGTGCCTGCAGTTCAGCATGAAACAAATCAGGAGTTTCACATTGCACAGGACGCAGAAGATCCAGCCAGCTACGGAGCAGGCTTAGAACACACTGAAAATCCAGTCAATGCTGTTATCCTGGAACTTTAAAAGGAAACATGGCAAGTGTTTACTAACATGGATTACTTTTGACTTTTTAAATCATGACTCAGACTCAGGGAGGCTACAAAAGTATGACTAATGTTTACTTACAGAGCATTAAAAGATTAGTGAAACAAATGGAACAGGCAAGAAGAATACATATTGACATTCTCCTCCTGTTTGAAACCAGTACAGCTTCAAAACTGACTTCAGAAGGATGTGAACAACTGTCTTATGCTTTGGCAGCATCCCATTAGGTCATTAATAAGAATAATTCAAAATTGAAATGCACCCTAACAGCACTTTAATTCTACCACTTCAGAGGTAAGAATTTAATCTTCCCTCCTAGTGTACTTTTAGAGAGATACAAATCTATTAACCCTTCTTTCAAAAAGCGATTGCTTCTTCTGCCACAAATGAAAGCGTGCAGAGACAGCTGGGCACGTCTCTGCAGCAGAAATTATTGGCAATACTACAGATACATTAATTTTTCACTGTGAGAAGACCTTTACATGAGAACAAGAAATAACCTTCGGGACACAAAAATCTCAAAAATTATTTAGAAACTGAATTCAGTACTTCATTTTGACTTAAAAGAAAAAATTGCCCACTTTACCTTCCACTAGGTAACCTGCAAACAAAAGTTAATTAAAATGTCAATATAAACTTAAACACACATCAGGAAAAGCTTGATGAGTGATGCTTAATATCCAAGCCAGCTTCAGGCACTGACTAAGGGGCAGCAATGGGCAGTGCATCAGACAACAGTATGGGCTGGCAACCGTGCAATGATGCTCTGATCCTGCTTACCCACTTCATAGCACTCTTCTTTAGGGACAAGCCTGAACCTTGTGAAACTGTTTCCTTTTTATCCAGAAGGGAAATAGCTGCTAACACAGTATCACAGCACAAACCACAGTCACACAACCTTCTTACTACCTTGGTACTTTTCAAACTGTGCTTGAAATGCAGCACAGTGGTATTGTACTTCCACAGCAGCGCTGTCTCAGTATCTGCAACCATCTGTAGGTTTCACAGGGGTGTAAAACAGCCCTGGAAAATATTAGAAAACCTGATGCCTTTGCCTATACCCACATCTGGGAGACTTAGGGCTGCAGCTGAGGGAGGAATCAGAATGGAGAAAAGCACAACCCGTGCTGGGTATGGGTTGCATTTCAGGCTTGCATGTCACTACCTGCCCCAGTTCTTCCACCTCCAGCAGCAGCAAGAATAGGTGATACTTGGGAGTTTTATCCAGTCCTCTTTCTGATCTGCCACATGTTATGCAAGGAGACACTGGAGTGCTCTGCTGGTTACCTCGACTAAATAAATAGCACGCAGTACTATGTGACAGAACCAGAGTGGAGGAAAGGACCCCTTTTCTCCCACCCTCAATCCTCATGCTCATCTGGTCCTGAGGTATGTGAACAGTTTACCCATCTCCCAGGATTCCCTTTTTATCCTCCCTCATCCCTTTGAGGCATGTCAATTTGAGACAGACCTGAGAAGAATAAAGAACAAAATTACGTGAAGCACATGCCTAATTAAATACTTATCTAGAAAGACTGAGACAAACGCTCAAGTTCCCAGCCCATGTTGTGAGGAAGATACATGCTGGCTAATATTCAACTAAGGGCCTGACTAGCACTAGTGAGTGTTGGCTTTTCTTATTTTAGCTGACATTCTAGGAGTAAAAGGGATGCTCTGCTGCTCTCCTTGCCTCTTTCTGTCAGGTCTGTAGTTTGAACTGTCTTGATCTCCAAGCTAAGCTCTAAAGGAATAATCAAACAGTCTCTGTACATTTCAGAATTCCAAGTCCCAGCTGCCAAACCAGGTAGGTATTGTAGTTTAAACCTTTGGGGGCATTGCCTAGTGATCACAAAAGCCCTCTGTGTATGGTACCATTAATTTCGTGGCACTACCAGAAATACCTACACTAGTTGGTTCAGTAGACAACTAGGGCATATTTTACCACAGAACAAAGTACAAGCAGCAGCAGCAGCAAAGTAACTCAACAGACGCATAATTTTTTTTTAGCAGCAACATTAATTTAGAAAGCTTAACCAGGCAACTTGCAGGGTAAAGCCTGTACAGTTTTCACCTATATATTATGTACTCTTAATACATAATCTTAACTATCTGTTCATGCTTAGGTTTGATTTTTATTCCATCCTATGAACTATCTTTTTGATGACACAAGGTAATACTGTAAGATGATCACTTAATGCTCGTCACAGCACTCACCCTTATCCAGGAGCTACAGAATTGTCTGGCACCTCACAGCAACAATTACTGATATATTTATAAAGAGACATCTTAGGCTTTGACATCCCTAAGTTTAGCATTTCCCTGACAAAGCACTATTTAAGCTGAACATAAAATAAAGTTTAGCCTACTGAGGAAATAAGAACATACAGAAAATAAGAGCACACGTACAGCAGTGCAGTTACTTCATCCAGATAGGAACAACACCTAAAGCAAATTACAGTGACAGTGATGGGATTCATTTGACCTTTCCATTCCAACAGAGCACAAGATCAGTGTGCTGCTTCTTGTGGGAACGGTGACTGTTTAAGCCCCAACCGATTTCATGCTATTATTGCCCCAGCACCCAGACTTTTTATCCAGCATTTTAGAGCCATCTGAGAATATGTAATCTCCTTACTGGCAGAATCTGTTGAAAATTTTCTAAGCCTGCAGTTATAAAGGCTTCTGTGCTCTAAAAGTCTTCATCTGCAGATGCACAAAATTTTCACATCTGCAAATGCAGAAAAATGACGTGATACAAACTGTGAACATTACAAGCTATCTGAGCAATTCTAGGAGTCAGTTTTTAATGCAAATGCAGATTACAGAATCAATTCTGCCACACAGCATCTAATTAGAGATTGCAAGTCTAGATTCTTCAAAAAGATAGTTGTGGATTGACTCCACATCCGACATATTCTTTGGATCCAAAGGAAGAATTTATTCAGCACACCACCCTATGGAAAATCTAAAGAGAAACTTCAGTAGCTTCCACTGAAAAGAAGCAGCATATATACAGTACTCCACATTAGATTTTAAAACACCTGCCTGCCTACATATTATACTACAAGCACAACATCCTCCATGTCTTATTCTGAACTCTGAATCCAAGAATAAGCAATTACCACAATGAGTTCTGCATAAGGTTTTTAAAATGGAACTGCAGTACCCCATGAATCACATAATGAATTTAATGCGCTACCCCAGTATTTCTCACCAGGAAAATCCTTACTTGTGTTGCATTTATAGGTTTGGTAAGTACATATGGACATTTAAGTCATTTTCAAGTAATAAAGATCAGAATTTTGCAGCAGCAAAACCTACAGGCAAAAGTACTTAGGACAGGTAGAGACCCTTTCCTAATGGCCCCAACCCAAACCCAAGGTGGCAGACCTCACTGTAAGAATGGAGAAAACATACACTGAGCTCTACCTGTGTAAAACCCATGAGATGGAAGATGGTCCTCTCTTTCTCTGAGCCAAAACTGACATATCTCTGCAAGATGGAAGAGCAACCAGGCAATTATATCTCAGAATAATCCCTCGTTCCTTTCTTCTTAACTTAATCTCATGTCAGTGGAATGGTTTTACTAGGTCCTAAATCTAATACAAACATACACTGCATGAATTATCCCTAATTAGCACATTTATATATAATTTGTTATGTATTCACGAATCTTCTTTCTGGAAATTCTCTAGGCACTCACCTACCATGGTTTTATGTGGAAACTGTTACCCCTTCACACACTCAGCTGGAGCTTCTGCACCTCACTGGACAACAAACACTTGGGAGTCACGAGCACAGGAACTCTACCCAGTCTTTCACAAGGGACATGGAATATGTTTGCACAGTTTGTAATAAAGCTGATTGAAAGACAATTATTAATTCAAGTCCATCAGAAAGAAAAAATAAAAGCTTTGACAGATGTGGAGTTTAATATCATCCTAATTCTGATGTTTAGGGGTTAAATATGGAACTTCTGATTGTTTAGTCTTTATGTTTTTATATCAATATTCGGATACGCAATTGCTCTTTGCATTCTGAGATAAACCTCAACTAACAGCAACTATTTTTGCAACACCATTAGAATAATTCCTGATGGGTAAGTAGAAAGGAAAGGCTCAAAAAACAAAAGCTGGATGCAGAAAAAAAATAACCAGGGGTCCTATTTCTTCAGGTCCAACATTCAACTCTGCTCAGTGGAAATCCTGAAGACGATCAGAATGGTTATAGAATAACCATTAAGAATTACCATTAAGAATAGCAGACTGTCCCCAATGTGTTTAAGAAGGATTACAGCACTCCTACTGCCACTACTTGGCATGGTATTTTCACTGCCTGCAATAGGATGTCATGCTTAGCAAGTGCTAAAATCAGGAACTGCATGCTGCCAGTAGCTTAATGATAGGAAATCCTACAGGAGCACACAGTCAGTCACAACTTCTTCAGAGAACCCAGGGCATCTCCAGTACTTTTTCTAAAGAACTGCAAGCTTTTTAAAGCATTCCATGACCACAACTTGTATTTTTCACATAATATACCACCATCTGAAGCCACGATATGCTTCCCATCATCACTGGAGTGGGCGAGTATCTGTCTGCAATTTCAGACACTTCCTCTGATGCCTGTTAAGGTTTTTTATTACTTTATTTGTCTTGCTTTTGAACCATTTCATGTCTCATGGCAAATTATTATGAAAAATGTTAGTTTTATCAATATTAAAATGCATCCTTTGCCACTGAATTCTGCCATTCATAACATTTACCAACATTTTAGACCTAAAAAGCAAGTGATGATGGTATTTTTTCTTGGGACAGTCAAAATTCCCAAGAGATTTCAAAGATAAGATGGAAACAGACACATCTGAAATTCTTACAGGGGGAAACAGAATGCTCATTTCCTTTTCTACCAGACATACACTTTACCACAGACACTACAGTACAACTGGCATCAACATTGATGGCAATGTTGTTCTGTATCTTTTGACAGCATCAGCTTCTCCAGAGGCCTCAGTTCTCTGCTCGTCACAGTACACACCACCACAACCTCTGTAATGCTGTGCCTCTCTCTGAGTGCTGTTGGGCTACTCTGTGGCACCTTAGCCTTGTATCTTGCAAATCTGAAGGTTCTGCACCAGATTCAAGAAAATGTTCAAAAAGGGCATTTCTTCCAGATCAAACAGATTTGTGCTGTACCTGTTTTTAACATGATGGAGGCAGTTTAACTCCAAGATCTTCCAAGTCAAAGGCTACATGAAGTTAAGGTATATGAGGATCTGATTGGCAGGAAGGAATAAAAAAGGTCGTAAGCTGAACAATGTATTTTAAGATGCAAAATACCCTTTCTGTAAAATATCTGATACTACACAACAATGAAGTAAACTTGATTGCTTCACAAGAAGTGACTGGGAACATACAGCTGGCTCTCAAGCCACTTTTCTCACAGTTTTCTAGTATAGAAAAGCAAAGTGTAACACCTAAACAACCATAATAGACTCTTACAAAACTGACCTCAAACATACTACCTGCTATCCTGTAGCAGAATCTACTATGTGCCCAGAAGAGAAAACTAATTTTTTCAATAGTCTGAAACACAGAGTAAAATCAAAGAAATTTATTATTCACTACAGGTACTTTAATTGTATTTTAACTATGTGGGAGTATGTGGCACAGTCCTAATTTCTATTACATAATAAAGTCACCTATATGCCACAATGCAGTGGCAAGTGAGGAAGTACCACCTACATCAAAATGCAGTTGAACCAACCTCACAATCACTTCACATGAAGTGAAATTTAAGAAATCAGTCTGGATGCAAGCTGGCCTGGCAGACTGCTTCTGCTCTGTACAATACAAGGCATGGTAAACAGTAAATAGGACCCTTAGAAAAGCTCCAGATCCCCAACATCACAGATGATATTTAAGCAGTGACAATCTCATTTCTGCCTAAAAATTGAGTTACAGCACTGCAGAAGAGCTTTAGCAGAAATTATTTTGTACACCCCACAATAACCAATAGGCTGTTACCTGAACTTCTGTGTAACATGACAATGAGTAAGTTCAGACAGAATCAAACATCAGATATCAAACCACTCTGTACAAATCATGGCAACAGAGGGTTTTTAGCTCACAGAAATTGAAAGTATCTACAGTGTTGTGTTGTGACTGCATGTCTAAGTCAGTTTAGCAAGTTAAAATAAGGTAGTGTTTCATCCAAAAATCCTCAAGTATTTGCTCTTGAGCACATTTCTTAATGCACCTGCTATTCTTCCTCCTGCAACTAGGTCTCTGTTGCCTCAATTTTCTGACTATGTTTTCATTCAGTTGTTCTTTCTGTATGTAGATCATGTTTAGTCCAAGAAGCTGGATGTCCCATAGCGCACCTGTTGAGCTCCATCTGTTGCAATACTGCCTTACTTTTTACTACAATGACTGCTGAGAAAATAAAAATTAACGTTTCAGAGTGGATACTACAAAGACTCCTAAGAGCAGAACAGACAGTCTAACTTGAACAACTTCTGCCTGGTGATTAACACCAGACAGGTTAAAGACCTAATTTTAGCTAAATTAAATATGTCTGCTCAAATTCTGCTTAACCCTTCAGTAACCTGGCATAAACAGACACAAATATTGTATTCACCAGGAATGTAGCAGGAATGTAGCAGGGATCGGGCAATTTTTACCTGTGAGTAAGTACATATATAGATAGAGCTCCCTGCAGAACAAACCAAACAATACAACCAGGGTGTGCAGGAACCTAGACATAGATCTAATTCTGCCCTAATCAAATAAAGCTGAAAAGAAAAAGGCATGACTACAGCCCAAAGTGCATGGGTAAGGGGAGGTGGGCGCAGGGGTAAGGTATTCCCAACTCTAGGATGCCTTGTACTGAATTCCACTCTCACAAATTTACCTCTGGCAGTTATCCTTCAGGTAACCTTTGCTAGCAAAAGGAGTGCAGAGACACTTCTAATGTGCCGCTGTGTGCAAATCGGACAAATGAGCTTGAATCATGGCTAAAAAGCAAACCGCTCTCACCATGCTGCAAAGGACAACAAAAAGTGCTTCTATAAATACATCAGCAACAAGGGGAGGGCTAAGGAGAACTCCATCCTTTTACTGGATGTGGGAGGAAATGGTGCCTATGCCTTCTTTGCCTCAGTCCTTAATAGTAAGACCAGCTGTTATTTGAGTATGCAGCCCCCTGAGCTGGAAGACTGAGATGGGGAGTGGAAGAAGCCCCCAGAGTCCAAGGGGAAACAGTCAGCAACCCACTACACCACTTAGAAACACACACAAGTCTATATGGCTGCATGGGATCCACCCCAGGGTACTGAGGGAGCTGGCAGACGTGCTCACCAAACCGCTTTCAGTCACTACCCACCAGTCCTGGCAAACCAGGGAGATCTCAGCTGACTGGAAGTGAGCAAATGTGATGTCCATCTACAGGAAGGGTTGGAAGGAGGATCCCGGGAACTACAGGTCTGTCAGCTGACCTCAGTGCCAGGGAAGGTTATGGAGCAGATCGTCCTGAGCACAACCACGCAGCAAATACAGGACTACCAGGCAACCAGGCCCAGGCAGGATGGGTTTATGGAAGGCACGTCCTAATTGACCAACCTGATCTACATCTGTTACAGGGTGACTTGCTGAGTGGATGAAGGGAAAGGCTGTGGATTTTGTCCACCTGGGCTCTAATAAAGCCTTTGACACTGTTTCCCACAGCATTCTGGAGAAACTGGCTGCTCATGGCTTGGACTGGTGCACTCTTTGTTGGGTAAGAAACTGGCTGGATGGCCAAGCCCAGAGAGTGCTGGTGAATGGAGTTACATCCAAATGATGGCCAGTCACAGGTCGTGTTCCTCAGGGGTCAGTGTTGGGGCCAGTCCTGTTTAGCATCTTTATAGATGATCTGAACAAGGGGATCAAGTGCACCCTTAGCCAGTTTGCAGATGTCACCAAGTTGGTGGGAGCGTTGATCTGCTGGAGGGTAGGAAGGCTCTGCAGGGGAATCTGGACAGCCTGGATCGATGGGCCAAGGCCAAGTGTGTGATGTCCGACAAGACAAAGTGCTGGGTCCGGCCCTTGGGTCACTGTTACTCCATGCAGTGCTACAGGCTTGGGGACAAAGTGGCTGGAAAGATGTCTGGTGGAAAAGGACCTCGAGGTGCTGGCTGACAGCCTTTTGAACTTGAGCCAGCAGTGTGCCCAGAAGGCCAATGGCATCCTGGTTTGTATGAGGAAGAGTGTGGCCAGCAGGATCAGGGCAGTGATTGTCCCTCTGTACTCAGCACTGGTCCAGTCAACCTCACTGCTCTCTACAACTACCTGAAAAGAGGTTGCAGTGAGCTGGGGGGTTGGCCTCTTCTCCCAGGTGACAAGTGACAGGACAAGGGGAAATGGCCTCAAGTTGTGCCAGGAGAGGTTTGCATTAGGTACATGAAAAAATTTCTTCACTGCAAGGGTGATTAAAAGCATTGGAACAGGCTGCCCAGGGAAGGGGCTGACCCACCAACCCTTCAAGCATTTGAAAGAGGTACAGACGTGGAATTTAGGGACATGTTTTACTGGTGGAATTGGCAGTGGTGGGTAAATGGTTGGAGTCAATGATCATAGAGGTCTTTTCCAATCTAAATGATTCTATGATCTGAACTATTTCAACTGATTTTTCTATGAAGCAGATTAAGAGTACCCACATGATCTGTTAATACAGTCCAACAGAAGAGATGGTGGTCTCCAGCTGAGGGCAGAAAATGTTCCAGCTGTTTGCAAAGTGGTTGATATATACACTCATACTGGAGAAAATTGACACGGGAACAGGAACTTACTGATAAAACAAACAAAGACCAGGGACATAGCTGAAAACAGAAAGTGGCCTTTATTCTTCCCTTCAAGACACAGAATGGAGTTTATATTTTTAATCATATTTTGCACTCTTGATCCACTTTTGACATCTGATTTACTCTCAAGTAAGTATGGCAAGCAGAATTTAAGATCAGTCACCCACTACTTTTATTTTGTATCTTTCATACTGTTTAAAGCATGTCTAAATTAAAAACCCCAAAGTTTTCAATTATTTTAATTAAATCAGTTAAGAATTGGACTTAATGGTTACCAATGTTTCTATAAAGACTCTGCACAAGAAACACAAAAGTGCAATAACAAAACATTATTTCCTCCTTAGGTATGCACAAAGAAATGCTAAAGATTAACTGTACTGCGATGACTACAGTGCTCAGCATTTAAGACAGTATATACAATGAATATTAAATTCCTGCCATGTACAATATGAAATTAAAGTTACATGTTTGTTTTCTCATTACGTGATAAAATTTCTAGTATTGCTTAGTCTTACTTAGTGTGGCTATTGAGTATCTCACTGTGCTTCTCCATTGCTTTAGGAAAATCCAATACAAGTTTAGAAATGACCTTAAAATGTGAAGGTGGTGGAACACAAGATAAGCCAGGCTTACAATGACACACAGAATATGCTGAGCTGGAGGGGACCCACAAGGATCATCCACTCCAACACTGAGCCCTGCACAGGACCATCCCCCCAAGAGCCACACCATCTGCCTGACAGTATCATCCAAATGCTTCTGGAACTCTGTCAGGCTTGGTGCTGTGACCACTTCCCTGGGGAGCCTGTTCCAGTGCCCAACCACCCTTTGGGGGGAGAACCTTTTTCTAATGTTTAATTCAAACCTCACTTGACACAACTTCAGGCCAGTCCCTTGGGATCTGTCACTGGTCACCACAGAGAAGAGATCAGTGCCTGTCCCTCCTCTTCCCCTCATGAGGAAGTTGTAGAGTGCAATGAGTTCTCTCAGTCTCCTCACAGATGTTTTGAAGCTGTCACAGGTGTTATTATAGAACATTCCCAGACTACAACCACCATTGCCTCTATCATATGTGTAAGAACATGTCCTTTCAAAAAACAAATCACCTCTTTGACCAGCTGACTACTATGGTACATACAGTTTGGAAGCTACAGCCCTTCTATCCTGTATTAGTAAAGGATGAGTTTCATTTCTAATGCCATTTTATTAAATCACAAGTACCAACTTCAGGTGCCATGTTCTCCCTGGTCCCCCACTTGCCACATGAAACAGGATAAGACAAAATTAGTGCCTGGTTGCCCATGAAAATGGGGAAAGGAGGATATTAAAGCCAGAGGTTTGGTTGCAATTCAGGTGCGGTTGGAATATGGTATAATGCAGGGGATATGTGAGACCTGTTGGGAAGGGCCTAGGAGAACTTCTCAAGGGACAATTATTAGGTCAAATAATCGTAAATCTCTCTCCTTGCTCTCCAGACATGAATTAAATGGGTCTGTTCAGGACCTTTCACGCTTCAATCCCCACCAGACTGTACACCTTCTCAACTCCCTCCACAAATGCGCATTTAGATGAGAAAACTAGAGCCGGCCTTCCTGCTGAGAAAAGGGATTCAGCTCTAGATCCCAAATATCCCGTGTAACTATTTCAGTAATTTCTGTAACTTTCGAACAGTTACAGCACAGTAAAAGAACTTTAGCAGAAACTATTGATATGGTCACCCCTTTAGTAACCCATGACCTGCTGGTCAGAGAACTCATGGATACTTGAGACAGGATCAGGGTACAAGATGTGCCAATACAATCGCTCACTGCCACTGCAAGAGGTGAGTTTTCCTCTCTGTGCCTGAAGTTACAGATCCAACACCTGTGCTTACCAGAACTCTGAGAGCTGCTTTAACTCATTAACGCAACAGAAAACTATCCCCAGACATATGTCCAACAGATGATGGGAAATTCAGGAGAACTACTTCACTGGATTAGATGAAAATAAGGCCACTTCATACTGGTGAAGACAAGCTCAGCAGCACCTTGTTGTACCTTAGATATTCCAACAAATAAACAAGACCCACGGGTACTCCAGCACAGCACATCAGATAATGAGACAGAGGACAACACTGCTTAACTTCCCAGGTAAATTCAACCAACATTTAAAGCTGTTCTGTGGCTTGAAGGTAGAAAGGGACAGCAGATGGCGCCGTATAGAACATACTCTCAACAAAGGAAAACCATGATGTGCGTAGCTACGTAAATTGCATTGAAACTAGAGTACAAGGGAAGCATAAAGAAAAACAGGACCCCGAATTTGGCTTACAAAAGCAAAGGCTAGAAAATAAATCAGTGATGAAACAATTACAAGCACGACATATTTCATGCAAAACATATCATCCAGTCTTCTGCCAAGCAAGGAGTGCTTTACTGTGGGAGGGTGGGGCAAGCACTGGTGAAGTAGTGGTAAAACATAAAATTAAAGCACTAAAAATTCCTTGGCTCCTGAACATGTTTAGCCATAGGAGAATAATTACATTTGTCATTGCTGGATGCCCTGAGACATCACAAATTAAGATACTGTTGCAAATGTTTAAGGTAGTCTCTCCAAAGTCGAAATCCATTTTCTATTTGGCAAATGAAAGATTAAAACTGTTACAGAGTAAAATGAATTGTGAGACACATGCAGTAGTTTTTCAAATGTTACTTCAGACATTTGACATTAGATAAATCACTCTAGTCACCTGAGTAAGATAAAACAGTCAAAACACAGTAGCATTACACAACTTCTTGGAAAACTCAAACCCTGCATTGGCTTTCATGACTCTCATTCTACAGTAACGTGAGACAAAAAGACATCCATTTACTTTCATTAACATCAATAAAATGCCAAAGCTCCAATTTTGTTTTGCTGACTTTCTAAATTAGAAGAATTGCAACTTTAAGACATTTAATCTATTGCCACAGAAAGAATTAAAGACATTTTAAAGACCTTTAATACCCAAATGATGAAATATTTCAACCATGAAGATGAAGCTGCCTTTTTCAAGATATATGTTTCAAAAAATATTTATAAAATTCTAAGTTACTTAACTGAGCTTCCAAGAGCTGCTTGGGATATGGTTAGAATAAGAAGGATACACACTCAACACATGTGATAGATTATTGGAAAAAAAAAGCTGCATAAACACAGAAAAGTATTTAGGACAAGGAGGCCTGTTGTGTTGTTTTGCTTCTGCATCAAGAAAATGCATTGCTGTATTTCAAATCCTGTGGCTACAGCACACAGGTATTCTATTCAATGTGTACTCCTCCCGATCAGCTGCATCCTCATAGAGGTACTTTCTCCATACCTAGAATTTGTTAACATAGCCATCTGTTGGGAAGATGGAAATAAAAATAAATAAAATCACACTGTTTGGATTTAAAGAAGTTGACTACCACTTATAGTATAACAATTGCAAAAAGAGAATGCAGAGACTGAAGAAAATAAACCAAAGAACTCACAAAACATAGGCTGCCCAGCCACGTGTGCTACAACAGTTGAAAATTACACAATTACAGGCTATTTTTGCCTTCCGCAAAATCCATGTTAAACCCACAGGACAGAGAGTGCCAATGTATCCAGTGAGCCACTATTTTAAATAAATAATACTGTGTTAAACAATCTGGAAGATAATAGCAATCCCACTAAGTACAGCACCAAAAATCAAAAATCAAGCCAAACTCACATCCTCCATAGCAATGTAGTTTCCCCAAGGACTTTGCTTGTTGGTTTTAAGGGAGCGAAGTTTTGAAAAGGTGTTTTGCAATTCTCAATGGATCATCAGCTGGAGAGAACTTGAACATGCTCCTTACCTAACAAACTAATATAACCCATAATACACTGCCTGCCATAGAAAATTGTATGATGAGCATTGTAACACCTGGCAGTAATTATCTCTACAGTCCACATACTCCAGTTATTTATGTTAGATGGGCTCTTAAAAAAGTAGCACGATACTGGAGTTGGGTCTCCCACAGCAGACAAGGCATTTTAAATACCATTTCCTGCTCTTAGAAGAGTAGTGTACACTCAGTTACTCCTTGTTTGAAACAGACCATTTCCTTTTCTAAAGTGCAGGAATATTGCAGCACATAACAGCAAGAACTTTTAAAGTATTTCTCTGTATGTCAAAGGAGCTTTTACCCTGGGAAAGCAGCAGTAAGTTGGGAAATACAGAAGCTGATCTACTGTGTTTGTAAATATGTCCTTAACTTCATTCCTGAGGCTGTTTCAGGTTATGTAAGGTGTGGAGCAGCATTAGGGTCAATCTCACAGCACCTCCCAAGCCCAGACCCCGCAGGTCTCCACATTAAAAACACCTCCACTGGATTCCCAGCACCAGCTCAGATGGAGACCACAAACTGCACAGCTCTAGGGCCAGAAATGAGGTCTGTGTGTTGGACATACTATAAAAAGACTTGTCCTAAATTCACTTTGTTCTCCAAGCAAGTAGTAATACTGATGACTAGAAGTTTTGCTGAAAGAGTTAATAATAACAATAATAAAAGTATCAGCACACATCCTGCTACAGGGTGCAGGCTCCAAAGGCTCCAAAAGCAGCAGCTTTAATGGCTTTGCTAAGTAGAAAGAGGCCCTCAGGATTAGCCCTAAATGTCAGTACAAATGCACCTCAAAGGGCTTGCAGGAGCGGAATTTTCAAAAATTAAGGGGGAAACTCTGCAACACATGCACAGATAGACATTAAATGGAAAATAACCTGACTAAATCAGAAGAGATTCTTGTGGAACAACAAAGATACCTCCCTAAACTCAGTCTACCCTCAACCCACTTAAAACCTATTAGTTTCTATAGGATTTTAAATTTTCCTGCCAACTGTACTGGCCAAAATTTTTATTCTCCCCTTTCCCCATTAGTTCAGCATGAGACAGATTTAAAAACTTGAGTATTAGGATTACAGGCTGCCAAAACCAGAGACTACTAGAGAGAGTTACGATAGGAAGCAAAAGGTAACCTTTATAAACCACCCCAAACCTTATGCAATAAAATCAAATTTTTCTTTCAAAACCAGAACATATTAAGCTGTTCAAATAATAAGACACCTGCCAAAACAGTCCATTCAAGGATTTTCATTGCAGCATTTGCTCTAGTTAGTGTTTGTGTTTGCTGAAGACCATTAAAAAAAAATCATGGCATTAAAAGCTAAACTTGATGGTTCAGTCAACCCAGCCTACATAAAACATTCAGATATGTTTTCCTTTTCGTGTTTTGTTCTGCTACCCATAAATCAATAAAAGGGTCCCCATTTTGCAAGCATTGTGTCTCACCTTCCAAAACAAGACTGTACAGAGACTGGGAATAGTCTCTGTACTCAACCACCCTCTGCACGTGTTTGATGAGCACGGCCTCTCCCTCCAACCATGCACTGCCCCATTACTGCACCCACATGAAATCTGATGAGGTTTTCACCCCAATTACAGGTTGTGCAAGGAAGGAAAGAAACACTGCCTGCTCAGTAAAGATGGTAGAAGACACCAGTAGATACAGAGCAGAGCCTTGACTGTGAGATGACTGCTGTTTTAAGAGACCACACGGTGAACCGCTTTTCAGCTGCATCAATCTGACTGAACAAATCTCGCCTGAGGTCTCCCCACTAACAAAGCAGTCTCAGCTGTGCCTGCAACTCTGTGCAATGTTCTTTTCCCAGATTATCCTCCTTCCACTAAATTTCTAATATTTACCTATTTCTGCAATTTCACAAGCAGTAGAGAAGTTTGGTACAGTCAACTGCACATCATCCTCACTGCTAATGCCATATCAACCTTATAGAAAAATTGACTTGGCTGCAGAGCAGCTCCCTCCAAGTAGCTAAGAAATACCTTACAATCTGGAAACCCCAAGAGCCAGACTAACCTGTGCTAACAGTTTCTCAACCCATGTCATACTGCAATAAAAGTGATCAAAAAAGATGCCTGATCTGGATCTTCCTCATTAATGGGTGGGTGGTGGTGGGGTGGTGAAACCTGGCAGACTATTCTGACACAAAAAACTTTAACCTTTCATGAACACACAGGCCTTGCTGAATCGGATTTGGAGACTATGCTAGAATATTTCTCCTCCTATAATAAAATGACAGTAATGAGTTTGAGCTACCCGAAATGCTGCTAAAATTATTCATACTATAGTATGAAAGACCTTCCTCATTCAAATGTTAACAGTCAGTATACAATCTTTGAAAACATATCCCAATAAAACAGAAATAGAGTACTTCTTATTTCATAGAATCAAAAAACTAGTGAATGAAGACAGTATAGCAAGTTTTTAATACAAATCTCAGGACATCTGCAACATCTCAAAATCAATTCAAAGTGATTAGATTCAAACCGGACTGCAATCCAATGCTTTTTTGAGGTCTGGAAGCTGTCTAAATTTATAAACAAAAAGGATTGCTTTGAAAAAGAATCCTAAAATCAGTGGAAAATGTTTCCTAAACATATCCATATTCACATACTGTCCTTCAACAAGACTGTGGGATGGGTTGGAAGCCTCCAGAAAGATCGTAGTTTGGAGACAAAAGTGGCTGCCACCCCTCAAGAAGAGAGCATTTACTGTACAATCTGCTGTGTGTTTGCCCGGCAAGAAGTCATTAGCAGGTAAGCAATGGCCAGACGAGTGACCTGGGTGGGCATTGTTAATTGAGATTATCAACATCATCCTCTTTACATCATTTCCCCCCCCCTCCTTATGAACACCAGCTTAGCGTATGCTCATTCACCTTTTCTTTCATCACTCCTATTGCTCCACTGTCTTAACATACTCCATTTTTATATGTACACGTCTTCTCCCTATCACTCAATCCCAGTTTACCCTCTAAAGTCAGTCACTATTCACATTCCCTCCCAATGCTCATATTCTTCCTCAAAAATAAGAGGCTAAACTGTAATATAAAAAACTAGTGGTGCACATGTTCAGGAAACTAAAATGTTACAGTATTTTGACAATTTACCTCATTGAATCAACTTACTATGACTGTTTTATAGCAAGCACAAAGAAAAAAGCAGCACTGCACAGTGGGTGACAGAACTACTCCAGAAGGCAACTATCAGATCAGCAAAAGTACAACACAAACCCACAACCTCACTCTCTCCCAACTGAAACAACACATATACACAACCCTCAGTGATCCATCACCTCCATACACCACTTCTAATGTTCACTTGAATCACAACTTGTATTTTGATAAAGCTTTCGTTGTTGTATTTATAGGTGTTAAATTATGTTTTCATTAATGAAAGAAGTTCATAACAACTCAAGAATCCATCTGGCAAACAAGATTTTGAATACAGCAAAACCTGTCTTCTTGACAGTGCCTAACAGAAAACCTCAACTTCCTGCCTGCCTCTGAAAGGCAAGCAATGACCCTGACCTTGTTTACTTTCACCAGTTCCTCCCCAGTCACCAAAGCCCACTAAGGGTAGATGATGATATCAGTGATGAGAGGGTGCACTGCTCTCCTGTCTAAACCCTGCACTTGTCACTAACACAATTATGTGACCTCGGGGAGCTACAGTAAACCGTGGTCACTCTAATGGCAGGTAAATTGCTGGTGGTTTGAGCAATCAATGCTGCTGGTTTGGAAGAGGCAAAGATGTATATGGGACTTGTGGTAGTGCCGTTCAGTACCAGGAACTGGCAGGGCAGTGAGACAACATTTCCTGGCAGGAGTAAGTAGGCAAATGTAACTGCTGAAGACCCACTGGTTGTGCCATCCTGCACACACAAACTGGTGCAGAGAGGTGCTCATGCTCAGACACACCAGCTTCTGCATTCCAGCTTAGGAAAGCTTTCCCTGACTGGTATTAATCTGGCTTTTAGCAAGATGTTAAAATTCTCAGGGAGAGAGAGAAGTTAGATCTAACGTCATGGGATATGATTAATGATTCAGATACAGTTCTCACACGTGTGACTTAATGGTAAGAACTGTACAAACAGAATGAACGTTGCTATTTTGACAGCACTCCCTGAAGACTATCGAGGTACCAAAAGTTGTTACCATTTCAGTTAGTAGCAGTATCAGAATGCAAGTCGTGCTAGATATACATACCTTCTCTGTATACTTATACTACACAGATATGTATAGATTGTTATATATACACAAATATGATATAAGCAGCCAAATTTAAAAGCACATGGGCACGCCAGAGCCATACTTTAGAAAACCAGCGCATAGAAAGCAGCCCCTGTTCAAGTGCTCCATAATTCTGGTTTCCTTGGTTCAGCAGCCATGCTGGCATTTAAGGCAGCACCCGACAGAAAGAATGCTTTCCCTTGACAGCTGAGTTAAACCTGCTGTTGTACTTTCATGAGAAGCTTTCACTGTGCACTTGTGTGTACATAACACAGAAATTAAGCTCTTGGTCCACCCAGCTGCCAAACCAGACAACAGATGAACCAAACTTCAGACACAAAACCTGCTCATTCCCACATACCATCACTACCCATGTTTCAAGTTCTTGGCTTGTCAGTGGCACAGCTTAATTGTCAATGCTGCCTGACTTCATGTATCGGCTTACCTGACTTAGAAAGTACACACATTTTTCAAAGTCTTTGGACCAGCTCAAGTATGGAAAGTAAACAAGACACAAGAAATAAACCAAAATAAAACTGGTATTTAATGGGAAAAAAACCCCAGGAATCCTGGTCATGATGAATAGGTCACGAGTTCTTAAGTGACAGCAAGGTGACCTCAAAATACCAGTTTGTTTTTTACTTGCACAGGCTTTGTATTTTAATGGACATCAAAACCAAACACTGTCCTCTCTTTACTGCCTTGGCCTATTGTACTACATTTGGGTAATTTCGGGAAGAAATGCCAACCTGAGTGAGTATCAGTGGCTAATTTTACAAAACAAGCAAACCTCCCCTCCATCCCAAATCCAACCCCAATTTTATTGTCAGAAACACAGCTTGAGAGGGATGTTAAGAAAAAAAAAGTCATATTTGATTCAATTAATATGTAGAAAACCCAAGGCAATTCTACCTTTTTTCCCACCTCAGATGTCCCATGATTCATACGGCCAAACCAGAAAACTGGCTTCCTAAGTAAATGGGAAAGCTTTCTACACCTTAGAGGCAACAATATTTTTCCATTCAGGAGTACAAATGATTTGCCTAGTGCTCCTCATTTTATCAGATACACCTCAGCTTCCTCTCTGGATCACAAAATCAATACTAGAGAATAGGTGACTGACTTATCAACACATTGCAAGATACCCTATGCAAGTTTGACAGAAAAAGCCAAAAGAATTGAGAAAAATATGGAACTCTTCCACCAGGAAAGACTACAGACACTGTCCTGGGAAAAAAAAGAAAAAAAAAGGGAAAAAGAAAAAAAAAGAAAAAAGGAAAATTCAGTTTACCTGGAGAAGCTTCTAAAGAAGTAGTTTAAAAAAATGAAAATAAAACACTGTTTTTAATCTGTTTTCACAAGCTCCTTTCCCACATTCCACTCAGACTTGTAAGACCCTTCCAACTATGAAAAAACATTCCTACCTAGCTACTTGACACTATTTAAGGGAGCAACATCATTTTTCACTCTTTCCACCAATATTAGCACTGTATTAGAGAAAGCCCTTTGTTTTCCCTCAGTTTCTACCATTTTAGGTTCTCTTTCCTACTAATTAACTTAAGTGCATTTGCCTCTACCATTTTTGGCATGCAGCAACACAACACTGGCGTGATTCTTGACATTTCAATTCCTTCTCACAGACCTGCATTAAAATCAATGAGTTTTGTCAACTTCATCTATTCTCTAATTAACAAAGGTACATACAGCAGCAGGGGCAGCAATGTCTTCTGTTTGTGTACTCAGGAAGATGACTTTGCATCAATTTACACATTGCTTTAAAGCAGGAGTTTATCTTTACAGCCGTACCATGACTGAACTGAACTCCCATAGTACCATTTTAGTGTCCTTCGGGGCTTAATAACCGAAGTTACACAACTCAACACTGTAAAATTTCCATGTATCCAAGGGTGAGCCTTGACTATAAAGATCAAATAAAGTCACCAAAAAATAAGGTTGCATGCTTAGAAGTTTCCTTAATGATAGAAAGGAAAGTCTGTGTGCTTAAATTTAGATTAGGAGAGCCTGAGAACTAGTCCATAGGATACAACCTCAGGTTCATAGTCTCACTGTAGATGTGTTTAACTCAGGCTCCCCCCGTTGTTAACTTCATCAACTGAAAGTTTGCATTCCTTCTATTCATTTACGTTTGCAGAAAAAACCCTTATATCACAGGCAATTACTTGACAGTTTGAAGATATTTTGAGATACTCTGCTTTCACATCACAAAGCTTTATGACTTTAGACAGCATCTAAAAACAAAGCAATTCCTTGTTCTCTATGCACTATTCTGAGCCATGATTTGTGAATGGATTACACGAGGGGGGGTGTGGAAAGCAGGCTAGGAAAGAGGAAGTCATGCTTTTGAAACTATCGAAGTGGAGTGCGTGCTTTGCAGAGAAGTACAATTTCAATAACAAATTCAGATGAAGTTTTAACTCGGAACATCTACCATGCACTTCAAAACGAAGCATCTCCTTCCTTCGTGCAATTAACAATAAGACCCAAGACACAAAATTTTAAATTAAAACCTAAGAATTCATTATTCTAAAGTCATCTGCCACTTATCCTGGTTAAAGTTTTAAAAATCCCACGAATTCCCAGGATGAAGCAACCACTAGTAAAAAATTTCATTGTCACGTTTTTGCATTAAAAAAACCTGCCCCACAAGCCTCGTCATCTTTCACTTCGTCTTGCTGTAAGGAACGAGTGCAGCATTTTTTGATCTCATACATAAAATGGTTTCAGTTCCCTCCAACAGGGAAAAAGAACAGACGGCTTCCACAGGAGGGAAAGCAATCTTTGGAAAAATCAAGATGTGTGGGAAACAGCAAAAGTCCTTGGGCTCAGAAACGCAGCCTCGGAACACCTGGCAGTAAATCAATGTCACCCATTTCGCTGTAATCCCTCAAGTCACTTTTATGAAGATTACTTCCTGCAGTGCATTCCTCCCTCCTCCCTCCCCGACCGACAAGGACTCTAGGAAAGATCACTCCGGGAAGCCGCACCGCACATCTGGAACCGGCGGCGCGACGGCAGGACCGGGATCGGGGCGCGGGTCACGCCTGGCACAGCCGCTTCGCCACCAACCCCCGATTCGCTCCCGCCCAGCTCCTGATTCCGAGCCAGCGCCACAACTTTCCCCGTGCCCCTCGCAGAGTCCTGCCGCAACTCCAAGGGATCCGGCGGAACTGCCGCCTCGCCGTTCCCGCGGTCTCCGCCGCGAGGGACACTCAAGCGCCCGGCACCGCTTCCCTTCTCCCGCCCTGCGGCGGCGACCCCTCGCGCTCCCTCCGACCTGCCCCAGCGTGTCCCGCCCGCACCGCCTCCCTCGCTCCTGCCCGCCCGCCCCTCTCCCCGCCCGGCTCCCAGGGCGGCCGCGGCTCTCGGCTCCCTCCGCAGGGCGCAACTTGGCGGGGCGGGCGCGGGGCCCTTCGGCCGGACCCGCGGCCGCGGGGCTGAGAAGCGTGCGGGTCTCCCCCGCCCCGCCGGCGCTCCTGGCGCGCTGCTTTCCCGCCGCCCCGTCCCGCCCGCCGGCGGGGACTCACCAGGGGTCGAACTCGTGGATGATGCTCTCGAAGCGGATGACGGCGAAGAGCCGGGAGCTGAACCCGGCCAGCCAGGCCAGGAAGAGGATGGTGAAGGAGAGCAGCGACTGCCAGCCCGCCGGCTGCGACAGGCCCCCCGACAGGCCGCCCGCGGCCCCGGCACGGCTGTGGAGCGGCGCCGCGGAGTTGGCGGCGGGTCTGTGCTTGTGGTCGGGGGCCGAGTGCTCCGCCATGTTGTACCCGGGGCTCCCTCGCAGCCTCTCCCTCCGCCCGGCGCGTGAGGGGAGGAGGAGGCGGAGGAGGGGAGGGAGGAAGGGCGGGGCGCGCCCGTTCGCTCCCGGCGCTGCTCACGGAGCTCCCGCCGCCTCCTGGCGCGCCCGGGCTCTGCCTCCGCGCGCCGCCCGCACCGTCACCAGCCCCCGCCGCGCGCGCCCGGGGGGCGGGGCCCCGGCGGGCCGGGGGCGGGGCCGGGGCCGAGGGGGCGGGGCCGGGGCGGCGGGCGCGCGCGCGGCGCGGAGCAGGGAGGAGGGGCCGGGGCGGGGCTTCCCTCCGTCCCTCCCGGGCGGTGTGACATTGCCGCCCCACCGGAGCGGGAGGAGCTCCGGGGGGAAGGCGGCGCTGCCATGGGGCGGGGCTGGTCCCCGCCGGGTGCGCCCTTCGAACAGCAGCTCCGGGCACGGCCTGTCACGGAGCGACAGGTATTGGAAAGGGGCGTGGCCAGCCCCGAGCAGCCAATCGCAGCGGCGCGGCGGCGCGCGCAGGGGACGTTGTGCCCGTTTCCAGACGTTGGGAGAGTGACTGGCAGCTGTTTCCTCCAATCGGAGCGCGGCGTGCGAGTCACGTGGTTGCCCTCAGGCGCCCCCCGGCGCCGTGCCAGGGCGCTGCGGCGCTTGTGGGCCGACGGGGCGGGGCCACTCAGCCTCCCGGCGTGCTCTGGGGCGGCGCGGAGCATGCCGGGAGTTGTAGTCCGCGGGGCGGGGGCGTGGCGAGCCCTCGGGGGCGGGCACTCCTTTTGTCGGGAATGTTTAATTGTCCCGGTGGGAACGGCGTTGGCCGCGCTGAGGGGGGTGGGAGAGCTTTGCCCTTGGGCAGCTGGGAGGAGTGAGTGGCTCGGGGTAAGGTCAGGGAGAGCCTTGGAAGCGCCTTCACGGAATCAATCAGCGAATGAATCAGCTCGGCGAAGTCCTGTGAGATCATGGAGAGCAGCCTGTGCCCCAACACCCCCGTGTCGGCCGGACCGTGGCACCGAGTGCCGCTCCAGCCTTTCCTTACCCACCCCAGGGACGGGGACTCCACCGCCCCCGTCAGGGCACCTGCCCGGGCCAGGTTAGGGGGGATTTCCTTCTCTTTCAGGAGTTTGCACTTTGAAATACTATTTGGCAGCCTTGTACCTTCCTCAAGTGTTTCGTGAGACCTGCAACTAGAGCAGAAGGTGGATAAAGCGAAGGCTGCAGACGTGGGCAGGCAGCGCTGTCTGGGCGGCCTGACCTCCATCCCACCCCGCGGTGTCGGAGCCTCCCTGCGCGCCTGGAACGAGCGTGACACCGAGCACAGGCAGAGCAAACAAAACTCTGCGCCTGTTCGTGCTGTTTACACGGACAGCTCATTTTGTGGCTTCTGTGTAGGGCTGCATTTTTGAAATTGAATAGCTTGGACTTTATTGTCTGAGGTCTGGGCACTCCCTTGGGTACACAAACATGCTCTTCAGAGGTTCTCAAGACTTGCAGTTCAATTTCACTTATTTGGATGGGGACTGCACTGGGCCTTAGTTGACTAATATAAGTTTAATTAGTCCTTGCTGTTGTCCTTGGTTTTGTTTTGTTTGGCAGAGGAAGGAAACTGTTTCTTTGCAAGCAGAGTGCAAACCTTTCTATTTCAGAATTGTAGAATGGTTGGGGTTGGAAGGTATCTTGGATTGTCTAGTTCCTACTCTCCTGCCCTGGGCAGAGTTCCTTCCACCAGACCAGGCTGCCCCAAGTCCCAGCCAACCCAGCCTTGAACCCTTCTAGAGATGGGACATCCACAACTTCCCTGGGCAACCTATTCCAGTGCCTCACCACCCTCACAGCAAAGACTTTCTTCTTCACATCCAATGTAACCTCACCTCTCAGTCTGAAGCCATTACCCCTTGTCCAGTCACTCCATGCCCTTGTAAAACATTCCTCTCCAGCTTTCCTGTAGGCCTTCTTTAGGTACAGGAAGGTGCTGTAGGGCCTCCCTGAAGCCTTCCCTTCTCCAGGCTGAATGATCCCAACTCTCTCAGCCTGTCTTTATGGGAGAGGTGCTCCAGCTCACTGACCATTTCCACGGCCCTCCTCTGGACTTGCTCCAATAGCTCGATGTCTTTCCTGTGCTGGAGACCCCAGAGCTGAATGCAATACTCCATTAAAGTTGTTCCTCTAGTGGAAAGCTCTGTTTGCCAGTCTATAGGGAATGCAACTATTTTTCCTCAATCTCTGCACTAGTCAGCAGCTGTAACTTGGTCACTGTGAAACCAGTCACTGTATTGTCAGGTGTGTGTGTTTATATGTTTAAGATGAACACTTTGATGCACTGTTTCTCCTAAAGGACTCCCATTTCAGATACTCTTTTAGAATAAGGCTTAGGAAAACTTGCAGCATATTTTGAGTTTCAGTTTTGCTGAAGCTGGCTCTTGAAAGGCTAAGTTTTCATTTGGTGGGTGTTTGTTTGTGTAAGCTGTGATTTGTTTGTTGTTGTTTTTGTTTTTAATACTGTGTTCTTTCTTATTCTTTTTTAACTAGGCCAATAATATGTTCAAGATAGACCAAGTTAGACATTTGCCCCTTTTCTAGTGTTGTCAGTGGAGCTTTTTTTAATGAGCTGAACAACTGACATTTCAAGTGAAGGACTTTTTTTTTTTAATTGGCTCATGAACACAGAATGAACGTGACCAGAAATTTGCAGCTGTCAAGTGTTTTCTAAAAGGTACTGGCTGATTTTATAACAGGGTCAGTCTTGGTCTACTTTTCTGAATTTCCATTCTCTCAGTTGGGATCTTGTTTTCGGTAACAGCAGTTCAAGATTAATGATGCAGCAGAGGAGCTGCTTTAAATGGCACTGTCGTACTTGGAATACCTTTGTATTTTCCTCCCTCCCTGACCATTTTTCTGCGTGTTAAGAAGCCAAAAAAGACTAATGATTCATATTAGCTGGGGAAAGATGTGTATATCAGAGCTTCTTTTTATGTAAAATTTACTACCAATGTTAAATTTTCTTGATTGAAAATCTGATTTATTTAGAAATCATTGCAGGTCCTGGTGTGGATAAGGTTATATGGTGTTTACTTTAAATTTCAGTGCTATAACTTTTACTTGCAGCAGGGAAGTTTTATCATTCTGACTATACTGTCAGAGTTAGATCAGACAATGTTCTGAGCATAGACAAGCCCAGAGAATGTGATTTGTTTGAGCGCTGACTAATGGTAAAGTGTTTCTTTGTCATTGGTAACAAATGATATTGTTGCCTATTCATTTTCAAACCGTTCAAAAGTCTGTACTGTTGAATATCTCAGAGCTTTGGCAATGAAATTTAGTGGCAGCAAAAGCACAGGTCTAGTAAAAGCTTTTATTAATGTTTCTGTAAATATATTGTTTGAATTGTTATATGGAATAAGGTTTAATGTTCTTACTTTAAAATCAATCAAACAAATGCGCACAAATGGAAATTCAGAGACTCCCATAGTTAGATGGAAGGATTCAGTGGGTTTGATACGATACTGCCATGACAGCAAGGGAAAGTACATCTCTGTAGAGGAGATACAAAATGTGCCTACAGGAAACTGCATTCAACTAATAGTAATAACTTGATAGGGAAAGATGTTTTGCATAACTTTTTATTTTATATTATTTTATTTTTACTTTCCCTTCCTTCCTCTCCTATCCTCTCATGTTCTTTGATTTGTTTCAAGGTAATTCCGAGTGATTTGTTCCACTCTGTGTGGTGGTGCATTCTTTGAACAGAAAACCCTACAAAAATGTCCACATTAGTGACTGAGGAGTTGACTTTGCATAGTGATTATGAATCATTTTGCATATAGAAAATCGGTTTCCTATTCTGAGCATGTAAAATAATAGCCAGGTGTCTTAAGGAAAAAAAAATCTTTCACTTCCAAGCTTCCTTAATAATGGAATTATACAGGAGATAATGCCAAGTGCAGAATTCATGTTATGGTTGTACAAACTAGAATATCTTGAAAGTTGTGGAGCTGCATATAGGAAACTGTCAGATGAGAGTTCCTTATTTCTCAACACGTGTCACTGATGTTGAGCCTGCTACTGAAAGAATGGCAAACAAAACTGGGGCAGGAGAATCTGCACGTGACACATCCAGGAAATAAATCATTAACCAGAAGTACAAACTCATGGTTGTTGGGAATTGTTCATACTTTTCACCAGAATTCTTTAGCAGCAGTTCAGCAGTGCTTATCAACAGGAGTAGACACCTTAATTTAGAAAGCCATTTAAAGAGCAGTTCAGGTTTGAAGTGAATAAACAAGTGTCTTAAACAGTCTTTCCAACTTTGTGGTCCTGGAGGTAAACAAGTTATTAAGCTTTTGAGGATAGCATTAGAAATCAATGTCAAAATACTTCCTGAAGTGAAGAATATTAGAGCAGCACAGTTGAACATGCCTTGATGTGGTGGGGGATGTTTGATTTCAGCTGTGTGCTCAGATGATCATTGTTTAAAAATGCGTGATGGTCTTTAAATGAGAGAAAACGTAACACTATTGCCCATAATTTTTGGGGGGAATCTGAAGTTTAATACATTGAAAAATTACTGTCTGTTGGTCTCCGTGTAGACAAAATGACATGATTTTAAAATAATTTTAAAATTGGCTTAATTCAGCAGCTACAACCCTTTGTGGATGTGTGTAAATCACTTAAGCCTGTTGTAAATTGATAAAAGATTGTCTGCAAAGAACTGTGCACCTGTGTAATCACAGAGAGGTTTGTAATTGATTTGAATAGGAATAGTGCAACTCGTTTATTTAGACAAAGGCTCCATCTAGGATTTAATTCAATAACAGTGGAAACTCAACATATACCTTAAAGCAGTGTTTGACGTGATCTCTTCCTTTCCAGTACTTTAAACATAAGTTGGTTGATGTTGCTCCTCTGCTTCTCCTGTCTTAATTATACTGCTTCATTTTCCTTTCCCATGATCTGCACAGTAGTAAAAGTCACTCCAGTTTGCATCGGCCTGACAGGAGTCACAATGCTTTTTGCTCTCCTGAGTGAACCCCTGGCATATTCTTTTGCCACCATAACCTTTTGCATCAACCTGTCTTTACTTCTTGTGAAGAAATGTTTTTTTTTTGATCTGGTGGGCTGGTGCCAGCCCTGCTAAGCCTTCATCTCTTGTTAGAAAAGCTGAGGAAGAGGCACACATTGGGCCTTTCTTTAAATAAGTAAAATCATACCATACTCAACATCCTATGTCTGTATTTTCTAATTCACGTGCGTAAGTGCTGTGCAACATTTAAAACCTGTGGACCTCTGGAGTACCTTTCTTGAAGCGTGTTTTGCCATCTATAGTGTTTGCAAACACCTTAACCAGAACTTGGTTGTTCTTGGGAAATGCTGTAGTCAAGTGTTTTTGCAAAACTTTTGTTTTATTCCTTCTGGTAAGAAGGAAAGTGCTGCCTTGAGGATGATCAGCAAAAAAATATTAAGTTTTAAAAAGGCCAATTTCTTCAGGGACATCACTAAATGGCCCATCTGAAGTGTGATGTTTAACATGTAAATGCTGGGTACCCAGATGTTGTAGGCACTGGGTCTTATTGAAATGTTTTGTTGGAACAGGAGAGCTGCTAAGGGGACCAGCTGGAGGGTAAAGCCAACCTCTGGGGAGTGGAGTAAGAGCTGTATCCATTTTAAATATATGACATCTCTTGCTGCTTAGTTGTGGTTAAGGTGAATTTTGTCACTAGATTGAAGTGAGAGGGGAGAGCAGAATACAGGAAAGAGCATTCTGCTGTTGGCTGTAACAACAACTGCTGTTACAGCATCAGGTAAGACATGTGGAAGCAGCAGAGAACCGAGGGGCAGAGAGGAAAGATAATTATGTTGCTGTTTAAAGCCTGTTGAAATTAGTGGGAGTTTTTTCTTGGTGGGATTTTGATTACCTTTGAGTTGTATTTTTCTTCATTGCCTCCCTCACCAGAACATTCTATGCAGCTCCTTGTAGCAGTTGTAGAGAAGGGGAAGAGTGTCTGTAAACTATTGCCATAGTCCATCAAAGCTTAGCTCTTCTGATTTTAGTTTGGCTGGTAAGTTTGAGCATGTTGTTTAAGTTGGAAAGTTCTTCTACAGTACCAAAGAATACTTCAGTGCATTAACTAATTCAGTAGGAAAAAAAAAAGATTGTGTGGTACAGTATCAGCAAAGACTTCCCCATGCCTGAAAATTTCTCTGCAAGTATTGTGCAGTGCTTTCTGTAACTGGGTTTGTAGCCTAAATGTGCATAGCCTTGAGGAAAGAAAAGTTTACAACAGGTTTTTTCCAGTGCTTTTTTCTTGCTAGCAATTCAGTCTAATTGTGCTTGTTGCTTTCTAGACTACTTGTAGGTATTCTTCTGGTCAGCTGCTGCATTAATAACTGCATCAGAATTACAAAAGAATTTAAGTCAGTTTCTTGTGGAATAAACTGTGTCAAAATGCATGATGCAGCACAAACCAGGAGCTTATGGGTGCTTTGGGATAGTGTAGTTTCAACCCATCCTCACATATAGATGTGAAGTGAGGACTCCATCATTGTCAAGGAGAGAATTCAGCAATGACTACTTCATGACTTTATATGACTCAAATATTTTTGGCTGCTGTAGCAGCATCAAATAATTATAGGCTTCAGAAGAGAAAGACTGTTGTATTGCAGTAAAATTACTAGGAGGTTTTTACTGCTCTTCGTCCACATGTGAATTGAGACACCATGTTCTGTGATATCTGTAGGTCTTCAGTTCTTACTCCCAGAATTGCTTTTTGTAGATGACTGTAGTACTTGAATCCCAGATTTATTGTTATCCAGTTGAAATTCTGGTACGCGTTTGTTTGTTTTCTTTATCATATTTTTTGAAACAATGAATAATAATGTTTAAAATACCCAAATACCCAATACAGGTTTCCAAGTCCACTGGGCAAGCTGGACAGGGAATGTGACAGAGCTATCTGCATCCTGATATCTTTTTGCTGGTTACCAGGAATTTTTTACTTTACTCAAAAGCCTTTTGGTTAACACGTTGTTCTTATTTATACAATGCCACACATTGAATGTTATGTTTGGAGGCTGTATGTATTTATGGAGTCCCACAACTTTTGAGAGGATCTTATTTCTTAATATTGAGAATAAATTCAGGAATTTTTAAGATAATGAGCCTCTTTTTTAGAGAAAATACGCCCATTATTTTGACTTGCAAGGTTCTTTAATTTGCTGAATTGGTTCTTCTTGCATCTCCTTCATGTGACTTCCACTTGAAGCAGAGATACACTTCATGGTTTTTATTGCAGGCAGATGGTAAGATTTGTGTGGGAATCCTAGACAATTTTTATTGAGGTGTTAATTACTGCCATTTGAATTATTAGTATTGAATTATGCTAATCTTTTCTTATTTCTGCAACAATTATCCTTCTTCCAGAGAGAATAATGACTTGAATTTGTGACACTCTTGTTTTCTTCATTAACTCATTATGTTAGGTAACAACAAGGAGAAGACGATGTTCAAATGCTCTTTTAACAGCATTAGAGTAATTCTGACAGGCTTGGGAAAAATACAGTGTCATTTCTGTGCAGTTCCACCACCCCACTGTGGCCAGTAGCTTAAGGTGCACTGTCTTAACCTGCACTGTCAAGTAAAAGGTGGATGTGTTTTTTTCTAAAGTGATAGAGAAAATTTTTATTAGTACAGTCAGCACCGGTTCTCGCAGCTAGAAACTAGGAAAGCTGTGAATATTAAATAAGAAGACTGGCCATCTTTTAGTTAATTCTCGGTTTTAGATGAGAATGAGATATGCTTCTAAAGATCAGCCATGTCCTTCAGAGCATTATAAGCCTTGTCTGTCAGCATAATACAATTATGTTTTGGAGTACTGTAGAGACTCCTAAAAATTCGGAAACGCGAGGTCAAACCCTGAGTGCTTTTAGGTGTGCAAACCTGACTCATATAAATTTATGACAGAAGAAAGTTTTCTCTGTCTGTTACATGTTAGAACAACCTGAAGAAGGACAGTTCTCCAGTAGGATGAAAAAATGAAATATCAATATTTTAGTTCCTTTGCCTCCATATGGTATTATTATCCTTTTACTCATACACCCAACATTATGGCACCTAGTTTCTCCATAAGCAAGCAGAAACATTCAGCTCCTTAAGCTCTAGTTCAAGGTAAGTCTGTAAGAAATGTATATGGTAGAGGGTAAGAGATATAATCATAAATTGTTCCACCCATCTGTGCTTGAGAAATGAGTACGTCTCAATGCAGGCTTTTAATTTGGTAATTAGACATTTCTTGTGCTTGATCTTAAGTTCATTTTGGAAGTAGTACTCTCATAGTTCCTAACCATCATTTTTATTAACTCTTGGGAAGCCACCCTTTTGTGTGTTGGGAGATTAACTGTAATCAGATTTCATCTCACTAAAGCACTGCTATGTGAGCCACTTCACCTCTTGTTTAATTCAGAAACGGAACGTAGAGAGGCTTTATGTTAACAAGGAAAGAATGAATATTAAATTGTCCAGAATGGTATAATGGCTCTTCTGAGCCTCTTAGCACATCATTATTGGCATTGCCTACTTTCCTATGCTTATGTAGTCCTTATTTTCAGGGAAATGCTCTGGAGTTATAAATAATACACAGGTAGCAGAGTTGAGATGGTAAGTGTTCAAAACAAGCTCATCAGCATATGTATGTCATGAGCAAACAAATGCTGTGTGTTTCTACCCAAATATCTAGTCAACTCTGAATTTTTGGAAAAATACAGTTTCTGAGGCCTAACTTACATGTGGCAGAGCCATTTGCCACTGGAGGACTATGGTCACAGAGAGCAGTTCTTTTGCTACCAGTGCTGTTTGCAATTTCCAGACTGTGGGCAGTGGACCCTCATTGTGGCTGCCTACAAAGAGTTTGCAGAAGGAAGCCCAATAGCAGTGACCTTAGACTGACTGGAGAAACACATCTTTGTTGGAAAACAAAAATTGAACTGAAAGCAGCTATTCTGTTGCAATGTTTATGGTCTTGGTCTAGTGCAGGGTATCCTACTGTGAGCAATAAGCTGCCCCATTCATGTCTGCCAGGAATAGAATTCATACATCGAATTAAAGAACTGTGAGAATGTGAGAGTATATCTGACTTTTTAGACTCTAATTTAAATGTCTGTCCCTAAACCTAATAAAATCTGGGTCTCTGAAGAAGGGTACTGCAGAATGACAAATACTTCAGTTTGAGGGGAGATGAATTTCTATTCTCAAACCATTAATACTAAATAGACCTGAATTTCCTGCACTTCAGCTGTGTTACAGGAGTACTGACTGTGACATCTGAAACAGAAAGGAAGAAAACTACGATGATAGTTTTGGAATACTTTACTTCAGTTGTAGAGAAATGTAAGAAATATTTTTAATCCAAAACTTTTATGCTGTCCTGTGGTGGAGGGAAAACCAAATTGCTGTGCCTTAAGGCACACATATGAAATCCTAATCAGCACAAGCATTCTTGGTGCTTCGCTACCTGGTTAATCTAAGAACTTGCCTGCAGTAATAGAGCTAAACATTCTGTGGTCTGAGTTTTCAAATTCTTTTGAAAATAGAATTGCTTGGATTCTGACCAGACTGAATCCATGACAGAAGAACTGGATTATGAGAGGAGAAAAATCGGTAAGTTTTCCTACAGGGATTTCCATCTAAGTGTGGTGAAGTGCTGCCAGAGCACACTTATAGTGACATATGTGTTGGAGTTGTGTCTGTTATGTCATGTCCTTCCTAGAAGCCAAGAAGGTGCTGCTGCAACTGACTATTACTCATCAGAGTGATCACTTCTTGCAGAACCACTTTGGTTTAGTTATTGGCTGAAGAAAACATCTCTCTTGTCAGTTTTCTAGGTTGTTGGTGGCTTTCTGTTTTTTTTTTGAGTTTTAATTTATTTTTTGTTTTTCTTTTCTAGGACAGGTGACAGTGAGCTGTGAAAAAAATTGCTGTACTTACTCTAGAGATCAGAATGTCTTGGACATTTGAATTTTAGTTACTTATCTGACTATAACAAAAGAGATATGAGGATTTTCTCTAGCAATGGATGAGGTGAGAACAACTGCAAGTTCTGAATGATGGGAGAAAAGTTGCTTGCAAATTGGGAACATTTTTATAAGATCTATTTTTATAAAATCTACTTTGGCGTGTTTTATTTGAAGACTGTAATTTTCAAGTCGTTAAAATGTGTAATTCTTAAGTCGAGCACTTAAGCTGGTATTTCTCTTTAAGCACATGAATAACCCCATTAAAGAGCATAGAGCGAATCTTATGCTGAAGTGTTTTGCTGAATCAAGTCCCTAGAGAATTTAATGCAATTTAATGCATGCAAAGAGAAATATATCAAAATATATGAGCATTGTTCTCAGGTTTGGTAGAAATATTTTTACTCTCTTTATGTACTTTTTATTGTAAGTTTGTCTTGAATGCAGTTTGAATATAATTTTGCTATTCAGCAACCCAGATGCAAGAAACATGCCATTAATATCTTACCCTTCCTTCCCTCCTTCTTTCCCTCCTCCAGAGTTGTATTTGGCAAGTGTATCATGCTATATATCAATGTTACTATTTTATAAAGAATTTATAAAATTCTGGACAGTGATAAGATACGTTTGTGCGCAGTTCCATCCTGTTCCACGAGCACAGACAATGTGTAAGATCACCTACTCTTATCCAGTAAAATATTGGTCATTCTACTCAAGAAACTCTATTATCACTCTGAAAACAGGATTAAACCACTGTTGTCAGTAACAGTTATTCATAATTTGTTTAGGAGGAATCAATCCTCAGGAGTGTATATGCTTTCAAGCAGGTGCATGGGATGTATCCTGAAGGAGGTATCTGAGGAGCCCACTTTTACTCAAGGCTCACTGAACTGAAATAAAGAGTAGCTGATAGGCATAGCCAGTGCACAGCTGTGGAGAGGAGGAAGCAATAGTTGGGTCTGAGTAGCACAGCTCTCTGCTGTAGTAGTTGAGTAGCTGGGCAATACAGGCAGCATCTCCTAACATTTCCATGGAAGGGGTTGCAACTGGGCTCCCAGGAGTCTTTCAGACTGCACTCCCTTTTGGGGAAGAGACCAATAACTGAGGCACCGCGTTCAGTCTCTTTTCGCTTTGGCTTGTAGGGGGGCAGAATTCCATGGCAGAGCAGCTCTCTCTTAAGTGGCTGTAGGTGGAGCTCAAGGTGACACTGCTAATTTTAGGCATTTTGGTAAATATTCCGAATGAGGCTGGAAAGACATTAGGCCACTGTGTCATTTCAGGAATTCTCACTGATGTGATCAATCATTTATTGCTCTAACTTGACTAGTAGATTTACAGCTCAAGTTGGGCTTAAATACCTGTTGTGTACCCTTTGTTTACCTGTGTGTCTTTGCTGTTTCACTTTGCTCTGGGTGTACACAGAAACTTGTGTTGGATCGTGGTAAAGTGTAAATATGTCAGAAAGTGTCATGTTTTAGAAGCCTGAGTATGATACAGTACTTGTGAAATGCTGCTTAATTCTAAATAATTGATTTTATTTTGTTGCAGTTTTAGAACTGTTAGTGGACTTGTCAGACTTCTAGTGTCTCCTAGAATAATGAAGGACAAAGTTTTCAAAAGATACTGTTTTCATTAGTTTAAAAAAAATAGTCATCTTCATATACTATATAAATCATGGAATCTAGAGATAGGAAAGACCTATTACTTTATGTAGCCCATTGCCTTGCCTCTGCAAAATGGTTCTCTACCATAAACTTTTCTAGTGCTGTGGGCAATTTAGTTTTAAATACCTCTGCAAATAACAGGATTTTCACTACTTCCCTAGGTAAGTTATTGAACACTTTCTCCCCCCCCACCCCCCAACTATTTAATTATATTTTAGTTTGTATTTAGCATACATATATAGATAGGTAGAGGGATATAGATATCTTTCAAAACACAGCAATTTGTTATTGGATATTTTCTGGGCTAGATAGAGAAAAAAAATTCAAGTATTTTCCAGTGCAATGTTATATATACCCAAATGCCTTAGCAAATGTTGAGGTTTTGCAGTTATGTTTTCATATATATTTTGTTCCAGTAAGGATTCCCCAAAGAGTATGAGAGGATATACTATAGAAAAAAAATTCCAATATATCCTGACTCAAAAAAAAATTGTCCCCTATTACCATGACTACTTATCACAACCATTTAGTGTACTGCTAATTGCAATGACAGGTAAGCAAAATGAGATTTGTACATTATATCTCTTTATTTTAAATTCATGACTACATGTCTTTGCTACTGTCCCTAATAATTCTTTCTGCCAGGCACTGCAGATCCTCATAGGTATTCCTTCTGAACTAACAGTGTTATTGTTGAAACAAATTGCACAGGTCTTGTTCTTTTAATCTTTCTAGAAGATTAAAGGTCAAGTAAAGAAAAACATTAAAGAGACACAAAAAGCCAGTGCTCACTTTCATTTTGCTTCTCCCTTTAATGAAACTGTAACTGTTCCTGCTAGAAGTGTTTTTGTAGCGCATCTATTTGTCCATAAATATAATGATTTGTCACCTCTTTGGGACAACTTATGTGATAACAATGACTTACTGCGTAAGATTGTACAACGAGAGGATGATTAATAAGAATTTCAGAACAGAAAACAGGTCAGTTCAAGAAAATAAGCCTAAAAATATAGCTTCCTAAAGCAGATCGTAGCAAACTAAAGACAACATTCTCTCTAATTTAACAATTATATTTATCTTTAATATTTGAAGCTGTTAAATAGTATTTTTTTTCCTTTTCTGAGTAGGTAGAATCCAAATAGATAAAGGTCTTCCAATATTTCTAGTCTTGTTAATAGAATCATTAATGGTTACAATTTGGCAGGCTTAAGATCCTTAATGAATTGTATCTTAGTGAAATACTATGATTGCCTACATAGCTGGAGATCGGTTCATGACCAAAAAAGGGATTTTAGACTCTGTTGCCTTTATCCCTTAATTGCATACAGCAAGTTTCTGATGTATTCCCTCCAAAATGATAAGGTCTTAAGGAGCAGATCTGTTGCCCTCCCTTCCCAAAAATACTGTTGGGCCTTATGCCCATGCTAAAATGTTTGAAGTACTTAATGACTTTTAAAATAAGTTGTATCTGACTTTTGTATACATTCTTTTCTCAGGATTTTAGCTTTATATATAGGATGTTTGTGGAGATTATTTTGCTCAAAATAAAAACAAGAAATGAGGTAAAAATGAATCCATAAGAAAGTAGTGCTCTCCTCTGAGGAGCTTTTACTACTTTTGGTTTGTGAAGTTGCCAAGCAAAGTAAGCAAATGAGCAAGCTTGTCGTCCAGGAAGTTAAAAATAGAAATCTTCAGAATTTTTGCATTTCTGCGAGGAACCTCTTGGACTAGGATCAGTTTCTTGAAAGAAATTTTCCCATTTAAGCCTGAGATAACTGAGGAAACATCAGGTATTTCATTGATTAGGAATTTACTGAATAACTAGCACTGGTGAGAACCAAAACCACTCTGACTCAATGTGATTTGATTTTAAAAAAATTACTAAATTTTCATTAATCAGGCTCTATGTCCAAATGCAATTTCCAGAAAGTAAAATCTTATTTCCTTTAAAAATTTGTCTTTGTCTCTTTCCTTCTTTTATCCTGAGCATTTTTTAATTTTTAAAGCTGATTAATATCTGCAGTCATCTCTCATATCATACATCTCCAATGCAGTCTAGCAATGCAGTCTGACTCCTCAGGATACACCTGAGCTGGCTTTAAAACTGCAAGCTTGGGTACCAGTAGCCACACAAGGGCCAAGAGTTCCATGTGGGCTGCTTGATGGAGTTAGACTTTAAATGTCTGTACTGAGACTCATCCTGCCTTGGGATGGACTTCTGTCCGTCACCAAAAAAGGTTGGTTAAGTGAGCTTGGATAAGTACACCCAAGCTATCCTGCCTAGTGGCAAACCAGCATATTAATTATTCCACTCATAGGGTGAAGAAAGGTCAGTGTGTTCAGACCCCTGTGGAGGGAATAAAGGGATTTGCAACATCAAGTTGCAGTGGCTTCAGTCTGAAAAAAAATACAATACAGGATTTAATAATTGCCTTCATAATTTATAGTACTTGATTTCTCTCCCCAACAGATGCATAAGTGACCAAATTCTGACAGGAGCAATGGATTTGAGCAAATCAACCTGAACAGAGAATTTTCCAATCAAGAGTATTCAGTCCAATCCCCAAGTCATTTAGCACAAAAGCAGACAAGCAAATCAGTGCCAATTTCTCCTATCACTCCCACCCTCCTTAGATTACTTATCTGAGATTTATTTTTACAAATTTCCATCTTTATAGTATATTTTTATTATCAGTGATGGAAAAAATGTTTTACACCAGAATGTAACAGCATTACTGTGTATTGCCCTTTGTGCAATACTATATTTTATGTTTTTTTCTTAGTAGTAGTAATGATAATAATACTTAACACTTACAGTACCCCATGTATTAAAAAGAGTTTTGTTGCCAACAACTCAGTATTTTCTGTAGACTAGCTAGATATTGTTTCTCCATTGTATAAATAAACTGAAATGGAAGATCTTGAACAGCTCCCCTTTGAAAAGTATCCATAATTGTTGCTCTTTGAATTTTTTGTATAACTCTAATTTTCGAAGGCTCCTGGCACACCTGCCTCTTTTGTTACCTTCAACAGGGGAATCAATAATTACTCTGAGAATAGGAACTGAGGAGAATAATTGACAGCATGTTTGCATTTGAGTAAGATCACAGTTCCTCATATGTGCATTCTTTCCTTCAGTCTCCAGCTGTTTCATGCCATACCCAGAATGTGCTCCACCCTTCTTGCAGCCACAGCCCCACTGCTGCAGACCTCAGTCTCTAGAGAGTCTCTACTTTTCCTTCTCGCTTTCCACCCATCAACCATCTCAGTATTCCTGCATATCCTGATTTATCCATGCATTCTGTCTAATTGTAGTTCCTTCCTAACACATTCTTTCTGTTCTTATATTCCTGTGCTTGCTTGCAAATGGCTGAAGAATCTTAGTGGTATAACTGCGATGAATTTACCAGTCCCAAAGAATGTTAAAACTAAGAGGAGTGTTCCAACATTTGTTACACCCCACACTTACTGCCACCATCTTTTGTATGCAGGCGTTCACATTTGGTTCCTTCCCTCCTACACTTACATTTCCTACACACACATCTGTTTTCCTTTCTCCAATCAATAGTAAGATTTAGCTGCTTTAATAAAACTACTGTTACATTTGTGGGTCTGTAGATGCAACATTCAGAATGAAAATATCATCAATTTTATCTGTTTATGGTAAATTTTATAAAAGAACCATGAAAATATTTCTAGTTCAGAAAAAGAGCAGAAGACAACACAAGAGACTGTTGTGTCTTTGCGGTCCCTATACTTGTATTATTTTACAGTTAAGGCTTATGGCTTTGGTGTGTGATATGTAATGTGCTTTCAAAGATTTTGTATTTTTAGGATTTTTTCCCATGCCGCTTATGTATCAATGTATTATGTAGGATAGCTTATGAGGGTTTTTATCACTGTGGTTTTATCAAATGTGGGTAGAAAATAAAATTGGATAATCCTCTTTTTCATTTGGGGGGATTTCTTTTTTTAAAAAATAGTTCATTTCTTCCACTGTTGATTTAAGCAAAAAAAATCTGATCTGAAATATGCTTTTGAACAAAGGTCTAATTTAAATATAGATAGAAAAGTGCAACATTTTTTTCTTTTACTGCATTTTGTATATTCCAGCAAAGTCTGCTAGTGCATGTTGATAACTATATACAGAAAAATCCAAATAAATTTCTGTGTCTCTCCCCCAGAATGTTTTACATCTTAATAATGTAGTCTTCCAGTAACAATTTTATGGTTAAAGTTGTAAAACAATTTTTTTTTATTAAAAGGTTTTAATGTTGACTTTCATAGAGGAAAACTTTTCTCTTTTAAATTTTGAAGTGTGATATGTAGTCAAAAAAGGTACTTGGAAAGGACTCAAGTTCAACAGTTAAGCTGTTTTTTGAAAGGATGGAAACTGGAAAGAAATTGCAGGTCTTCTACAGGAAAAAAAGCCTTTGCTTTTGATAAACTATGTAGAAATATCCTCTCTGGAGACTTTATAATATTGACTAGCATGAGTAAGCATTGCAGTTATTATTAACTAGGTAAGTCTTTCCCTATAAGAATGTGTTCAATGCACTGGAGATCCTAGAAATGCTTGAACATCAGTTGGGGGAGAAAAAAAAAGATTTGTTAAATCTTGCAAGACCAAACAACCCTTTTAACACATTTAACAGAACTGTGCCCTTGGAAAGAAGGGAAGAGAAAAAGGCAGAGAGGCTTTGCCTATTTTCCAGTGTCATACTTGGGTCTGTAAACCTGCAGAGATGAGATCTGTGAGCACATATAATAGTTTGATACTACTGAAAGCAGGATTTCAGGTTCTGTTATCCCCTGCTTTCTCTTCCACCCTCCTTTACTTCTGCCCCATAGTCCAACCTCTTTTTTACAGGTAGTGTTGCTTGCTAACCACTCAAGCAGAAAGCAGGGTGTTTTTCTCTGACCCAGGCAGGCTTCTGCAATTTTACTTATTGTATTGTCATGGAAAAGTGTGCACAAACACATAACAACAGACAATCACAGTCCTGAAAAACGTGGTATTTCAGAAATAGGAAGGATTTACTTGTGTGCTTAAGCCATTACTAATTCAAAACAACAAAATGAAAGCATTAATGTATTTTTTCCAGTGGAAAATAAAATTAGGATATTTTTATGGACAATAGCATACCAGAACTGCAAATGTTGCTCTCTGAATTTCTCGAGTTCCTGTCACCCCAGAGTAATTGGTAAGCAGTGTTGTTTTTTTCATGCAAAGGTCTGCATGGATGCTAGGATTTCACAAACACTGATGAGAGCAAGGTTAAATTGGCTTCCTCTTGAGTTTTAGAACTGGCAAACTTTCCTCCCCTTAATCTCTCTGGTTTTAACGTCTTGTGTTTTCTAGAAAGTTCAGAGACAGAATGCATTCTCTACCTTGTTCATAAATGCAACCCCTTTTTCCACTTTTATTTGTTCAGTGTTCTGTAATAGGCAGGTTAAGTTTCCTTTCTATTGAAAATGATGATGTATTGGGTAAAACATCAGGAATTATTAATCAAAATGCTGGAATCTTCAATCCATAATGGAAAAAAATTAAAGACTATAAACTAAGCTCATTACAGACAAAATTAAAGGTTCTAAATTAAGCTCTGCTATAGCTTTGGAAGTTCTCTGCTCCTTTAACAATTCTGGTAGCATGAATGTTTTTTCAGGCCATACTTAATAACAATTATGAAATGTCTTTGGGTCTTGGTGCAAAGTATCTTTTTCTTCCTTTAAGTGAGGAGAAAACACCATCTCAGTCTTGATTTTTGAAACATGGTTGTTACTAAATCAACATGTAGTACTTTATTTCTGCAATTATCCTAAGACTTTAGTAAAATGTGTTCTGAAAATAGTTAGCCTTCCAAAAGGCCAGAATTAGACATAACATCCTTGTAAGTACATGTGTTCAAGAGTAGGATATTTTAAGACCTGCATTTTAATCTAAACATTTGTTTGCTATTAGCTACAAAGGTCAGACCTTCACAGATTGTCCTGTGCTCAAGGAAAATCTGTATTTGCTTTTTTTGAGGCATAATATGCGTACTTTTACCTTTAGCTACTGACAGTGGTGAAGACAAAAGAAATTGAACCAATGGTTCAGTATATTTTAGCCGGTTCCAGCAATTTTTCCTCCCTAAGTATAAAGATACTCACTGAATAGCAATGACTATAACCCATCTACAGTGTTAAGATGCTCATTGCTGCACATGTCATGAGAGGGACTTAAAAAAACTGTCTGTGTAAGGAAGAACTATTTATGATGTTGGTATTAAAATTTAAATGCATATTCTTGTATTGCCCCTCTTGAGAAAAAGGAAACCTGGTATGAGGGAATGGAGTCTTATGCACACTCCAAATATCATTATCTGTAATAGGAATTGTTCTACAGACAGAAAAATCAGAGACAGAACTCTGGGTGCACAATAGAAGGATGGCAATGATAAATTAGCTGGATTTACAAGAAAGGAATTGTTGCACAATTTGACTCAAATATCAGCAGTATTATAGAACTACATAGTTCCTTCCTCTCTGGAAATAGGATATTGAACAAAAAGCAGAAAGGTCAGCAATGCCATTTGTCCCATTGGCTTTCTAATACCATACAAGAAATAGATCTGTTAGAAGTTGTCAACCATGGATTACACAGATACAGAAATAGAAAAAAAAATTAAAAATAACAGAGTTTTGAGCAGTTTTTTGTTCTTTTTGCCTCCAGTAATTGAACTTGTAAAGAAAAAAAAAAAAGGAAAGGAAAGCTAGTCTCTTGACACATCAATACTTCACAGCTTTTTCATTATAAATCTTAACTTTGGCCTAAATGCCTTCCAAAATGTTTAGTTTCCTAAAATCTAAAATCTTGGTGTACGATTGGCTAAACAACAACTGCAGAGCAAGCAGTTTTCAATGTGAGAAGTATAGAAGAAGCATCACTTGGGCATTATCACAAGAATTATTTGAAAGCCTATTACTAAATCTTGTCCTTCAATATGCAGATCCAGAGTGATTGGGATTACTATTACCTTTGCAGAGGAACAAGCTGTGTTGCAACTGTTTTTAGAGATGTTTTGTTGTCATTAATTTAGCAGTCACTTTTCTTTTTATGCATTTTCCTCATTTCCGAACTTGAGACTTATCTACGTGGAGCAATTCATGAAAATTAATGTGAGTCAACTAAAGATGTGACTTAGAAATAGATCAGTTAAACATCATTAAAACCCCTAAGGACCTTTTTATCCAGAATTCAAGTGGTCCTAATTTAATTTAATTTACTTCATCAGTGAAGTTAGATCATTCAAATGAAGTTCTAAAGGAGAACATCCACATTAGGGTTTAATGCAGTTTTACAGCTTCTCTTTAAAGTAACATTTTAGTTAATTCACTTTCCTGATTGTCCCCATATAAATAAATCCCTAATCCCACAAGTGTTTTTAGTTCTGGCTAATCCTTGACACTGTTTAGTAGGGGACTGCATAAGCCAGATAGCATCTATACCAATTGCAGTGTTGGAAAGCATCCAATTTCCAGTCTCTGCTGCATCTGGTAAGACTCAGTCTCTGACTATTCAGCTTTACCAGCAAACTACAAGACAGTTGCAAGGCAGGCTGAACCTAAGGCAAGATGTTTTTGTTCCCCAAATCAATTAGCTGATACTAATACAATGAGACTTCCATGTATTATCCAAGCTAAAAAGCTTTTAAGCTGATCTGCAGGGGATATCTTTAGCATCTTCATCCAGACTTTCCCTGAGGGGTGAACCATTTTCAGTTAAAAGTCATGTGTGAGAGGATGCTTGAACCTTGCTGTAATGACAAGGTGCAATTGTTGGACAGAGCCTGAGAAGTCCGTGTGTGTGTATAGATTTAAATTCCTTATTGGATCTCATAAGTGTCGGTCAGCAAAGGCTGCCTAGAAAATGTATAGGATCAGTATATTTTCAGCAGGCAGCTCAGTACCTCAGGCATTTAGGCAATTTTGGGTGCTTTGTGTAGTCTATGCCATTATAAGTTTCTCCAAAAGGATGGAATGCTGATAGGAAATTATTAAACCAAATCTGAACCATTGTGCTTCCTGTTTTGTTTGCTTTTAAGTGGAGCTTTGAAGTAAAGACAGAAAGATGAAGTACAAATATAGGTAGTGATGACACTGGAAGTAGAGTAGCCCTTATGGTACACAGAGATGTGATTTTCAGCCTTGTCACCAAATGCTATGATTGATCCTACCATGCATGTGGGCTGGTTTGGGTTGGGGTAGAGTTAATTGTCTTCAGAGTAACTAGTATGGAGGTCTTCTGGATTTCCCATGAAAACAAGGTTGATAATACAGAGATGTTTTTGTCACTGCTGAGCAGGTCTTGTACAAAGTCAAGGCATTTTCTGCGTCTTATAGTACTGTCCTGCCAGTGAGGAGGCTGAGGGGTGCAGGAGGAGCTGGGAGGGAGCACAGCTGGGACAGCTGCCCCCCACTGAGAAAAGGCATGGTCTGTACCAAATGGCATCACACTCAGCATATAAACCTGAGAAAAGAAGAAGAAATAGGGAGACATTTGGGGTGATAGCACTTATCTTCCCAAGTAACTGTTAGATACAATGGAGCCCTGCTTTCCTGGGGATGGCGGAATACCTGCCTGTCCAATCACCTGCAGTGATTGAATTCCTTGTTTTGCTTTCCTTGCATGTGTGCATGCTTTACCTTATTGATCTGTCTATATCTCAACCTATGAGTTTCCTCACTTTTGCTCTCCTGATTTTCTCCCCTATCCCACAAGGGGGGAATCAACCAGTTAAGTTGCCAACTGAGGTCACACCATGACAGCATGGGTCCTTGGTCATTTGGGTTGAGTGGCTGAAAGTAAAGAAATGGGTGGACAGATGCATCATTCATTTGTATAAAATTGGCCACAGAAACAGTGCTCTTAACTATGCTGGCCTTGTGAGCTGCCAAATTCAGAACAGGCTTTTGAGCTGAATTGGTTTTGGATTCTATCAGCTGTATTGATCAGTTCTCTACTAGCTACAGTGTGAGTGAGAACATGTAGCTCACATGTATAACCTGACATTTAGATGTCTTAATCTATAGGTAAGTCCTATCATGATAACCTTTACTAAACAAATGGGGCTTTTTGATCTTTGGATCTGTGCACAATCTTTAACATGATGATGCCATAAATCCCACATTAGAGCTCTTAGTCTTGGATGAAATCCACCCTGACCACAGGACAAAACAACCCCACTCACATGTCTAGGTTAGATTTCTCTGAAAATTTTTTATGGACTAGGTTTGCTCCCACTGATATAGGGTTGGGTAGCCAGTTGGGTGTGAATGATCTGTATCACTCCAGTTTTAGAGGTGATTTCAATAGGAGTACAGGCATTTGCTCTTGTGGGAAACAAAACAAAACAAAAAACCCAACCAAAAACCAGCACCCCAATAATCTTTTGTACACTTGTATTTTAGATCTTTGTCAAAGGAAGGCAATTTCAGTGGCTAGTTATCTACTAGTACTCAGTTTATAACAGTGCAATAGTATAATTTCTTCCTTCAATGCCAAGTTTTCCATAAAGGTTTCTTACCCACATATTTTAAAAGGCCCTCAGACCTTAGCGTCTGAGCTCTGATAAGTCATAGCCTGAGGTGGTCTGGTTGAAAAATGAGTAGCCCCTGAATAAGGAAAATGCTGAAATTTCACTCTCCATGGGGATTACCAGTTTCATTAGCCTCAGTGAAAACCACATTTCACTGAATTTAGAGCTGCAGCAGAGCTCAATACAGATAATGCATTTAATGTATGCTCTGGGCAGTGAAGTTGAAACTATTTTCAAGTAATTTTCTTCAGTGTTGGATGCAGCCATCCTGTAAGTTTCCTGATAACTTAGATTTTTTCTTTCTCAAAACAGCAAGTGTTACTGTTCCAAAGCAGGTAATATTCTCTGTGACAAAGGTGTATCATCATTTCACATAGAGTCATGTTTTATCACCACCTGGTAATATAATGGAACAGTATGAGAGCACATACTCTTTAAAGATATGTTTTTTTCCCAGTTCCATAGTCATGCCAAACACTGTTGAATAGTTTAGAGCCTTTTTTTTTCTTTTTTTAGTCACACATGCATCTTAAATCTACCAAGCTAGAGAGAGTTCAGACCTGATAGGAAGGCAAAAATCCCCAGATGTATTCTCCTTTGGAAAATGAAGATGTAGAGGTGGTGTATTTATACAAGGCAACAGAAGTGTGCAAAGAAGACAAGAAAGTGATTATATGGTAGACAAAACATAAATCTATGAGAAATATGGTTTATTTTCTTCATAGTATTTTGAACTGTAGAAGTATGGCACTGAATTATACTGTATTATGGGCAGACACCAGATATTTGTCTCATTTTTGATGGCAACAAATGTTCAGTTTTCTTTCTTGAAACCTTTAATAATTACCTCTGTAATGTCCAAGTAAGCTCAATTATGTACTAAATAGTAATTTTTCAATAGTTTAACGGGATGTGACTTCATGGCTTATGACTGTGGCTGTTGGTGACAACAGTGATTAAACAATACTAATACCAAACAGAAGTTTCTTTGAATATTTATGTCTGTTCTGGAAAAATAATTTTTAGCAATGTGCTTTATACTTCTTATGGATTAAATCTGCAATATGCTAGAACAAAAATGTCTGTCTCTAAGTAGCTTTGTGGCTATGCATTTTAATAAACTTGTCTTTGTGGTATTTACCTATATTTCAGAACTCGGAGATTTTAAATAAATCTTTAATGCAGAGGACCTTGTGCTATTACAAAGAAGATGCTGTATATCCCATCAGCATTGGATGGCCACCTTATGTGCTCTCTATTTCAAATTAGAACAAGTGCAGATACTTGTGGAGGGAAAAGGCAGAGGGCAGCCTGGCCAGAGAGAGTTAAATATGTGGTGATAGGATTAATATGAGGTGATGGGATTAATGTCTTGTGGAAAGATGACTGTTTTCAAAATTATATGCTATGCTCTACATGGCTAAGTAGTAACTAAACCCTTCAAGCCTCTTGCATGCCATTTCTCTAAAGGTCATATTTGTTACAGGGATTTTTACCAGAGACTTGTATTTCTTAGCGGGACTTGTGTTCCTTGGGCTTGAAACAACAGGAAATTGCAGTCTTTCCCCCATTACTGAACAGGCAGAAGCATTGCACAGACTAGAGATCTACTGTAGAAAAGATGAACTGATTTACTGTATTTTGCATTCTTTCAAGTGTGCAATTTATTTTGAAAGACTCAAGGGTGGCTAGAATTAAAGGTCTTAGAAATAAATGTTTCTGTCATTATTCATTTAAACAGTGGGATTAACTGAAAATTGCACTGCTAAGGTCCCTACCATTTTTTTTCAGCTTTTTTTTTCTTGATGTGAAAGAAGTAGTAGCCAAGAAATTAAATTATACTAGAAGGGTTCCCATGAAACATATCATAGCAGCAGTATGGAAGTCTGTGATCAAACTAGGGGTCAGATGATACAGACAGGCATTCATGAACAGTTCTTTCTCAAACCCTGTAAGTTAAGGTTTACAGGAATTCTGGTCCAGATAACCAACAACTGGGGCACTGTTCCATATTTAAAATCTTGTCTAAATTCAGAGGGATGAATTTTAAGTGTGAAGTCTGATTCTAGGGATGGTGAAGAGCCGTCTAAGAGTGAGTACATTTTTTGGGGTGACAGATGCAATCACTGTTTCCATGAGGTCTAAGCACTGAGGAGTGCAGTAGCTTACTGCTGAGAATTATTTGTTTTTTAAAGTTGATTTAGTATTGAAAAGTGTTTTTCAGATAATTGCTGGAATTGAGCCAATGCAGTGTCTATGGTGAGCTCCATGTTGTAGATGATAGGCTGTACTAGCAATGAATACAGAGCAAAGGTATTGCTTAGTGGATTTTTGGAAGGGGAACTCTGTATTCTGCTCTAGTGAATTGCATAGCAGAGAGTTTTTCTTGCATTCCTCGACCCTTGTAGAAGAATAATGACATAAGGGAAAAAAATGCACTTCTGTATATAAACAGGTGGACTGCAACTGTCGTCTGCTAACTGGAAGCTTAATAGAGCCTTTTCTTATTTAGCAGTTGTGGGAAAAGCAAACCCCAGTCTGTAGGGGAGGAAATTATCTGTTGCCTACTAAATTTTCTAGTAGCTTCAGTTAGGTACTTCTGTCCCCTAAGTTGTGAAGTGGTACTCATTGTGCAACATTGTGCCATATTCCCCAGTAGAACTAACTCTGTTGTTCAGTGCAGGGTTGGCATATCCGTGATCTTGCCAAGGTGGCTGACAGGCAGTGTAAATGTTAATGAACCAGCTTTTACCTCTGGATCTAGGACTTCCCAACTGTGCAAGCTTTCCACATGCTGCTCTATCAAACTGTACTTCCTCCAAGATTTTCCAGACCCTTATTTCCCCCTCACTGCTTCCTTCCAGTTAGCCTGCTTGCCTTTACCCTTCTCTCTGTAACTCTGGTATGCAACCTACTCCAGGTGTGGACTTAGAAGGATGAGGGCACAGGAGGTGCATGTTCTTGGCAGCAACGGAAACATTTTGGGCATGCTTTTTCCTTCTTTGGTAGTTCATCTGGGGCACCCCCATTTTGACAAAGGTGTAGGTTTTGAATTCCCTTGCTGAAAGACTCTCTAAAATGCAACTTGCTTCTGTGAGATGCAGGTGAGATGAAGGGCTGGGTGGTATTAGTAGTAAGAGAAATAGTTAACTAGCCTTTTCCAAGAATAGCATTCATCATTCTTCTGTGTAATGGACTTGTTTGTGTCTCATAAGAAAGAGGCAGTGAACTAATAACCCACTATCTTACCTAGGAAGCCAGTTTAAGGAGTTGTTTTCAGTATCTCTCCACCGAGTGGAGTTGACTACAAATTAGTGTATTTCCTCTGTGAAATTGATGTATTTTCTATTATTTTTCTGTCACCCCAGAGCCTGTCTGTTACTTGCTGTGATACTGCTGATATTGTGGCACCTTCATTCCACTGCTCTCTGAAAGCAGTTACCTCTTGCCTACAGAGAAGATGAATAGAGGAGAAAGCCTTTAGTACGGTGTCTTAGGATGACAATGACCAGAATAGTTCTACTTCAAAAGCTTTTTTTGTTTTTGGCTAGCTTTGCCAGCATGTTTTAGTCAATCCCATTTTTATTTATGAATAAAAAGCATTCATTTAAAAAAAAAAAAGACACCTGTGGGTGATAATTGATGCAAGCATATAGTGGCAGCATAAAAGTACTTTTGTCCAGAAAAATAATGAAACAGAAATTAAATTGATGAGGGTTTGCAGGTAAGATTGCTCTTTCTTGAAATGTTATGTTCCTTTCTTTGCCAAACGTGCTGACTCCATTGGTTGATGCTGAAGCGAAGATGTGATTAAAATGGGCAAGAGCTTATTTCTGAGCACCTCCCCAACTCCAAAGAAGAAAACAGAATAAAGGAAAAGAATAGGGGGCAGAGCTATGGACCAGCTAATTCCAAGTAATCTCACTATTTTAATATGTGGAAATAATCTTTTGTAGACAATGTAACCTTCTAGTGGCTTTATGTTACTTTGTTTTGTGGGTGTTTTTGTTGTTGTTTTGGTTTTTGGTTTTGTTTGTTTGTTTTTAATTACAGCAAACTCAAGTACTCCCCAAACCCTGGACATTGTACAGACCTGTATCACAAGACAGTCTCTTTTCCAAACAGTTTTGAATATTAGGGCTTGAGTATTGATGAGCATGCTCTTAATAAGGCCCTGGAATTCTTTGCAAAACTGGGCCTAAATGAAGCAAAGCAACAGGATAAGGAAAGACAAATATGTGGGTAAGAGTCTTTGGAACAAGTAGTGATATTGACCATGTGACCTTCTTATTCTATGACTTATGTAACTTAACAGGCAGATGAAAAGATATTACATCTGTTAATAGCCCCTGCCTGTACCTACATTTCATGTGAGCTGCATTGCCCCCAGATGCTTTGAAACATCTCTGTTACAAGCAGTTTTCCATGAGCTGGAGCTTGAGCCCACACAACCCCTTTGCAGCAGGACTCAGCGGGCCTCAGAAGAAAGAACCTTCAGCCATCTCATTTTGCTGACCTCCATGACATGATGCATCCTGAGGACAAATCAGTCACAGTACCCTGCAGTGTGTTCTGTAGCAAGTGAGCAGAAGCTTATATGATTTCAACAATACGTGGGGTTTCTCTGCGAGGTGCATTAGCTGGTTGCTGTAGAGCTGACCCTTGAGGAGGCTTCTGCAAGAAAGTACTGTGAAGAAGTGACAAATTCAGCTTGAGTCTGAGCTTTTGGCTGTTCCTGCACACTTGCCTATAAACAGCTAATAAATTCAGCTGGCCACTTTTTAGCTGACACCAGTTGGTTGACAACTTATTATCAGCACCAAGCTGTAAGTGAAACAATAATTTTCAAGTTCATGGTTTCTTAAACCTTCTGATTCCTCACACCATAATTTTTTTGGCATTCCGTTTTATCTCTTTTGTTCAATAATGTCCTCTTCTATAATGTTATTTTTCTGTACTTTACTCATCCTGTTTCCTCTATCTGTGCCCAGCAAACCCCTTGCAAGACAGTTCCTATTAATGTTAGAAACTGACTTCCAAAAACCCCATGCTTTTAAACCCGACTATTTCTTATAAATGATCCTGCCTCGTTTATAATGAAGAAATCAATTTCCTGATAATATTATGGACATTCCAGAAGACAAAAAGAAGGTCTATCCATAGAGCTGATGGAAACCAGTATCAGTGAGAAAAAAAAGTAACCTGTCCAATTGAATATATATGGATGTTGATAATAATTACATGATATGGCTTACTTAAAACTGCTCGTACTCCATCATTCTCATGACAAAAGGAAACCACTCTGATCAATGTCAGATATGATGGATTTCTATGGCAAAGCATTTATTTCGTTTTGAAGAACAAATGTTCATTTTTTAATCTAAATTTGTATGAACAGCACACAGTTTAGGATTATGCTAAAAAATCCCAAATTCTCCATGAATTTTAATTTTTCCTCTAGTTATTCGCAGATTGAATGTTTGTTCTTTCACCCAGTCTGGGTGACTATGAAGCTGTGTTTCTTTGTCTTCTATTCATTGCCCAGTGAAGGGCTAAGTGTAGTCAGTGTGTGTCATGCATGTTCAGTGGGGACCATGTATGTCCCTTACATGTTCTGTACAGAGCTGTACCCAATTCAGACAAGGTGTGCTGCAAACTACAGAGTTGCTGAATACAATGCATTGTAGATCATTCTTTAAGAAGACACATTTTGAACTATGTTCCAAAGCTTTATGCTTTTTATTATGTTTCTAATTGACTCTTGCTATCTCAAAACCCAAATCTCTTAAATTTTCTTTTTGCTATTTAGACAATTTGGCTGCCTGCTATTAGGCATCTATAATTGAAAGAGTTGACATTTATATGCTTGCTGGAGTTGCACAAATGAAAGGAATTCAGCATTTTAAAGCCATTCAGCAGTGATAAAATTGGATAGATCCACAATAACTTATGATTTGTATAGATTTCACATTTCAGACTTCATGCTGATGTTCTTTTATTGTTAAGTTGTTTGTACCTGTATAGCTATTGTTTTAGCAAACACTTCTTCAATTGTATAAGCTGTTGGGCAGGAAAGCTAATCTGGCAGAAAACATGGAATCATTTGCATCAATAACCATCTGTATAAAAAAGTTTATCATTGGACCTGAGAGGCTTTCACAGTTTGTTAATGGCAGAGGGTTGTAAAAAGTTTCTCTTTCCTGGGAGAGGAAAATGGCACCAGGTCATTACTGTCCCTCACAGAAACACTGAGGGCAAAGAGTTACTCCTAATATTTCTTGACTCGAGTTCTAAAAGCAGTTTTATAGGAATAGGTATTCTGGTCATGTATCTCCAGTAAATTAAGGTCCCAGAAAAATGCTAGAAAATAGAAACTGCAAGTGTGCAGTGTGCAGTGCACACTTCAATGTGTCCTTAGTTATCATTTTTTTATGACCTGAGGTAATCTGAGTGAACTTCAGATCAGAGTGTATGAAATGAGATGAAGAAAGGTCTGCTCTTGGAAGCTGTTATTCATCAATCAATTAACTCAGAAAATTTTTTAAAATTCTCATCTTCCTGCTTCTGGTATATTGAATTAAAGTGTGACACCCAGGCAGTTAAATTTTCTCCTTGAAATATATACCTTGATGCGGTGTTTGAACATCCATATGCTCTCTGAGGTGAGCAGATGTGACCACTTCTACTACAATGTGAAGTAAAAAATTAAATGAATGAAAAATGAATGGATTTTCTTAAAAACAATATAGTCTTCATTTTGTAATTGGTGCCACGCCATGTATTTGTAGCAGTTTGTTTAATTTTTGAGTGTGAAGTTAATGTTTAACTACTGGCTTACACTAAAGAACACAATGCTTTAAGCACAAAGTCTGAAGTACCATTTATTTCTTAGATTTGCCTGAATAATTACAGGATGTTCTAGATTAACACAGGGGTTATTGACTAAAGAGACCTCCACAATAGGTAACACATTTTAATAGTCATGTTTTAATGTCCTATCAAAATATTGTGATACATTTTGCCAAGTTTAGCTACTTGAGTAAAAAACTATAGGAAGAGCTTAGAGTTTATTTTTAGTAGCTCATATGTTTTATAACATCTCTATATGCATTTCAATTTAGAAGCAATAATGTTTAAATATTTAACCTAAAGTAATTTTAAATGTGCCTTTTATCCTTTTCTTGGCAGTACTATCACAGTCTATGATCAAAGAGTAAATTTCATTATGCTAAAGGTGTTTCTATCAGCATAATATCCTCCTTCATTAGGCACTGTCTTTTGAGACATCCCCTATGGTTGACACAGTTCAAGGAAGATAAGATGTACGAGAATAGTGATAGGTTTAAGTAAAGATCACCAGTTCTCAAAATCCCTGATTTTATTTACATATGTCTATATTATATGTGCAAATTTGCTTTCCTAGTAAATACATAAACTCATGAGAGCTAATACTTAAAATTTCCTTGTTTGAAAGGAATTCTGTTCAACATAGTTTCAGTCTTGCTTAAGTGAGTACCTAAATATAAAACCAAGCTGGAAAAGGCAGATTTATTGGACTAACAGCTGCCACAACTACTGATAAGCATTCAGCATTTGACTTCTCTAGCTGCTGTTAAATCACGTACAATTCCTTAGGCTGGAAAAGTAAATAAAGATAACTGAGTGCAGCAATCTGTGTGAAACCAGGGGGAAGAACACGGGTTGCAGGGAGATCTGAAAGACCACACACAAGCTAATATGCGCACATGCGACTTCGGTGTTAATTTCAGTCTCAGCATCTGTGCAAATAGTTTGTTAAAAAGTCAGGTTAGTGATATAAACATGGAGTCGTCTTGTGTTATTATCCAGTATGTGATACAGAAACATGTCAGCAAGAATAATTCCAGAGAGACACACCTTCTCCTTCAAATATTATTAAGTGGAAAATAAAGCTAGGAGTAAACAGATCATCTGGAGGGACTTTTAAAAATGTGATGTTGTATTTCCAGACAAAATAAGCTACACAAACAAGGAAGTGGTTATAAAAGTAATCGAGTGTATTCACAGAGGAATAAACATGAGAAAATGACAGTAAAGGTTTTCTTTACTATCCTTTTGAGAAAAGGTGGAAGGGAAGCAAGTGCTGTGGTGTCTGAAATACTGTAAAGACTGATAAAAGAGCTTACTGAGTAATATGAGCCCACAGAAGGAGATCATCGACAGGAGGCTGTTGTGCTGTTTTTCTTACTTTCTACTTAAAATCAAGCAAAAGAGGAAATAATTATAACAAGACCTGAGAACTCCTGTAGCCTTGGAAACTCTGGAAACATTAAAGATTCCTTATTGATCACAGCTTTTTATATGGCAGATATGTTTCTCACTGGAAAGACTGTCAAGAGACATGCATCTAGTGCAACTGCAGCTCTTCCAGTAACCACAACTGCTACATTGTCCTGGGAAGGTGTAAGTAATGGTAACAGTGGATACTAGATAAAAAGTCCAGACCAGTCTTCTGGCTCACAATAAAGAACTTGAGGGATTAGGAGACCTTGAAGCTGATACTGTGATCTAGGGCAGACATCAGAAAGAAGTATGAAAAGCAGAAAAAGCAAGTGCCCAGTCTGTGGACAGGTATAAGGACTAGAAATACTTCTTATTGCAAACCTGAAACTAACATCGTTGCATTAAGCATCAGTGTGGGTAATGAAAGAAGCCTAGAGAAGAGATATTTGCCATGTGTAAGTGATCCCCAAACTAGTATGTATGTATGTATGTATGTATCTCTATCTATCTATCTATCTATCTATCTATCTATCTATCTATCTATCTATCTATCTATCTATCTATCCATCCATCCATCCATCCACACATATATGTATATTCATGTCAAATCATGTTTGCAGCTTTGTTATTAAACTGGCAACAAATTATATTCCAGCTGCATTGTAGTACTAGCAGATAGCTGAGACTGGTAAGTAGTGGATTTAACAAGGGTGTCTACCAAGTGATGAAAAATAGTAAAACCTTTCCGAAGTCAGTGAAGTGGGTATATATTGTCCATAAGAACCCATCCTCCTCCAAAGATATGCTATTTGTTACAATTTCTGATAGTCAAATGTGGGTATACCTCCCACTGTTGAACAGCAATGAAGTCCTGATGAAACGAGAAACAAAAATTGTCTAGCAGGTTGCAAATAGAAGACTGACAATGTATTTCAAGGAAAAGGACACCTACGGTGCAGGGTTGTTTTAGAAGTATATTCCCATGTTTACTATATGAGACAATGAAATGTTTTTAAACTCCCCACAGAAATGAATTGGCAAATCTACCAACTACCACACTGTGTACAGTTATTCCTTACAGCAGACTACAGAGGTAATCTTGCTCTGCAAGAAATGAGGGACTCTTCAGGTAATATATATCAGAACTTATACTGAAGTCACACTGAAAATAAGTCAGTAGCCTTATGCAGAGACCGAGGGTGTAAGATCTGTTTTAGAATAAAGTTACCATTTTAGGGGAAGTACATGTTTTGGTATAATAAGCAAGGCAACTACCTTTAGTGTTACCATTGGGCTAGCATTGCTGGCCACAGGTCCATCTTCAAGGGAGTTCTAATGTCAACTGAAACACACTAGAAAAAGTCCTAAGAGCAGTATTGATGGCATTCTAGAAGGTAAATGAGGCTTCAGGGAACAAGCAACGTGGGTCCATGATATAAAGGAGCAACAATTTATGAGCAAGTACTGTGAAAATTATATTAGTGAAAACGTCAAGGAGAAGGTGAGGGGAACTGAACACTGTAAACTTCTAGGATATAATTGTCAGGCCTTGAGATGCTATTTAGAGTATGTAAGATTGATGTATATGAGGGGAGTCAATGAGGATGAATAACTCTCTTCCTAGATACTGCATGCTCTTACAAATAGCTTTGGAGACAGGTTTTAACACACAGTAGTCCAGCATAAGAGGAGTCATGGGTGCAAGAATAAATGTTTGAAGAATAAAAATACTATAGCTGAAGTATTTGCCTGAAGTACTTCTCCTGCTGGCAGGCAAGGATGCTCTGTCTGCTAAAGGCATCAGCCTGCAGAAGTTGTCAGAAAGCATTAAGAGACACAAAAAATGGCTTTGACAAAGACTCATGGACAGAGGCTGTTGCAAATGAACATTTCCACCAGCTCACCTCTATGTACCAGCACTGTGAGCAGGCTTATCAGAAAAGCTGCATTCCAAGTTCACTTGATCTGAGTGTTGTGAAGGCTCCAGAACTACAGCATGGAGCAAGTCACTACTAGTAGACATTGAACTGGCTTTCCTGAACACAATGCACACATCTCTGGGAATTGGATTCCAGCAGTGCGCTGTATTGTTATATTTGCTTCTTTACTTGAGTTGTATATGTGCTCTCCCTCTCTCAACATATTACTGTGCTGAAAGTGTGGATTAATGAGTTTATACTCTGGCAATGACCAGACTGTGAGAACTAAAGTACCACAAGAAGCTGTCTCTTATATGAAAAGATGGATGAGCAATGTGGTTGAGGCATTTTGTTTATAGAGATTTCAGTCATAATGTTAGAAGTTGGTATGAAATGGACACCACCTCATATGTGAAATGACAGACATCACTAAGTCCAGTCAGAGAGCTGCCTGGTTGGCAGATACAAATATCTAATTGAGAGCATACATGTGACTGGATGATGAATTCAAAGACAGTATGCAATCCAGTCTACACATCTCAAATCTGGAAGAAAAGATTTTACTTCTGGTAATAGTCACTCACCCATAAGATATGACACGGATTTCTGGAAAGTGCCTTTCTGAAGGACATGCAGGCAAGAGCTCTGAATAGGGAGCCCCAGGTGTGTTTTGCAAAGTGTATGTTTGGCCTGAGATTACTGTACTCAGACAATAGTCCACACTGCATTGCAGCTGGATTTAACTAAAATGGCATCAACAGGATTTTGAGCACAAAGGGCACCTTCTCATGGGTAACACAAAATGATGGTACAGCACAGTTAGTCAGGAGGCTGTTGATTTAAAGCAAAACAGAAAGGAAAGCAGACAGGAAAAGATCCCAAAGACAAGCAAGAGAGTTCCCAGAGAAGCAAGGGAAGCAGATAGGAGAATGCAAAGCTAAACAGACAGACCAGTGAAATTTATGAGTGAAGGTCTTCTCATGGTGTCCAGATGATGAGGTTTGGATTCACGCAAAACAATGGCATAAGGCACAAGATGCAGTGAAATACTAATTATTTGAGTAACAAATGGAGGAAAAACAAGGATTTTTGAGTGAAGCTCAGGAAAAAGCTGTGCTGACCCAGAAGAGACAGAAGAAAATAAGTAAGAGCAAAATGGAGAGAACACTAGGGTGCAGAATGCAGGGAGCTACAGTTTGGAAGCCTGTACCCCAACAGCAGCTGATAAAGTATGAAAAGATTAGTGAACATTGGAAGAAAATCATTAAATCTGCTTACACATCTAAGAAGTCCTAAATGATCGGCAGCTTTATTCAGGAAAAAAGACTATGCAGTTACTGTAGGTGCTATTGAAAGCACCTACATACACAAGGAAAACAAAAGAGAGAGTATCCTGAAGTAAATCAAATGTATTATAGACTTGTTACATAAAGCAATAGTAACCTTCCATTTGGAATATTCATTCAGTTTAGTCACTTTATTTCATCAAGGCCATAAAGGAAATAGGAAATAGGGAATAGTAATAAGAAGGATAGGAGGCATGGATAGAGTTCCATACATGCAGAGATTAAAAAGATTAGGGTATTTATGTAACAACAGAGATGAAAAAGAGGTGAAATGAAAGAGGTGTATAAATTATTAATGGTTTACAGAAGGTCAAGGAGGTGCATCAATTTAACTGTCTCAGAACACAAGAACAAAGGGTTCACAATGAAATCACAGCCTTTCAGTTTTAAACTGATGGTAGGAAATCCTTTTTACACAAATGTGGCATCACTGCCTCAGGATTTGAGGCAATGAACTTCATGGGATTAATAGAAGCATCTGACATTTCTTACTATCTTGTTAATCATTCAATAATATAAGATCTGAATGTTTAAGAGTCCTTAATTTATTGATCCTTACGAAAGGCTTCTAAGGCAGGAAAGTATTGTCATGCCACTAATCTAGTGAACAGAACTGACACTGAGGCTGCCTTAGATGATTTGCCCTGGACTACAGACAGAAACTTATGTAGAGCAACACCGAGTTGTTCTAACTTGAATGCTAGATTGGTACTTTAATATGTGGACAATCTTTTTTTTTTTGCCATGATTTATTCATGTTGTTGATGCTCTTTCTGATGCATCTGCCTGCACAACTTCTTGTAAAAGCATTTGGGTCTTGTGTTGTGGCACTTCCATGGTCATGTGCCTGCGACGTAATAGACTAACCAGGGAATTTACACTCAAATTTGATTAATCCTTGTGGAACTAGGCTTATTGAATGTACCCGAATCAATGAGATTGGGTATACTTGCAAGAATTGATGCTTCCCTGAAGCAATGGGAATATTGCTGATGTGTGATGCAGCATATGCCTGTCCATATCTATCAAGAAAAGCTTTGTCTGTTTTCCACTGTCACCTCCAGAATCACTGATCTATCGCAATTCCTGCTGCTTGCATTCACAGGAGCCCTTCACTGACATTTCCCCATTTTTTCTGTGACTGCCACATGCTGCATTGATGGAAAAGAAGACTGGGCAGTGAGCTGGGTGGCTGGCAGCTCCCTCCCCACTTGTGCCTCAGGAATAATAAGTGAAGAGAGTAGACAGACTCAATCAATTGTTTTGACAAATCATATATAGCCCATGTTTCTACATGGGTACTCCCACAACAGCATTGTTTAGTACACAACTGTAGTGTTAGCTTGTATTAGAAGTATTCAAAAGAATGGCTATTTTCTGGGATCTAAGTTTTCAGATTGTAATTTAACTTCTACATACCAGAGGTGATGGAAGAACTTTATGCATCAATATGTTATCAAACAATTCCTTATCAAGGAACAAAGTTGAAATTGTTGCATGAATTATTTGTCCACAACTATTATTGAGGTGAGTATGACAGATTCAACACTGTTATTTTGATTAAGTGCAAAAATTCTTGAGTATAAACAAGTAAAAATGCCTCAGTGAGCTATTTGGAAGTTACTGATCAATCCTTTCTTTGAGTGTACAATGGTGCAATGCACTCTTCTACAATGGCATGGAAGATAAACCATGCAAGCAGAGTTGTTATTTTGTTAATCTCTTTTATGTCTTTAATCTTGGTTCTGCATGAAGCTGTAAGTATAAATGTAAAGCTTTGCTGAAAAAGTCTGTTAAGATACCTGTGCTGTTTTAAGATAGAAAAAAACGAAATGAAAAGAAAAGAAAAGAAAAGAAAAGAAAAGAAAAGAAAAGAAAAGAAAAGAAAAGAAAAGAAAAAAAGAGAATAACCACCCCACAACAGTTTGTTTCTAGTTCAGAACTGTCACTTTGCTTCCAATAGAGACAGGCTAACAAAGACTGGCAGTTTCAACCCAAGGAAAAAGGATTGGCCAAGGTCTTCTGCAACTTCATCCTCAGAACTCTGCTATTGTATCAACCATAATGCTTGCACTTTTCCTAGCAGCCTATCTCCGTCTGGTCTTCCTTTTTTTGATGTCTATCTGCAATTTCCACTGCTTACCAGGGCCTTCTGTAATGGCACATATGGTTCTCTGTGTCCACAGAAAATACCTCAAAAAGTTACATCCTGATTTTATTTTCATTCTCATCACAGACAGGGAGTCTAGGCAGCTGAACATCTGAAACTGCATCACATGCAGCGTGAGTATCTGTGTTCTACTTGCTCATTTATCCTCAGATAAATGCTGGTGCAAGAGAGGAAGGATTTTCTAGTTTCCTAGTAAATTGGCCCCTCGTAGACAAGATAGGTCCTTTTCTTCAGTTATTTTTTGCTAGTAATTTCCTAAATTTACTGCAAAAATACTTGCATTTAGGTCCTCAAGTACATAATATTGCAGTTCAAATTCTGCTTTCCATTATTCCTGTCCTCAGATCATTCCAATTTTTCTCTGCAGTGATTTTGTTTTGTATTGACAATACTTCTTTGCTTTGAGTCATTATGCCACTCATTTTTATGCCATGATCATGACAGAAAATTTAAAAAGAACTGGCCCGAGAACTGGTCCTCAAGTAAATACCATTAAGCTCTCTCTGCTGTCAAATTGCCCCTTTCAAACTGTCAACTATCCAACACTCTATTTCCACTTTTCCTTTCTGTCTAACAGTTCCTCTTATACCTCTTTCTTCTCTAGCATTATTTATTAATTTCCCACATAGTCCTGTATCAGCTATTTTACTGAAGTCTGGACAGAAAACGTCTTAAGGATTTTCTTTTAAAGCCAGCTCTCTTTAAAAAAGAATGCTGTCAGGTTTAGTCTGGACTCAGCCGCTTTAGAATTTATTTTGTATTTATTTCTGTCTATCAGCATTATCAGTCTGAAAGCACTGTGTTTCTCTGATGTCCAAACACTGCAGTAACTGTCTGGATCACTTCTTTTTTTCTCACTGCTTCATAAACAGAAGCTCAATATTTGCTGCTACCAGTCCATATGATAATTTGAGACATTTGTTGGAAGTATTTTCATGTGAATGCATGTGCTAAGCCTTTTGGCATACCAGTTTGAAAATTGTTAGACACTTTCAAAAGCCCCCTGAGTTTTATTTCTACTCCTCTGGTCAGTACCATCCCACACTTGCATTCCCAATGTCCAGCTTTTCTTTGCTCCCAGGTTAAAATCATTCTCCTTTCTGTAGCCTGAGGAAGCATTCATTCAGTTTTCTACCTATTCATCTTGCTTTTCATCATTGAAGGTTCTAATCCTCTGGTCTTTCAAGGCTGTTCCAAAGGATCCACCCCACTGGTGCATTGTCCCATCATATGGTAGTTCTGAGAGCATTTCAGCCAATACCTTGGTAATTGAAGAACTGGAAGAAAATCTTTGCACCAGGAATAATTTCCAGTTATTCCAGCCAACATACTTTAGCCTTTTGACAAGGCCTCTTAGGTGCTCAGTGCATGTATGTGTATATACACATATATGAATGAAATTAATGCCTCAATTCCTATGAGCCTCAGCCAGAGGCCTCCTGATTTTTTGGGATTGTTTTTATCACCTGCTGGAATTTCATTGGTGGCTAAGCTTTTCTAAGACTTGCCTAAGCTAGTAATTTTTTTTTTAAATCCATGTCTGCTGTCTTGAGCGAGGCTTTGGCTGATAACACACCCAAGAGCTTTTGCTTGTTCTGCTCTTGGCCCCTTCCACTGAGCTGTGAGTCAAACTTTCCTTCATGTTGCTTTCTCTTGTATTCTACTACTGAGGTGTTATCTGTGGTTTCTTGTGCTTTTAATGTTTAATTTCTGTCTTAAAAGTTCTTTGTGGTCTGAAATTGATAGGTGGATAAGAGCAGATTCCTGAATTGCTGAAAGGACTGAGCTGGAGGACTGAGTTATCATGGAAGCATTTTAGCTCATGAGGTTCCAACTTTGCCTTTACAAACCCTGTTTCAATTTTGTGAGTTAAAATAAGCAGCACAAAGAAAGGTAAATCGTCAGAATACTCATTGTCTTGGCTGCCTTTGCATTAGCCCTATGGCACTGTTAGTACTTTGAATGTTGCATCCTTCTGTCACCAGTTTTGATGCATAATTTTTTTCCTAACATCTGTGATATACATTCATGTCCCTTGTTCTTCTGAGCAGAAGAAACTGGACTGTTTTATTTGCCTCAGTAGCCTGGAGTTCATGTCCCTCAAAGAAACATCATTCTTCACTGTGATTTAGCACTTTTGTGTGGTGGTATCCTAAGTGATACAAGATCTCTGTTGATGCACTGGCACATCATTTTGCATAGTGACTAAAATAATAATGTTGTGGGAAAAAATACAGTGTTACAGAACGTGAGCTGTTCAATGCAAGGGGTAACTTGTGGATCTGGGAATTCCCACAGCAGAGGCACTGCATAAAAATGACTGAATTTCTTTTGTAGTGAGAGGAGTCGATAGACACTCATGACATGTGTAAAAACCTCATATTTGCCAACAAGAAGTCATGATACATTGGCATTATCCAGGAACAAACATTTCTTTTGGATCTTACTATTTCCTACTGGATTTAAAGTGTGTGTGGGCTTGTATTGTGTGTGAAGTTAATCTAAACTTAGCATCTCCTAAAATTAGCAATAAGAGCCTTTGAATTTTGTCTTAGAAGAGCACTGATAACTGAATATGAGCAAAGATAAACACCTGAACTGCATTTCAGAGAGTTTCTCTGAAATAAACTACAACGCTGTAATGACTCCTCACTTCATGAATTTTGTATTTCATTCTGAAAACAGATCCAGGGTTAACTGAGAATGTCTACATGTTTTCATTTTGCTGTTCTTTTTTATTTAGAGGTAGAAGGAAAAGAAATAAATATAGCTTTCAATTAAAGTTTACACTGTAAAAGTTATTCTCGTGGTGGGACCAATTCTGCATCTTTACTGATGTGACTCATTAACCGGATTCCTTTCACAAGTCCGGATTACTCACTCAAGTAAATGAAGGAAGATGAAGCCATTATCTTTTAAGGCTAAATGATAAAATCTATGAATTAGACATGTATAGTAGAACCATTAACAATTTTTAATTACAGTACAGCTACTAGCCATAGCAGTAGTATATGGTAATACATACTCATTTTTTGTCTGCTGTTATAGTGTGACATATCATTATGGAAGGAATATTCAAGTCCTATTTTTAGATTTAAAATTAGGCAGACAGAGAACAACCAAAACTGGAGGCGCTGTATTGACAGCTCACATGTTATTTCAGGTGTTTTGAACTGAAAAGAAAACACAGTAAAAAATAATTGTCTTGTGGTCAGAGGGACAACTCATGGGGCCCAGAGGGACTCAGGGTCAAATGCCACATAGTGTGCAGCCAGAGAACAGTCTCTGGACTATTTCATTAACATAATACTCTTAACCATTCTGATAAGGTGCCAAAAAAAAAGGATTTGGAGGCATCTGGTGGACCTTTAACAAAGAGAAAGTTGTGACAGATTCAGTGTATACTGTTCAAGAGTTCAAGACTTGTTTTCCCATTCAGCCTACTCAACAAACTGAGAGCTCTTGTTTGGGATCATAGACAACAAAATGAGTACTGCTCCTAACTCTCCATCTACACACTGTGGACAATACATACTGTGGATAATTGATTGCTCCTCCAGATAGATTCCTTGGGAGGCACTGTTTTCATATTCCTTAAGGTGTCTGTCTTTCTGATTTTCTTGGACAACTATTTTATTAAGAATATATTACAATCTCTCTGTGGAAGGAAACTAATGAAAAATGGTATCAGAAAAATACATTCATCTCCAAGAGGATGCTCAAGAATTCAGATAATGAATTTTCTGATGAAACATTCTTTAAAAAAAATAAAAATTGGTCACTTAGCAAAACTAAAACTTTCTGAAGAAATACGCTCATTTTCATGAAGTGTCTGCTGGGTGAAAGCTTTCCAGGTGCAGAGACAAAGACTCATCTCTTCTATCATGATGCATTTGATGACACTTATCCGAGATATGAAAGACTAACAGTTCAGGGACACATGTTGGTTTAATTATCAGCTCCAAAGAGGAGTAAGCTGTAGGAAAAGCTCTGTTACCTTTGGCAGCAGGATGCTGTTTGGGAAGTGTTTGTTCTTGCATGCTTCTCTTTCAGTATTCTGGTTTCTGAATATTGTGTAAATTAATGATGGTGTAACTTGTGTAGAAAATAAATCCACTTCCATGAAATCTGATTTGTTCATGTTTCTAAAGATCACCTATTTTAGCTCTGATACAGAAATTGTTTCCTATTTCCCATTTTCTCATATGATTTTTCTCTAGTAGACTGTGAGGGTTTTGAGTCCCAGATGATCCACATTATTTTTCAATTTAATGAAATGAGAATATTCTTTCTTAAGTATTATGAACTGCTTATAAAAAGAAATACATTGAGATATTTTTTTAAGATTTTACCCAAAAGACGAGAAAGGCTTTGCTGTTGTAAGAAGAAAAGCAGTTGGATTTTTTAAAAATAAACTGCAATTTTGTGTGCAAAATGTAAAAAACCTCTGCCACTGCCTTGTATAAATCAAGGTTGCAAAATTTATTAATATCTTCTGAATATACTTTGTCATTTTTTTCTGTGAAGATGGCTTGATGTAATTTGCCTGGACACTGTTCTGCTGAGGAATAAAGAAGAGAAATGAGATAACACAGGACAATGGAGAATCTGTAGCATTTAGAACACACTAAGGAAAACATTTAGTCCATTGAACTTCTGAAAATGCACTTTGAATTCCTGTTTATTTTTTAAGACACAAATTCACCTCTTCTAATACAAGCAAATTTAAAAAATCAAACAAGAAACAACAACAACAACAATAAATCACATAATTCCAGATAAAGCCTTGACAAAACCTCTCCATTTTCAGATTTCTACATCAGTAGCTGTTATAGTTTTTTTCCTAATTCCTTATTACCCTATTCCCATTATTTGGCCAACAAAATATGCTTCTAGATCTGTTAAGGTCTGTAGAATTCCAACTACAATGCACTTCAGAATCTGTCCTTTTGGTTAGGTGAATGCCTAAAAATTACAGGAAAGGAATGTATGTGGGTGTGTTAGTCTTCTACATGTGTTGCAGAAATGGAGAATTAATATAAAGATTACCAGACTGACATTAGTAGAAATAAAAATTTGCCAAAGCTTTTTAAAATACAGACATTTTTGGCTTTGATGTATGATTTCTGTCAAAACTTTGCATTACTATTAAACCAAAACATGTGCCATTGAATCATTCTGATGTTATCTAGACCTTTCACAATACAAAGTAGCAACCAGGACTCTTGATATACAGGGCTGGAAAGAACTATGTTGGTTGATAATAGGTAAAACCATTTGAGCAATTGGATCTGAATTGTCCTGGGATATTCAATGTTCAGGTTGACCCAAGCATCTCTTGTCTTTTCCATTGTGTTTTGATCTGTTAATTGGGCAAGGTGGTACAATCCCACAGAGCTGGTGTTCTTCATGTTGCTTAGAAATACATGACATTTTGGAAATAACAGAACTGTAAATTTAAAGCTACTTCCACTCAAATGTCACCTGAACAAGCAGTGCTTTTTCAGCAACAGATTGGATTCCTACAAGTGCCATGCTAGGTTTAGGAGGCACAGTCAAATGAGATTAAAATTATTTGATCATTAAATAAACTGCTAAATTCAGTGTAAAGGTAAAAAACCGGTTATTAAGCAAAATTAGGTATGTCTGATTGCTTATCCCCTGTTTGAAAAAGTAAAACATTAGCTAAGACCATATCAAGAAAGATTTTTGCCTTTCACTTTTTTTGTTTGATTTCTCCTGTGAAATTGTATTGAAATATCTCAGGGTAACACCGGTGAATTACACTCTTGATGGTTCCTCTTTAGAGTAGCCAATCTAGGATGCTGCTGATTGTGTTGCTGTACTGCCCTGTGAGTGCAATGCCACATTATTAGAGGTGTGGAACACAGCCTGATTGTTTCTTACCTTGGGAGGTAATCTGTAGAATAGACTCAACCCTACACTGACAAAACCCACAACCACATATAAACATATACCCTCTTCCCACCACTGCCTTATCAGTCACATTTTTATACTAGAATGTAATTTTGTCCAGGTGATTCTGTTTTGCATTTCTTTAAATCAGTTAGTCTTTCTACACCTGTTCACACTCGCTTCCAATACTAAAAGCAGGTAAGAAAATGAAAAAGACAACCAAACAAGCCAACAGACACCCCCAAAGCCCCACTCTCAGAACTTTGCCTTTTCCTTTATGCTGTACTGTATGTTATATGTGTTCCATTACTGTGGTGCTGTCCTGGTAGGTCTGTAGCTTGTTTTGTTTGCCAGTGTAAGGCACGAGGTGATCTGTTATCTGGAGAGATAGTACTCCTGAATCCAGCAAGCAGGCGTGTGACTTTAGAGCAATTTTCAGTTACATTTTTTAAATAGTGGCCATGCATGGTGGCCCTGAGCTAAATAGTTAAACTTTGTGTGCCTTTTCTACCTCTGAAACGAAATGGAAACTATTTCCTAATTTCCAGGTAAATTATAATGCTTACATCTACATCAATATTTGTACAGCTTTCTGAGATCTTTAGGAAGAAGTTGCCAGTGTTATTATTATTTTATTACTCTACCTTTTGAATTATGTAACTGCACTACTTTTTATCCTTTGAAAGATGGATTTTACTTTGAGATTTCATAATTGTCTCCTATGACACCTCTGCTCTAAGAATTAACATCTCGAAAAAGAAGGAATTTAGCTCTTATTTTTAAGGGAGATTATTTAAAAGGTTTTGGATGTTGCAGGTAAAGAAGTGAATCATTTGGAAACACATCTAAATTCCACTATGAAATTTGTCTGAAACAAAGAAACTGCACTGGGGTAAACTGTGTAAGGAATATATAGTTTTAAGTTGTTATTTGTGACTTCTGATTTGCTATATGATTTCCATTAGTTTTTAATCGTTCTATGTCGCCAAGGCTTTCCCATTTTTTTCCAAAGGACCCCTTGGTTCATTTAGTACAGAAGATAGACCTGCTCTGGTATTTAGTCAAAATTGAGGAGCAATAGAGTCTGTTTTCTCTGAATAGTCTTCTATTGTAGCAACACTCCTTTTGTTCTATTAGTGATTCTAACTTTTCATGTCCTATTCTTCTGTTTCTTTTCTTTTTTCAAGGACTGTGGGTACAGAACATTTTTCCATTCCAATTACCGGCCCATAATTCTCTATTCTTTCAGGCATCTCATAGACACATCCCCAAGGCTACCTCAAAGAAGTGAATTCATAAAGAAAAAAGTAAACCCAAAACTATTATCTTGGTTGCTTCTCTGTTTTTCTTGCTCTCCCCAGCATTAAAGACTGATTCCCAGTCTAGTGTGGAAGCAGTAATGTATTGGTGATTTCAGAGGCAATGAACTAATTGATAAATGCCAAATGTCTAAACTACTTTCTATTACAAATGCTAACCCCAGCATATCAGGAGTGTTGGTGTATTAATGGAAACTAAAAGAATATGAGAGGAAATCACGGTTCTGGTAAACTTAAGAGCAGTGGATATTGCATACCTTGTCCTCAGTGAGGCATTCAGCACTGCCTCCCTAAAGATGTTCCCAGGGAAGCTGCAGTGTGGACTGAATGATCAGGCAACAAGAGGGATTGAAAACTGAGTGAACAGCTGAGCCCAGAGGGTTGTGATCAGTGGCACAAAATCTACTTGGAGGCTCGTAACAAGCAATGTACCTCAGTACTTAATACTGGATCCAACACCCTCCCTTCAAGTGTTTCTGTCTCTTGACCTGCTGGCAACACTAATTCAGTAGAACATACTGTAGCTCTTTTCTGCTGCAGGCACACTGCAGGCTTATTTAGAATGTGGGGATGAACAACCTTGTGCAGCAAGAAATGCTGGGGCCACCCAGCAGGAAAGCAGCTTGGAAGCAAAAGGCCTGGGAGTGCTGGTGGTATCCAAATTGAGCATGAGCCAGCTCTGTGTCCTTGCAACAAAAAAAGGCCAGGGCATTGTTGTGATGTGTTAGGCAGGTCAGGGGAGGTGATCCTGCCGCTCTACTCTGCACTCCTACGGCCATGCCAGGAGTAGTCCACCCTGTCCCAGATCCCCAGCATAAGAGAGACATGGGCATTCTGGAGACAGTCCAATGAACTGCCATGAAAACTACAGAGGAAATGGAGCCTCTCTCCTATGAGCAAAGGCTGAGAGTGCTGAGACTGTTCAGCTCAGATAAGAGAAGGCTCAGGGGGATCTCACCAATGTATACAAATAACTGAAGGGAGAGCACAAAGAGGACAGACCCAGGCCCTTCCCAGTGGTGCCCAGTGGCAGGATCAGAGCTGGTGGGCAATACAGGAGTTTCCCTCTGAACATCAGGAAACACCTTTTGACAGTGAGGCTGACAGAGCACTGGCACAGCTTGCCCATGGAAGTTATGGAGTCTCTCACTTTGGAGATATTTGAAAGCTGTCTGGATGTGGTCCTTGGGAACAAACTCCAGGTGTTCATGCTTGTGCTTGGAGCTTGGACAAGATGATCTCTAGAGTTCCCTTCCAACCTCAACTCTGGTCAACTTTGATTAAGTATTTCAAATTAAAATTAACATGAATATTGAAAATACCTTGAAAAATATTGTATCTATGATTTAGGGCAAATTTCCAACACAGTATAGGAGACTTTTAGAATTTTCATTAGTGTGCATGAGAAAATGCTGTTATATCTTGAAATGTCACACAGTAAGTTTACCTCTAAATATGCTGTGACAGATATAATAAAAAAGATTTCCAGACAGATGGATGTCAGAATTAGATATATTCTTGTGTGAAAAATCAGACTGCCCCCATATAAACATTTTTGGTGCAGAAAATGATAATAAAAATGTGAAAATAATTGAAAACTGAAATAAAAATGCAATATACATTACTGGTATTATTGGAACTTCATGCCCTTTAACTCAAAAAGAAGCTTTGTAAAATACTATGCTGAATTGTGACAAGATTGAAGTTATTAAAAAGCACCACAGAAGAAGTACTACTGCATTAGGAATTGAATATTTTTTCTGTGGGAAATATGCAGTGAGAAACTATAATAATAATAATAATAAAGTGGACATGTAAAAGTAAATTTGAACACCCTGATATCTGAGCACAGTTATGCAGAATAGTTAATTCAAGAAGCACTGTTCTTATTACTAAAGTAGAACACTTAAAAAAATTCTAACATTCCAGATAAGAGAATTTATTCAAAAAGTAGTCTTTGATGTATAATTAGGTAGATACCTTTTTTTTTCTTTTTCTGTTAAGGTTCTTAAGATATGTTATCTTGAACTTCTGCTGACTTTATAATGATTCATTATAGCAAATGAAATTACATAGTGTAGAAAGATTATTACTGTCCTAGAAAGATGGACTAAAACTATTTTCTTGTTCTAGCCACAATTTTCAGTGGAATCCTCCTGTTAAAGAGAAGTGAGAAATACAGGAATAAGTTATTGATGTATCCAGGAGAAATTAACAGCCTGGAAACAAATCTTGCATCTGTTTTCTAGAAGAACAGTAGAAGCGTAATTTTCCTTCATAAAGGATATCCACAGTGGCTTGGAATATCACTTTAGAAGATTCCTGCTGTTCTTGTGGCTTTGCTTTACCCTCCCCTGCATGTGCCAGAGCAGTTGGTCTGCTAGCAAAGTGTATCCAGTAAACCAGCTTCCCACAAGCTATGCTTGCATCAGCGCATCATCGTTGTCCAGACGTGGCTCCACAAGCTTTTGGAAGTACCTTCTGATGTTCCAGTAGAATTGAATGATTCTTCTCTGCAATGAGTGCACTTCTGTACATCTCCTAGCAATTTTCACAGAGTTGTAGAATTGCTAAGGTTGGAAAAGACCTTTCAGATCATCAAGTCCAACCATTTATTTCTCCTTGCTTCTGTTGAGTTTATGAACTACATGAGGTTGTACTAAGAAATTCCCTTGTCCTTTCCCAGACATGTCACCACTTGGTAAGGCCATTATATCTCCTGATCTCATGACAGGGTACTGAGTACCTGACTGTGCTGCCCATTCCATAATTTCTTGAAAAAGAGTATGTGCAATAGAATTTAAGGTTCAAATATATACTATTCCTACTCTTATGTGTTAGTTCTAGAAGAAGAGAAGGTGAGAGAAAGTCAAACTGCACTAGTGTGTTGAGGTTTGGACTGCTCCCAGAGTGCAGGCTTGGGCCATGAGATTATGTTGATCATAATGTTAATTTTGGAGGTTTTGTTAATCCTTTAGACACCCTGGCATCTGGTAAGAGCTAGGACTTCATTTGTTGCCTTTTGAGAAACCACTTTTAGGTGAGGAGAATGGATTTGATGTGCTTGCAGCAGCATGTGTTGCAGAGTGCATATTCTGCTCTGCTGTGTGCCAGCTGGAATTTCTGAAATGTTAGAGGCTTTGTGTTGAAGTACATGGAGATTGCACACAAGTCAAGGGAGGGCAAAGACAGAAGCAAACATGGCCAAGCTCCTCTTTTGGCAGAATGGGATGGTGTTTCTGAGCCAAAGAGATATAGTAAAAATTGTTATTCACCCATCTCTCTGCCTTAAAAATGGGGAAAGATCCATAGAGCAGTTCCAGTCCTAAATAAACAATTCTGCTTGTTTATCTTTGACAGAAAGAGACTGTACTTTGATTTCAAACCCTTCAAAGCATTTCCCTATGCCTACCAGCACACTTTCCTTCTTCAAATAGCGCTACTTCATGGATCATCCTCGCAGTAGTGGTAAAGTCATGTGGTGAGAGATAGATGGTGTTACCGATTTCAACAGAAGGTGCCTGGCTCTGAGTATTTGAAAAATCTAATAATTATGTCTGGTTTGATATATTAGCACATACTTAGGGAAGTAACTTTATGGGCTAGTGTTAAAAAAAATAAAAATCTTAAGTCCTTTGTTTCCTGATGCTGTTATGCTTGAAGAAAGTTTAAAATAATCCCTTGAGAAATCAAGTGCAGATATTAGAAACAGAGAGACACAGGCAACGTAGCTTTGCTTTGCTCTTTTGTACCGCTTGTTCGTTTTGATTGTATCTTGGTATAAATCCTTGTCATTAAGTGCTCATATACCTTACAGGCAGCATTTGATGTTTTCTTCTGAATTAACTGGATCTGTTCCAGTAGCAGATACTGTAATATTTATAATTTATTTTGACAGTGGATTATTTGGAACTGAATGTCCTAAGGCATGCAAGTAAATCATATCAGCCTCAGGTTCTCAGTCATTGTGGCTTTTGCTGCCTTGATATTGGTGCTATAGAATCCTTTGCTTGTTTGGTTTGAGTTGTTCGCCTTCTCTTCCCCCTTCTTTCTTCTATGCTCCTACCCACTCACTCAGTAAATTCTTCCTTGAGATTAAGAATTCAGTGGCACCTCAAGGAAGGCAGAAATGTCTGACTACATGAAAAAAAAATAAAGAGAGGTCTCCTTGTTGTGTTTACAGGCAGTGCAGTTAAAGCGTTGCAGATAAGAACTAGAAAGTGAAACTATAAGGAAATAGGTGGCTCTTTTTGCTATTCTCCATCTCATGACTGAAGGACTTAATTGTTTGAAGGAATGACATGGAACTCTCTATCTGGACATCTGTGCTTTTGCCTCTTTTTATAATTGAACATCGTTTTCTTGGGCCCTATGGGAGATTAATTTCTTTCACACTTGACAAATATGCCCCTGCTGTGTCTCCTCATGTTCTCATTCAAGAATATGATGGTAGAATGACAACATCACCTCACTGAATTCCATGCAACTTCTTCAGAAATCATTTGAAATATGTTGGTTTTGACAGCCATGGTGATATGGATCCATTTTCATGTTGTGAACATACTTCTCTGCAGGGCCATATCTGTGTTGTGATATGGGACAGCTGTCTCCTTCAAGGGCCTACAAGTATATTAATATACACCCTAATCCAGACTTCAGTTGTGTCAGTGATGCAGGAAAGTTCAAACTGAAGGAAGGGCACTATCAGTTATGGGTCAAATGACAGAGGAAGAGCAGACAGTGAAGTATTGCCTGTGTTTACCTGAAGCCAACTGCTAGTCTCAGTTGTGCTGGAGCTATAGTACAGATAAATGCCTTTACAAGTGTCCTAGTTTCACACATCTGCATAGGCATGAAGTGAAGAAACCCTCTGATTTATGTAAAAAACCTCTTCTGTAGTTATTCTTGTCTGATCAGATAGTAGGGTTGTATCAATTCTCCAGCTGTTTTTGCACTGATGGTCCTGGAACACCTCACACCTGTCTTTCAGGAAAGGGTCTTATGGCCAGTCACCCAGAATGGTGTCTGCACCAGCAGAGGGAGAATTAACTGTCTTTTTGGGTTTTGTCATTACACTGTGATATATCTGCCACTGCTACTGCCACGGTCATCACGTGCCGTGAACTGTGGGGACTGTCCTTACATCAGCCTTGACTTCACACATGCACACAACAAATTGCAATGTGTGTGAAGTGCCCTGGTGAGAGTGCCACACAAAACTGGGAGGTTTGGTTTGCCTAGGATTCGTTTGCAGCTGCACCAGGGGCCACAGGGGCCACAGTTTAACCAGTAATGACCGAAGCAAAATCCCAGGTGTCTCCTTTGGTAGACAGGCATCCAAATAGCACAGTTAGAGGAGGCTCAGTGCAGAGGAGACCAGATGAAACATAATAGATTATGATTTGTCTTAAGCAGATGGGATGATCTCATGGTGTCCTTTGATTTAAAACTTCACAAAGCCATGAAATATCTCAGTGCTGTTCCCTGCTGGGATAAGTGTCTGCCTTTTGTATTTCACTTAATGCAGTGAAAATAGGAGAAGTGTACAAGCTCTACGGTGAAGCAGAATTTTTAAAAAATAAATTAAATTTTATTAAACTAATGGATAAAACTGTAGATATACTGCAAATTTTTAAGCACAGTGGGACATATGTCAATTTTCTTTGTAATATTTCATGGTTAGTATGCATTGCTGAGAATAACTAACTTTGTGCATCAGCAATACCTTCAATAACAGCTAAACCAGAAATGTTGAAGGCTCAGCTTTTATCATAACACTGAGAAGGTTGTTTTATTTTAGAACCAGTGCCAGCTCTTGAGTCACAACAACTCAGAATGACCTTTCTCCATAATTATGGATTTACAACCCCTATATTTGCAAGGATGAGCTGAGAAACTTTTTAATGACAATGAAAGATATTTGGAAGTTTGCCACTAGCAGAGGAGAGGAATTTATGGGCTGACTTTTGGGGAATACCTCCCCATAAAATTTCTTAGCCCTTTAGAAACATTTTATCCATCTATGAAGTAATCACTGAATAGTAGTAGTACATCTGAAATTATTTATTTCAAATGTTTTGGTTATTTTATAATATTACTTTTTACTTGTGAAAAATGTTAAGAATAAAATAAACCTTGGCCTTCCTAATCTTATTATGAGATGTAGAAGGAACAACAAAAATGGAAAGTTTAAAAGTGGCAGAGGGGTCTTTTTGTTGCAGTGAGAGGAATTTCTGTTTAAGCTTTCTTTTAGATTTTTGGCCTCAGTCTTGCAAGCTTCTCTGAATAAGCCATCCCCCATGTCAATCCTGAGTCTAATTGTTCTTAAGTAGTCTCAACAGGGAGCAGTTTCCTGGATCAAGGCCTTGTTTATTCCTGTGTGTGCTGACATGTTTTGCTCTGTCATTTTAGTGTGAGTGATTCCCAAACCACTGGGTTTCCTGTAATGGATGAAACTCAGGCTGTTACTTGTTTTATTTAGAAATCAATTGAATATCTTGGACAGTAATATTTTTTCTGTGTATTCTGGCACTTCCAACCAAAGCAATAAACATGGTAAATCTCTTTTGTGATGTTCCTGTGTCAAAACATGTAGAGAAATTCTTTTATACAGTTAGATGTTAAAAGAGGATGACAGTAAACCCTTTGATACTGATTTGCAGAATTATGAACAATTTACAGATTTTGTTACTTTATGTTGGGTTTTTTCCTAGTCTTTTAAATATGCTTTTTTTAGTATGTATTGGGTTTTAAGAAGCATTATGATTCAGTCTAATTAGCTGTGGTTCTTGAGTCCATGGAGCAAAAGGTTTTATATTTTAAATTTGGATTGCTAAAGCCAAGGAAATACTTCATTTCTTCCAAGGATGATAATTAACTTTTTCTGGGTTACCTGACAGTATTTCCTCAGGTAGGACTAAATTTCAACCAGATATTAATAATAATCTTGCATATGCAAATATTTCCACTTTTGGATCATTTACAGGTGCAACAGACTAATGCAATTGAGAACTTGGCAACAAATGGAGGTCTTAATTGGACCTTCCACTCCCTTTACCAGTAATAATTTTGGTCTGCCTGATGAGAAGGATAGAAAGTACTTTAAAATAACCTTACAGGTGAAAAACTCTGTGTAGTTGTGGTATTCTGATCCAGAATTCTGATTTAAGAATACTTGGGTTTAATTTAAACACATTCCTAATTGCTTTAAGGAAAATTAAATTAAACCTGGTTTAAATGTAGTGGTTTGAACTGAGCTACATTCAGGAATTTTAAATGCACACTTATATAAACTGGTGGTACATTTTATAGATGTCTCTGTAGATTTCTGTCTAGGTAAAGAAAATTGGCACCAGTACAAGCTAGTTTATGCCAGCATGAATGCCTGAAAAATGCAGCAACTGGAACAAAATGCAGTTTATCTTATTTTAGCTTGATCATTCAGCTATTTTTCCTGTGCAAGGCCAGACCAATTTGACTCTGTTCTCCCATTCCTGATCCAACGCTGCACCTTGACAAGATATCGCACATCATGAGATCTCCAGTGACTGTGCATCTGTCCAGGGCAGATGAGAAATTATGTGAATTAGTTGAGGTTTCATGGAAAGATGGCCAGACTAACTTTTGTTATCTCACTATTTGTACAGTGTAAGAAAACTGACGTGGCCTGTGGCTGTGGGTCACTTGATGCTGAGTAGGCTTTTACTTGATTGTTATTTGTTTGTGTGGCATTTTCTGAGAGTTTCCAGGCAGATTATTTTGTGTACCTGTGTAAATCCCTTGAAAACCTTAGCCTAAATTAAGATGGAGCTGTTTTATTCTGCTGACTGCACCTAAATTAAGTTACACTGTTTTAATCCTTTTATCTGTTTAGTTTACCTCTCCATACATACCTTGCTTTGCATCGCAGTAAGCAGTGTGTATGCACATACCTCAAGGAGTTTGCACTGATGTACCTTATTTGATAGTTATTATTAAACTTGTGTCTTCCCAATTTATTAAATCTAGATGAGCAAATAAATAAGTAATTTGATCCAGATACTGTCATAGCAAGCAATAACATTTGTCTCAGCATTGTGTAAAACTCCATGGCAGACAGAATTAGAATCCATAGATGTAAAGAAATCAGAAAATTTAGTTGTCTTGTTCATTTTTGTGCTGTACCCCTGCATTCAAGGTTGCTACAAATATAATTAAATCAGGTAATTAATCATTGTTAGATTAAAACCAACAATGCCACTCAACTGCAGAGCTTACACGATATGCTTGTCTGCTTTTACTCACAACCAATGTTAGTAATTTACCTTATTGCTAAAATTGGTTTTCTCTAAAAATCCTTTTGTACCTAAGTAAACAACTTGGTTCTCATCTTTTCTTTCACTTGGTATTTCCAATTATAAAACTCACATAAACTCCTTTGCAGTTTGAATACCATGGATGTGCAGAAATCGTGTGGGTTCCCTGGCAAGTGGCTGTGGTGAGCTTGGAACTGTGTGAACAGCAGCGATAAACAGTTGTTGACTTTGTTTCTTTTGTGTCATAATTGAGATGTACCCCATAGTATGGCTCCAAGGTTGTGTTCCAAAGAAAAAGAAAGCTGAGACAGTACTGCATTTTTAATGACTGAATAACTTACCTCTGTCCAGGCCCCAGAATCTCATTTTAGGACTTCTCTGAAATTCAGGTTTATTTCCACTGGTAGGATTGCAACCTGTATTAAGGTAATTTATGTTTTTAAAGTAGCTGATAACAGTGATTTTTGGATATAATAGTTTTTGAAATTGCACAGTGCCTTTGACTGAAGGATTTCAAAGTGTCTTAGAACAACATATTTAATTAACCATTACCTCAGCATTACCAGCAGTTTTGCTTGAAATAGATTATGGTTTGTGCACCTGAGAAGGATTAGGCAGTAGGTTATGAGAAATGTGAGCTCTTGAAAACATTTCTGGGATATAGTTCTTCTCTTCAGCCTGAATATTTACATTTCTAACTAGGGGAGTGTTATATCACCTTTGTCTCAGAAGAAAAATACCTCAGGTTTGTTATTGTTATGACACACAAGAGTGATTGCTCTGCATGTATTAAAAAAAGGTGAATCTGAAGAAACTTTCTTGCATCCCCATAAAGGACATTTATACAATTAACATTTGAAACTTATAGAATAACTGCAAATTTTGGTACCAAAGAAATAAATTTATAATATAAGATATTATAAAGTGTTGTTCAACACCAAGAAGGAGATGTCAATGCCATATAAAAATAAGATTCTTCTCACTCCCAAGTTACAAAACACTGCTACTCATGACATCTCAAACTATATAAATGTGATTAATATTTAAGGTTCTGTTTATTACAGAACCATCTATTAGCATTTAATGAGAGTACTGTCAAGACTATGTAGGAAATTGTTTATATTTAAAGGGATGTTGCAATTTTAAACATTTTAAAATTAATAATTCATCCTGATATTATGTCTTTATCTTATAACTTGTCCTGTGCATGCCACTTTTCTGCCTGAAGGGAATTTTGCTCAGTTCAGAGCAACCCTTGGGGCAGTTGGATTTGTTTTCTGGAATACCATCTGAAACCTGGCCAGGAAACATGGGCTTAGCACTCCAGGCTACTTATTGATCTGGTGACTGTTGGCTATAAGAAGGGAAAAAAATAAGAGCTTTTTTTTTTCTGTAAGCTTTAAGTGTTTGCCTCCCTTGCTGACTGCACCATGGAAAAGTCAGGTTTTTATCATTGTCCAAGAACAACTGTCTCCTTTTCCTCCTGGAAAGCCCATGACTAGACTAGATGAGGATTTAAGAGAACTGGATTCTGTTTTTAGCTTTGATAGTGGCTTGTCAAATCTTGATGAAGATTTTTTAAGCTTTTCCTAATCTATAAAATGGGCATGATGATACCAGCATCTTTCCTGTGGTGCTTTGAGATGTAAGATTAAAAATGCCACTATGACCTTTTCTGTAGCTACTATTTCCTCATAAAAGACTTGTTTCTGTTAGATGTTACCTGAATGGTAATGAGACCTCTTAATGCTTAGCAATGCTTAATGTTTAGTGTTCAGTCTGTGCTTAGTACTATGCAGAAATTGGTCCAAATAATGATGTTTTTTTAATTTTTTCTTCACATCAGGTTTTATTTTGTTTTGTACTTTTACAAGCCTATGTTATATTTTCTGTTTAATATTTTAGAAATCTTTAACTAAACTAACAGGAGGGCATTAGTTTTGTATCTTGCTCAAAAGAATTAGGAGTGCAGCTGAGCTGATGCCGCCATTATTTCTAATCTTAAAATACATATTCTTTCTCATTGTTTGGGGCTGAAATATCCTTGAGTCCTGTGCATAACAGTTAATTCTGACTGCAGCAATGCTCGCTAATACTAATGAGTGTGGGTCTGGTGTATGACAGGATGTTTTTCTGCCAAAAAGCCACTCATACCTCCTGCAGCTGCTGTTTTTGCTGTTCAGCCTAGAAGGAATTTTATAGACCTGTTCTTCCTATTCCCTAGAAAAACCCTCAGTGCTTCAGGAGAGAGAAGAGGCAGAAATGCATTCCAAGTGAAAATGTTGGCATATTAACAGGATTCTTTCAACAGCTTCTTGAGATAAATATATTGTAATACTTGAATTTATGTAATTTCTCTCTCTGTCACTTCCCATACTCCATCTCCCAGACTGAAGAATTTGGCATATTAGTGCACTGGCTTGGTAGCCTGTTAACGTTACAGAGAGTCTAAGAAAACTGCATTGTAAGTTTGTACTCCATTTAAGCAAACTGTTAACAGAACTTCCCAGATAGCTGTAGGAACTGACTAATTCTAGTATGGAGAAGACAGACTGAAATTTCTCTAGTCCTAAGATAAAGGTAAATGAATGTTTATTCCCAGATAATATTGCTTTTTTTGTTGCATATGAAAAAATTGCTGTTGTATTCTTTCTGAAGTTGTGGGAAGAGGCGACCACAGTAAGGAATTCAGTATTATAGCAACTCCTTATATTTGCACAGATAAAGAAAGAGTAAGACTGAGAAAGACAGCAATCTGATTAGTTAAAAGTGATTATAATTATTTTTGCTGTAGGTTAACAGTTGTCTAGAGGATAAGATCAAAACCCTGTTCTACTTTACTTTCTTTGGTCTTGTGCTGAAATGGTTTTTTTCGCTACTTGGCCCTTTTCCCAGGGATTTTTGAGAATTTAGCTCAAATAAATTGGAATGCTTTTTTCCCAGCTGGAGTGAATTGTTCCAGGTGTAAAAATTATAGTTGCTTTATTAATGATTCCTTTACATGACAGTGTAGAGCCTAAAGGCATCAAATCAAGACTCAAGTAATCCTGTTTAGAACTTGGCTATTTGATGAAGCTGCAGCCTTTATTGTAGAAGTGCCTAATTTTATGCACCGAACAAGTGAGTTATTTCAGGAGGTTTCCAGAATGATTTCTTTAGGCAACAAATTAATGGTAAGTGTCATGAGAGTCAGCAGCAAGGAAATGGAGGGAATTGGTGCAAATATTGAGCAATCTGAAAAAAGCTGATGAAAAGGTGTAGCTCAGAAGATAATACATGAAGGGTGCAAATATTTTCTATGTAACTCATAAACAAAGATGTAATTCTTAATAAACTGATTTGTTAGTAGTGAGGGAAAAGAAATTGTTATGCTAAGATTACAGGTTTCCTGAGTTGTGGTGCAATTTTTCAGAATTTTGCTCTCACATCTCATATGTGGCCACCTCTGAGCATGCACAAAATCTTCCTTAATTGCTTCTGGCTTGATCTTTGGTTTATGTCTTATAAGCTGATCTATTATGTGGTTACTGATGAGAAGAGGAAGAAAGGGTTATTTTAATTTACATGAATCTCTTTGTGACAACAGGGTTTGGCTGAGTGGATCTATTTATTACTAGTACCAATAAGTAAGGTGGATAAGAGTGTTTCAGTATTGTTTTATTTAAGATACACTTTAAAATATACGCAGCCTGAAATCCTGACTTCATGATTGATTGTATAGCTGGGGGCTTGCATGTTTGGTGAGTTGACCTCACTGCCCAATGTGGAGAGCTCAGCTTGAGACAACATTTAGTTTACAAGATGTTTTAAAATTAGCCTGGACTCACATTATGGCTACACAGAGAGCTGTGAAGGCAATTGACAAATGAAGAGCCCAGGGATAAGTATTGACTTCTTGTTTTAAGAAGGAGTATCTCTTCTCTAGCCTGAAAGCCTGTAGCAATATGTTGTGAAGTTATCTGTTTCACGGATCATTATGCTACAGAGGCTCCTTATGCCTTAATTTCATGTTTATATTATTGCACTGATGAATTATTGTACGTGACAACGCCCTTTGTAAGGAAACATTAGTGCAAAATGATTGTTTTAAATTGCAAGCTCAGAGCTAGAGATGCTTCTGTAATTGCATCCTGGTCCCATAAATGCCAGTTAGCACAGGCAAAGAGGAGCAGTAGTTTGATAGTCAGAAGCCCCTGGGACAGCACCCTCAGGTGTACCCCAGGTCACTGACAAGGAGGTTGGAGGCAGCCTGGCTGTGTTTGGGTAACATGTGGCCTGGGCGCTGCTGAGGGAGCCCATTTATACCCTGCTGCAGTCGCTCTCCTTCCACAGAGCCTGTCGAGCCTCTGGTACAGAAAGACAGGAGCAACAGTGTGACAGTGTGGGGAATAAGCCCCTGTCAGGACAAGAATTTTTCTTTGTTTTATGAGCATCATTTATGACTGTGACCTTCAATGTAGAGAAGAAAATCCTTTTTGCAGAAGGGGTGAATGCATCTGGGAAGCAGTAAGAGGCTGATCAAGGTCTCAGCAGATGTTTCCACTGTGGTAGAATAAAAAGGTTTCTAGTAGCAGAATCGCTGATTTTTATGTGATCTCTGCTCAGCTGCTGATAAAGAAGGGGAGATGGGCAGACATGGGAAAATTTCAAGTATATGAAGAAGAAAAAGTATAGTGCTCCTATACTGTAAAGAAGAACTATCTGTAAAATAAAAGAAGGTTATTTTCAGTGTACTTCTGGGTAAAAAGGGATCCGGACTCCAAAGGAAGATGTTTTTTGACTATTTGTCTCTTTTTTTACAAACATTGCAATGCCCTATCACTAATTAAAATTAAAGCATGTGTTTGCAGGAAATTCCATTGAAGGTCTGGGTGGGGTTTTTTGTTCTTGTTTGTTTGTTTTGTTTTAGTTGTGATTGTACATGAACCAGAACAGCTCCAGCTAGGTATAATTCTGGGAGGATGTGCCCAACAGCAGAGTTGAGCTGGGTTTTGCCACTGGTTCCTGGCCCTGGGCAGCAGGACTAAGGGATCCCTTGCAGGATCCAGGATTTCTGTGTCCAGAAATTTGCTGGAGAGACTGAGAGTCAAGACAGTATTTGGAACCTTGCCAGATTCATCTGGCTTGGAAATGTGTGGGATGCAACTGTTGGGTCCAATAACAGCAGATTGATGATTCTCTATGAAAGGGACTCAGCCAGGATAAGATAAATAGTAATTTGACTTTCCTTTACAATTTTCAAAGAATTTTAATGGGAAAAAAATTACATATATGCAAATATTTGGCAAATCAATAGATAGCTGGGGCCATAAGTAAAAAAGATGTTTTTGCATTTATATTTTCATATAAAAAAAGATGTTTCCCCTCCTTTGATATTTTCCCCCAGTTCTCAGTTTCAGAATGGAGAGAAAAGGGAATCCTAAAGTGATGTTAGAGATGATCAGTTCAGATTTCTCACCATTTCCCTGCCATCCATCTGTCCTGGTCCCCAGAGCATGCTGTTCCTTTTTGATGGAAATGGATATGTTTCCTGCAAGCACTTCAATTAAGACAACATGTTTTGTTTTTATTTGCATTTTTGTCTTAGAGAAGTCAACACTGTAAATTAATCTTTAACATATTAGGACTTAGCCCTTGAGGAGGATTCTTGTAGTTGATAAGTATGTGAAGAATATTTTTAAAGAGGAAGTATCCTTAAATACTTTTTATTATTTCCTGAAGTTTCTATTTTTTTTTTTTTTTACTCCTACTGTATTTTTCAAGGCGTGTTTTTGACTTTGTTTTTGTGTAGTACTGATGACACATCCCTGTAGGATAAAGGCATTTTATTAAAACTCTTTTAGCAGGAAGGAGTTTTGGCACCTATATCAATGCTGATAGCAGAGAGCATCTGCACTGTTTGCTGTGATCATGCAGAGAAAGAGTTGACTTGGTTTCTACAGCAGTTATGACTATAATTTCCCACAATTGCATTTAATTTGTGCTCAAGGGCCCTTCACATGGAATGATTTCTGCTGGGTGATAGATCTTGCTACGGCTGAGAGGTCACAGTAAAATACAGTCTATTGATTGTAATGAATACTTGCTGTTTGCTGTATGCAGGATTCATGGAGGAATCCACGTTCAATCCAGAAATAAATGTAAAATATAGATTGATTGTATCTACAGCTTGCAATTGAATTCTTGGAGTCCTGCTATCAGTTTTGAGAGGTCTGTCACCAGCCTGACTATACAGACTCCTTTTATTTTAAGTTTACCTTTGTATTGATGCCTTCCTGTGGTGTTATCATTACCTGATGTACATATAAGCCAAGGTCTGCAGAGAAAATGGTTGTGTGACCATTAGTCCTTCCCCAAATTCTGGAAAAAACATTATTTAATGCAATGTGAGAAACAGAATTTTAGTTCTCATGGAAGAAAAAGTGTTTGCAAATTCTAGAATGAACATGAAATTTCTAGCGGGCAGTGCAGAAAAATTTCCAGTTGGAAAAGAAATCAAATAGTCTGCAGATATCTTTCCAAAAGACAGGGGACAGGAGGAAGAGGACAAGGCTATTCATTCCTCTCAGTTCTTCCTTTGTTCCCAAGACCTACTAGACCATCTGTGCATTCCCTGTATTCATGGGTCACAAGCTGTCAAATGGTTTCCAGGTAAAAAAATCACTGCTTCTGCTTTAAAATCACTTCTGTATGCATTTGTGAAAGAAGGGAGGAAAAGAGCTGACTGTCAGGGCAGGCTGCAGGTGGTCAAAAGCACTCTTAGTGATGAAGTGTTCCTTATGTCGAGTAATACAGCTGGAGACAATACGATCGGTTTTGTTTGCAGATCTTGGCAGCACTTGGTGAAGGAGCAACAACTGTGCTCTTAGATCTAGAGAAGGGGCACTTGCATATATAAGAAGATTGCTGTGCATTGTACTGCATCATACTACTTGACATGACTAATGTCACCATCTCATGAAATGGGATTTTTTCCCTGTTTAAATTCAGTAGCCTTACATAAAACCCATCTGTATATTCAGAAATTAATATGCTAAAGAAAGCACATAGTTTTTTCCTGCTTAAATCCAATGAAGTCCTATTTAAAAAGGAGAAGAAGGACTGCAAGAAAACCTCAAAACCCACATGCAACAAACCTGGGACAAATTTATAATTATATAAATTATGCAAAATTGTTGACTCCTGAGTCATGGTACACCTGCACACTATGGTGGAATTTGTCCCATAGGATTTGCCATGCCGAATTAGACTTCATATCAATCTGCTCTACAAACTTGCCTTTGAATGGAGCCAGTACCAGATGTTTCAGAGGAAAGGTGGAAGAAACCACCTGCTCCATATAGAAATGAGGCTAATGTGTTCTTTGCATTAGGTGCTCTCCTGAGTAGTGGTTAGATACAGATTTAAGTCTGAAAGTAGAAAATGTATTACTATCATTGTCACAAAATGTATGGCAAGTAGGTATTTTTGCTGATTTTATACATGCAACTTTGTATATAGTTTTTAAGCCAAATTATTTTATTTAAAGCTGTTTCAGTATCAATAAATCTTTCATCTCTGGCAAGAAGATAAAGCTGTATCTCCAGAGAAACCAAATTTGTGACACTAGCCCTATAACAACAGAAGAAGAGGAAGAGGTAACTTTTGGAGCTCTTTTAATGGGATCTCATATGTAGGAAGAAAGTTTGCATTTATTAATGTAATGTTTTACAATAGCTCTAACTGATAATGAAATTCTTTCTAGACTTTTTGAACCTTCTGCAGCAGTGCTGCAGGATTAATATGAATGCAGTGAGACTATTGAGTTTCAAAGTGCATTTCCTATGATTGTGGTTTAGGTCAGGATGGACAGAACGCAGATCTCCAATACTCTCTGATAATTAGGTTGGTATGAATGAGTTTGGATATTTATTGTCTCTTTGAAGAGTTATTAATAATGCATAGAAAACTACAAAGGTACAGAAATGACATTGTCTTTACTTCCCCTTTAGCTGCTCACTTGAGTTGCAGTTGTCAATAGTGGCAGGAGGAGTAGGGCACCATGTGTACTGGTTTTTCCTGCATGATCTTGGCCCCCAATCAGGTATCCCCAGAGGCAGAGTTGTGCTGCAGCCTCTCTGGACTGGGATGGATGAGTTCTATAGAGTTTTATGAGGTGGAGAGTATTTTCCAGATGGTTTGAACTTTGTGGCTGAAGGACTGTTGTGAGCTTTTGCTCTTTCAGTGTGTTAGTGACTCACTGGGTAAATACTGTTGGCTATGTTAGTTCCACTATTTCTGTCAGTTATTTTTTTTCTCAAAACAATGGTCTAACTCTCCTTTATCTAACAAAGTTACATCCATAAGAACTACATAGCAACACACAGAATGCTGAACTGTGGTCTTCCACCTATTTACACAAGTCATATCAGCTGAATAGGCCAAGACACCTATTCTTTTGCATTTACAGAGTTGGAAAAAAATGCATCTTAGAATTTGAAATTGTAAAAATAACTGCATTATGAATGCAGTAGTTAAATTTTAAAAAGAAAAAAAAAAGGCAGAGAATATTGAATAGAGTAGCAGAGCTGAGATTCTTTTCCCTCTCTTTACATGTGCATTGAGAGCAAATGGATAATGGCAAAAAAACATGTAGCCCATTGGATTTTCTCTTACATCACCAAAGGCAGGCTGGCTGCTACCACTGCCAGAGTGACCTTGCCAGTGACAGTGTATTGCCACCAGTGCTGAGGAATCATAGTTCATCATGCTCAAGAATTGGTGCTCTCTCAGGACTTACTGCTCTGGGGCTTTAGGCCAGGTTCTAACAACATGAGGAGTTTTCTTATCCAGTTTCTCAATGACTTTTAAAGAGAGAATGAACACTAGGACCTAGCTTCCCTGTCTGTCAGGTGGTTTGATATTGCAACTCTGAGTTTATGAATTGGTGTGTCAATGCCAGACTTTAATGATTAAAGGAAAAAAAGTCTCACGAATACCCAGTTTTAACTTGCTTTTGGTCTTAATGATTCCTAAGGTGGTTCAACTGAGAAATGTACAGCAAAAATTCCTCAGAAACTACAAGGACAGACAATATTTCAACTTGGCTTAAAAAAAAAAAATCTTGTACTGGGGCTTTACCCCCTTGACGTTTATGTTGCCATTTCTTTAGTTGCTTTTTGAGAGTTGGATAAATATATATATATATATATATATATATATATATCCAACTTATGTAAATGAAGAACAGCAATGCTGGTCCTCCTTTTAAAAGGCTTTTTAAATGCATCCTTTTTTTAACATTGGAAAAGTCAAACCTGGTTTTTAGTTGTTATATTGGAAGATATGGTTTAGGTCAAACTTTACAATGCCTTGTGTTCATGCAGGAATCGCATCCTACCTTACATCTAGTCTGATTTTTTAAATTCACAGCTTCTGTTATTTCTGGTTCTGAAGATTAGAAAGCCCTTCCCTATAAATATCATAAAATGTGTCCTGTTTTTCTCTCAGATCTCTCCTTAAAACAGTCTATTTTTAAGCAATATCCCCTAAAAACTCTGGCAATATGCTGGCTACTGAGGTAATGAGCTAGTGCACAGAAATATAAATGTATGGGACTCTCATGGTATGATCAGCAAACATCCTTGTGCACATTCTTATCATACAGACTATAAGCAAGGTTGCTACTGGTAAACAATGATGACATGGTGTAGGGACATGATGTTACAGATATATAATGAAGACAGAATATGAATTGCTATAAAGGGTAAATATTCTTGAGAAATCTAAGAGAGATGTTGAGTTTTGACTCATTGGAGATTTGTCACATGTCAAGTTCTTAATTGTAATAGTCCTCTATAAGTAGAAGAAGATGAACTGTTGTGTGTTGGGGAAGATTGAAAGCAACTTTTCTTTCAAGTTCATATTGTTCTTCATATAAAGAAAAAATCCAGTCAAAGTACTATAGTCTTGAATTACCTATCAATTATACTACCTATGAAATCATAATCATTAACCACGGAACAGAATAATGTCACTTATATTCTGCTAGAACAGAAAATTGGTTCTTGGACATGCTGAAGGTCTCCACTATCAAAGTTTTTGAAGGAAGTGACCTCTTCCAACTCACAACTAATGAAAACCAGAGTTGACCTCTACTCATGGGCTAATTGTTTGAAGGCTTGGTCTTCCTTTAGTGTGATCTGTTGTCCAAGCTGTTCACACAAGCACTTAAGGATGGGAGACCTGCCAGGCAACCTATAGACTGGTGCAAGCTGATTGATTCACAATAAAAAGTCAAAACTTCTCAGGCTTGCAATATCTGATGCATTAGCCTACACCTAAAGGAGACAAATCTCATACAATAGAGCTGAAATTCAGATAATGAATGCAGAGTCAAATCTCCCCATCCTTCTTCAAACTAAGTTTCATTTTTACATAGAAATGAGGCAAGTCACTACTGCTGGCCTGGGTACAGTGCTCGTTTTATCAGACTAGAATCATAGCTGCAATAGCAGAGTGTAGCAAAAATACATGGAAATATTATTAACTTCCAAATTAAGGGTAGTATTTGTGAGTTGCAGTTGGGAGCAGAGGATTTTTAATTAGATATCTTGACAAGGCTTAAATGAATTGTTTTTGTCCCAGTAAAACTGTGGCCTTGATAAATTTCTATTACTGAAAAGCAAGTTAATTTCCCCTGTTCAATTCTTCTTTCAGTGGCTGTTATACATCATAGGAACTAATTTATGGAGGAAAGCACTGAGCAGGAATTGATCATTATTTTAAGAATAGATCAGCACAAAGCTACTCACATGAGTAAAGGAGGCTGGGATTTGGTTCCCCATTCAGACTCCACAAATGCTATTACCAAATGCTTCAGAAGCTGGAATCACTTCTCCCCATCTTTGTGGCACATAAGAATGTAACATAACCTGGGAGTTTGTACTCCATTCTAATACCACTGGCTCACAGGAGTGCTGGCATCAGTTTTGTGCTATGACATTTCACATTAAAAATAAAAGAATCATTACCACTGTTTTGCCAGTCTTAAACAGGTTAACTCTGAAACCTATAGAGAGCTGCTGTGTTCAGCTTGCAGGTAGAAGCGGATACTGTCAATTCATGCCACACCTGCTTATCACCACCCTTTGTGGTATGAGATGTTGTCACTCGTTTGGGGATTCCAGCAATGCCTAATCCTCTTTTACAAAATGAATCCAATCCATCTACATTTATGATGTAAACTGGTTATTTTCAGGTGGGTATTGTGGCCAAAGCAGGTTAGGGAATGTATAAACAATAGATACAGGGTACCCTCCACAAGCAAGGCGCAATCTGCTTGTTTCTCTCTTTCTGTTGGATTCTGTTACCATGACCACATTGCTACTCCTTCCTAATAAAAGCTGATGGTTTTCTGCCCAGTTTTCCCACTTCAATAAAGGAGCTTCAGGAAAAATTAATCCAGGTGGAACTATTGCAAGGTATCCAACTTTTTCTGTAAAAAGACCTTCTGGACTGATACCTGTTAAAGCCACCTGGCTGGCTGGTCCAAAGAAAATGCTCAGTGATCTTTGTTAGAACTGTCACAACCACAGACATGGCAGTATTTCTCCAATGTTGTTGGCTGGGATTTGGAAATGGCACTGCCACAGAAAAGACAGAGGCATCAAGAATTTGTGCTAGTTTTCAATGGAACACCTGCTCTATAGTAGTTCATAACACTCCAAAAGACAGAAGAGCACTAGGGGAAAGCCCAGCACAGACATCTGGAGAAGAATGGACCATTTCTGTTAAGGTTTTTTTTTTTTTTCCAGGTGCTGTATATGTTGAAGGCTTTGTCATGAGACCCTGGGTAGGTATAATTCTGATGGCAATCTCAGTAAGTCCAGACCAGGCTGCTATGATCACACAGTTTGCAGATTCAGTCTCTGCAAAAGTCTTTGGTCTTCTGAGTACACAAATTTTCCAGAGAATGAAATAATTTCAAGGACAGCATTTCTCCTCATGCTGTCAGCTTAGGTAATTATGCAGTTCAACTAAATTAAAGTGGGAAAGCCACTGAGGCAATTTTGTAAAATCATAGCTTTAATGATTAAGAAGGAGAAAACAAAAATATATGCAGATGTAAATGAAATACATAGTGTACATACCTATAGTACATATCAAAAGATAACACTTGCAGTTTTGCTACTAAGAATAATTCCATTTTCCCTGGGCTGTTATAGTGTGTTCACCCCTGTGGCATGTGAGAACTGCCATTAGTGCATTAAACCATATATCTTACCTGTCTGTTACATTCTTATTCCCAGACTGTCCTTCTAGGAGGAAGAACTTGCCCATTTAGGTCTTTTGTTTTTGTGGATCTGAGATATTTTATTTATTTGTTTGCTCTTTCAATTTACATGCTTCAATATAAATATGTAGGTAAGGAGAGATCAAAGGATTTTGCCTGGCACTTGAAACAGAAGGTGCAGAGGTTTGCCAAAGGCTCATTAATCCACAGCTGATGCTGAGGTTTCCAACTTATTCTCTGTTGCTTTGTCATATGAAGCCTTACATGGGGCACTTAGAGTGCAGAAGGAGTACACCCTGGATGTCTGCCAAATGAAGGAGGACAGCTGAGGGGTAAGTGCTATGAGGGCTTTGGGATCTGAAAATAGAGGGAAAATAATTGCTGCTGATCTGAATTTTCCAGCATACATGTGAGAATGTGGGGCTACAGCCAAGTAGTTTCAGAAAGGGTTTTCACTAACACCTGTAAACCACAGCCTTTGTCAGGCATGGAGGATCTGTCTTTGCTTAGATTACCCATGTGTGCACTTGAATGTAGTATCTACTGCTGGGTCCTATCCATAACCCTGTGAGCTTGGGACTCGCTCTCTTTCTCTCTTTCTCAGTGTTAATCTTTGGCTCCTTCATAGGAGAATTATTCTAACTTTCATCTCCAACTCATCAGAATTGATTCTGGGATCTCCAGTATCTTAATAGTTCCCATAATGCCCAAATCAGGGTAAGGATTAGGACTTGCATAATTATTAGAAGATCACTTTCCCTCCTATGCTGTTTTGAAAGTAACACTTCTTTTTGATATTAGCTAAGATGTGTCCTAGGCAAATACTCTGTCCTGCCTCTGTTTAGATGTCATTCATAGCTATTTGTGCTGCAGTGACAGCTTTTAAAGGACAATAATTATTCTTTCAGGTGTCAGAGAAATCAGGTCTCTGTATAGTGCTAGATGGTTACAAAATACAAGTTTGCTGTGATGCTGAGTAGGATAATCAGCTCAAAGGAGTATGTGACCACTAGTGGAGTGCACTGAGTTGCATACCAGCTTTCAAAAACAGTGACCTAGCAGCTGGGCAGCTTGACTCTGGGGCACTACAGGGCAGCAAGGTAAACTGCCAGACTCAGCATGGTGTGAGACAGCAAAGTGCAGGACCACAGAGGAAAGACTGACAAAGTCTACAAAACAACATCTGGCATACAGATGCAGCCATATGAACTCTTCCTTCACCTGCTTAAACTCGTCATGAAATGAATGTGACACCCTTTTGGAAGGGTTTCTTCAGTTGGCAGAGACTTGATAGTTCACTTTGGAGAGCTCCATCATGGGGCTATAGGAACTGCAACCTGAAAATACCAGAACAGCCCACATATGCATTCTTTCCCTTCCACACCAAAATATACTACACAGAATGACTGGGTGAACAACTGAGTTGTGCTGATTTAATCTAGTTCCCTGATCTTAAAAAACAACTAGCTTGAGTTGAAACTCTTTGTGATGTAAAAAGGAGGTTTGGGTTATACACAGAAAATGGAGATTTTGGAAGTGCAACTTGATTTAACTGTGGTACAAAGACAAATTCTTTCTTCCACTGTTTGCAGCCTGAAAGAGTCTTGCACAGAATTCCATCTGTTACCACTGTGATCCTTGTCATGGAAGGAGGAGCTTTGGCTTGCAGGGAGTGAGAACCCCTGGCCACCTTGCATCACACAGGTTCTGGACCAGGCTTCTAAAAAGAAAAAAAGGTTAGGGTTTTATCGGCAGCAATTTCCCTTGCATGTTTTGTCAGCTGTGAGTTATTTCTATAGCTTCTCAAAGCTTGTGGGAACTGATCTATGAAAGAGGGATAGCTATATTTAGGTAGTACTAGACTCAAACAAGTATACACTGATTTTCATAAGGTTTATGACATGAGCTTAGCACAACAATAACTTGGTAAATGGAGATTTAGTTCCTCTAATTCACATCTTCCCAGGAATTCACTCACTTCTGCCTGTCCTTAGTAAATCAGTGTCTTATATGTATGTACATAACAGGTAAATGCTTTATGTCTGTTTCAGATATGAGATGCTTGCCTTCCCCCAAAATTGCAATTTGCCCTCAATGTAATATCTGAAGATCTTGAAATATTCTAAACATTTAATTTCATGCAATTTTGTAAATATCACATGATTTATTTTTGAATGTAATCTATTTTCAAGAAGTCAATAATTAAAATCTATTTGAGAATTCTCTTAGATTTGTTTTAGCACTTATTTCCCTTCCACACTCCGTGAAAGATTTAAAATCTTCAAGTGTCTCATTTCAACTCCATTATACTTGTGCTGCTTGTTCGACAGAAAATGCACTTTTCCTAAACACATATTTCTTTTATCAACACTTAGAATTGCCTGACAATGAACAGAACAGAACTGGCTGCCAAGGCCTTGTGTCCTGTTGTGAGCCACAACTCTTGACAGTTTGTGCTTTGAGCGTGTATCAGCTCTCTTTCAGAATCACTAGAACCCTTAAGTAGTAACACAGGGTCACATACCTTCTTTTGCCTCTTCTGAAAGTGTTAGATTGCCAATCAAATTACATCTCCTGATGGATGTAGTTGTCAGAGGGTACCTTCCCAATCAGACTTGCAGGCACACAACAGCTGCTGCTGGTACTGCAGCATTTTCCTTGGTATGGGGCAGAAGAATCATTGTCTGCTGGTAAAAGCAGCCTAAAGGATGTCCTTGGGACATCCCTCGAAATGTGTCTATTATTGTAAGTTTGGTTGCTACCTGCATAAAACCTTTTTGGTGTCTGGGATTGGAATTTCCCATACTTATGCTTTGACTGGATGATCTTAGATGGTCTTTTCTAAGCTTGATAATTCAGTGATTCTATTTGAATGAGATGGGCTCTGTGTGTGCTCCTGAAAGTACAGGCAGTCCTTGTTCCTACAAAAATGCTAAGTTTGAACAGTGAACAGGAGAGCTTGAGAGAGAAACTGTTAGATCTCTTTTTTTTTTAAATCTTTTTTTGAATGCTGAATAGATACGGGAATAAAGAGGAAGAGGAAAAGGAAATGGATGTTCTAGTCTACTAACTTGAAACATGTATGTTCAAGAATTTCATGAGCTTACTAATGTGACTGTCATGTCTTTTACACAAAAATCATCATTTGCATTTTCCATTTAAGAACTTTATATTCTTTATAAATTTACTTGAATTCTGTAAAGAGATCTGACAGTTCTAAAGAGAAAAAGGACCACATTATTATTATGTCACCTCTAGAAATGTTAATGGCAGGATATGAAGGACAGCATAATTATAGTGTTGCTCTAGTGATTCTTCTCTAAAGGTTTTCTCAGTACTTTAATTATAAACTACATATTTCAGCAGTTTAAGTTTCTAAATTCTCAGTCAAACACCCTTTTTGGGTTTGATTCACACTTTGTGGTGTTTGTTGGTGTAGAAAAGCCTCCTCTAGTGAAGAGCAAAGTCCCATGCAACTGGGAGCACCCATGTCTAAGGAGTACAGCTGGGGTGAAGAGAAGGAGTAAGGGAAGAACTGACTTTTTCTGCAAAAGAACCAAATTGTTGTTGAGAAGTAGGTGCACTGAAGTAAACAGGAGTGATAAAAGCCTTGGAAGAGAAGCCAGGAGGAGAGTTTGTCATATATCAAGCAAATTTGACAGGCCAAGCTGAAAATCTGCAGAATATGTAAATGAAATGAGATGAGGTCAAAGCAGAGCGGGAATAAGAGATTTCTGTAACTCTCTAGACAGCATCTTAGAGACCTGCTACCTCAGCATATCTGAACTCAGGGAAGGAAATTTAGCACAGGGAAAGAACAAAACCTTTAAAATAGCATCTTTCTAGATGCTTGTCCAGCAGGCAGAATTCTTCATATTCTACAAAATTGTTTCTTCAGTCATTGAATCCATTCGCAAAGCTTTGGTTGGGAAAATTTACTTTTCAGGGAATGTATACTGAAACTCCATTAGGATTTATATGCAATGTTTTAAACTCATTCTTGTGAATTTATGAATAAGAGCTGACTTACTATGTGACCAAATATTTTCCTGAAATGGGGCCTGGAGAAGGGACAGATAGTTCTGTTAAGCTCCTTAAGGAAAAGATCTAAAAGCAGATAATATCATTTGAACAACACCGCAAACTTCTCAAAATTGTAAAGCAAAAATCCAATGATTAGCAAGACTCCTTTGTTCAGAGAACAACCGTTTGAGAAGCCTGATCTGTAAAGCCTCAAAGACCTCATTAGGAGCTTATAATCCTCGCTTTGTTTACGTACTGTTTGTTACAAGCACACACTGACAGTTTTGCTGCAAAAGCTGCCTCTGCTTGTCCTTGGTGGGGAAGAACAGGAAGGTCAGAGTTTTAAATTTTGTGATAAGTGAGGGCATTGTGATCGATTTCAACAGTGATGGCATGGAAACTGGGGAGAGGGATTGAGGGAAGGAGCAAACACAGGGAGTTGCAACAGTTTGGGACTGAGAGTGGGTAATACCTTGATTCCCTCTTGTTACTGTCTGTTGCCAAGTTCCCTCTTGCTCACCCATCTTCCTACCTCAAGTAAAAAAAGCTTTTGGAAAATGGGAGCTCCCAGAACAGTTCCAAATACCTCATTTCCTTAAAAAAATTCTATTTGCTCATTGACAAGGGAAGTAGAGCTGGCTTCATTCTGAGAAACCACTAAATTCAAGGAAAGGCTGAATCTATGTAAACTTTGGTAATATTCATTTTCACAGGACTCTGCTACAACTGGTTTTTGCTTTCTTGGTTTTCTCCTGCTGTGAGATGTGGTGCTCTGGAGTGGAAATGGGAGTGTCTCTGTGTGTGGAGGAGTAGCCAGCATTCAAAAAATCTTAACAAAGATTTATGAGGCAAATTATGTTGTTTGTTTAATACCCAGATGGAAAATCAGAAACTCTAGACGTGGTGAGTAGTGAGGATATCAGCAAAATACTGTGATTCAGGCAAGTAGAAAGCTTCATGATTTAATTAAAAATGAATTAGTGTTCATCTTTCATGAATAACAAAAAGAGTGTTTTAGGTTGCATGTGTCCCACCCTTCCTGAAGTATAGTCCCATACTCTCAATTTTTCTTCATTTGCTACTAGTATGGCAGGTAGATAGGTGGCTTGGTGGGGGGCAATACCTAGTGCTTCTGTAATGATCCTGATAAGGGAAAGGATATTCTGCCACAAATTATTGCAATGCAGTTTATTTCAGTCTAGGAATTAGTTGCCTTGGGGAGAAAAACTGGGGAGCTGGGACTTGTCAATAGAGAGATTCACAGGCTCACATGGGCAGGAAACAGGGGCAGAAACACAGGTAGCACTGAATAGAGACGCCATGGCAGTACCAGCAGCTATTAATTTTCCAATTATGTGATACAGTATATTTTTTGAATCATGATACTGCTGTGTCAGCAGAGTGCTGTTGTCACTAAGGTCATTGTGCTGTGACTCACTGCTGCCTGTTGAAGTGTAGGGGAGCCGAAAGGCAGTCTTATCTGAAAATTTCTCATTTCCAGCGTTTCATTGCCAATATTTCTGAAAATCATGTTATCTTTCAGTTCAAAGGTTTTCATTTTGAATGATGCATTTTTTGTTTGAAGGAAAGGTGATATTCCCCACCATGCAGGCCTGTAAGTAACTGAGGTTCTTCTGAAATGTTGACCTACCACTTCCGTGTACTTATAAGAAATAACAATATTTTCTTTGCAGGAATTCCAGCTGTTATGAGGAATCATGCTGCAGAAGGACTGCTTAGTTTGGAGCATTTCTATTCCAATGGTGCAATGGCAGGTAAATCAACAGGTAGACATCTGTATTTGGTACTCTAGTCCAGCAGTGACAGGTGGGTAAACCGCATTTCTTGTTGACCTGTCTGCTCTTGCTCTGCTCCCTCCTATAGACAATGGTGTTGGGGCTGCATGCACTACATCTCAAGTAAACAGAATATTTAAAAGTTAAAAATCAGACAAGGCAGTGCCATTGCAGGTGGGAGGTGTTACTGGTCCAGACAGGTAGAGTCAGTGGGTTTTTTGGCTCTGTTTCTCTGTAAATTGAATCGAGGGTGCTTAACATGTATTGAGTTACCCAGAAGTTTACAGTATGTGGGCAGCAAATGACAACCTGCTGCTGTATTTTATTACTCCTGTGTGCTATGAGTTTTCTCCATGGTATCTGCTTTTACCTCATCTTAGCTATTAAATCACAATACCATCAGGTAACAAGACCTTTGCAGAAGGCAGAAAGGCATGGCAATTTGGCATACTGCAGGTGACTCTTCTGAAGCTGTTTTCTTTTTCTCTTATTCTTCCCCTGGGAAATGTCCAGAATTAGTAGAAAAATTCCAGGTATTTTTTCACTTGATGAATCCATACTTATTGCCCAGTTGTTTCACCCTGCTGTACTTCAAAGTGACAGATCTGAAATTCTATAACAAAATAGTTTAATGAGAATTTTAAAGGAAAAATTAAGGTTTTTTAAAAGCTTGGGTATACAGCTTTATGTACTCCAGTCTACCTTTGTATACTCTGGTAAAGTTTCTTAACCTTCAGAGCTGCAGTGGTGTGAGGACACTAATGGAGCAGATTCTCTTTCACTAGGAGGAAAAGAGGCTGAGAATTTTTCTCCTCCTGTGATGCAGGTGAAGTGTTTCAATGCAAGATGCAGTAAAGGACAAGACTAGAGATAAATGCAGTATTTGAGAGAGAAGGAAAGGCATTATAAAAACGACTTGAACCACCTAGGAATGTGTTTGTTCAGCGGAGCTTTTAAAAAGTGCACTAATGGCCCATCTTATCTATCACCCCAAGCCAATGAAAAACGCCCATTCACTTAAACAGACATTGGATCAAATGCTAAGCTTTTAGGAATAATTATACTCGGTATACTGAAGTTACTGGTGTTTCTCTTCAGGCTGAATGCTGCTCCCTCCATTATGTACCCTGACTTCCAAAACACATTCCCCTTTTCCTACCTGGAAGCTGTAGTGCTGCTACTGCTGCTCCCAAACTGGCTGGCAGATGCTGAAGAAGCTTTTTAAATCGAAGCAACAGTCTAGACCCAGCAAATACCACTGGATGGGAAAACCACTTGTATAATATGTCTTTCTTGTGTATAGTCTTACTGGATGTCTGGAGCATAGTTGGTGAGTTTGGAAACCATTTGACTTCTGGAGGTGTATTTTCACTTCTTGGCTTCAGACTGTTATGCGACTTGTCCCAAGAAACGCCATAACACACACTTTCCAAGGAATCTCTTTTAAGTCCACTGGCAAGAAGAGTGGCCACTATTCAGTCACTGTACTACATCCTCCCCTAGTTTGTTTTTTTTTTTTTTGCTAAACTTTCTGAACCATGACTTGATATTGCTCCTTTGTGGCAGGGCCATTGTTGGTTTTCTTTGTTACTCTTGCCCAGTTTGCTCTGTAAAAAAACTACACAGTACTGAAACCCTCAGGAATATGTTTTACTGTCAAACCTACTGAAGAATCTGTAAAAGTCAATGAAGAATAAATAAGATGGTGGCTGGGAACATAACTGATTTCCTCCAATGTGCTATTCTACTACTACTATTACTACTTCTACTATTACTACTACTACTACCACCAAAATCCTAGTTCTATTTCCTGCCATCCTCTTGTCTCAGCTAAATGCATGATAATATTAAAAAGCATAAGGTGGTTCTGGAAGGCACGAATTAAGCCATGGGGCATATCCTATGGTTTGCTCAACTTTGTAAGTCAGTAAATATACCACCTCACCTTGTGTAGACAACAAAAACTCACACTGAAGACCCAGTAAGACAGGCATACCGTACCAAGGCAAAAAAGGAACTGTCTAGATTTTAACTGTAAGGAGGTTTGTGTGTTATCTGTGATGATCTCTTAGCAAGGTATTAGTACCCACGCTGTACTGCCTTTTGTGAGCCTGAGTATTTTATAAGCTTTTATGTTTACATCAGCTCAGGACTGGATAAGAACAGAAATTTAACTACTTATCCATCTTCTCTGATTGAACTTACCTCTTTCTTAGAAACACAACCCTTCTCTCGTAAATAACCCAGAGATGTGAACTAATAGGTGGATGGATTGTAGAGTTGTAGATTTGTGGAATAATTTAGGTTGTAAAGGATATCTGGAGCTCAGCTAATCAACGCCACAGATATCTGGTTCAGAGCTGCTTTTTCTTAGTAAGAAATAGAGTCCTATGGGCCACTAGGAATGTCCTTTTGGATTCTCTACATAACTGCATTTCAAACTCAGAAAGAAAAACAATGTTTATATTTTAGAAAAATTAGTTTAGACCTTCCACATGAAAATCATAAAATTATTGACTGTGCAAAATAGTGGGGGAATTTTTTACTATACTTGGAAGGGGAAAGAACCCTGAAAATATCTCTTTTGCTCTTACTTTCAAGATGGAAGGCTTGATGCATAATGGGGTTTTTAAACTGACAGACTGGTACTTAAACAAATAAGCTGACCAGAGATCCCTAGCTTGGAGATGAGTTACTGCAAATAAGCCAAGGACTAAAAAGCATCTGTGTGAGTTATATAAATAAAGAAAATGCTTGTGAAGTGCTCTACAAAGGTATATGATAAAAGAAACTCTCAGGTGAACCTGATAACAAATAGACTAAAATCACCTTTTTTGAGAGATTTGAACTCAAGGACCTCAAAGGTCTTTGTTCTCAAATAAAAGATTAATAAAGCTTGCCTATCTCTCAAGTGCTGATGTGGAATATGACAGTCATTTGCTGGCAACATTACACAGGATCATGAAAAGAGGTGTTGAATATCATCATGAACTGCAACCCATGTCATATTAGGATAGACAGGATATGATTGTGTGCAATGTCATTGGGCCAGCATGTCTGTTTTACTTCAGATGGTATTGTGATGAGTTCTTTGCAAACATCCATCACTCCTGTTTTAGATATCACCTGCGCTAGTGGCTTTCCAGCCACCCTTAGTGCTCGGCCCATGCTGCTCTGCTCCTGAGTGAGACAGAAAGAGGTTTCTTGCACAACTTTCTGAAGCACCAGAATGAGACTTCAAAAGCTTTTGAATCAAAACAAAATAATCATTGCTAATTTTACCACCAAATACTGCTTAGTAAGACTCTGATTCTTGGCTCTCCTGAGCCATCAAAACTCTGCTGAGCCTGACATGGGTGACCAAGAGAGGCAGGCAGGTCTGTGGAGCCTCCTGACATGGTGTGAAGTTGCCCAGACTGTTGGTAATTCAGAAAAGAGCAGCCCACTCTTCAAAATGCTACCTACTGAAACAGCAAGTTTGAATTCACTTTCTGTAAGTCTTTCTTCTCTAGTCCCTCCTCCCTTTCAGGCAGAGATGTACTGAGTTCTAAGGAACAAGCATCATTTCTTAGCCTATTTTAGAAGAACTTGCTTTGATGTTCCTCTCTATACTCTGTTGCATGACATTAAAGTGAAACACTGTTACTTTACAAAAGAAGAAACAAATACATTCGTACCAAGATAAAGAAAGCCGGTATTAACAGAGTAATTATGTTCAAGTATGTTAGAAAAACCAAATTATTAAGTAGTTTGTAGGTGATTGTTGCAAAGGAGACGTCTGCATCTGCCTTCCCCATTTTCTAAGTTATTAGAGGGCTTTAAAAAATAACTGTGCTGGTCCAGTGGCAGCTTCGGAGGGGGCCTTTGCCACCATCTATTGGTGAACGAGGGTAAGAGGCAGAGTGATCTGACCTTGCTGATGTTACCTACTGTATCAGTGCAAGATTCACTTAATTTTAAAGTTTGGGGGAACAAAGGTGGTTTTTTTTTCATCTTTCTCTGGTAGACAGTGCAACAAGACTGTAGCTATGCCCCTGAGTGAAGAGCTGTCATAGCCAAACCTTAACAGCTGGCCTGTTGTTCTGCTCACCTCTCAATGTAGAAGGGAGCTCTTAAATTGGGGAGAAGAATGTATTTCTAATGTCAAGTCTCTGTGAATTAATTTTTTCCTGGTTTGTGACAGTGGAATTGTGCCTATTTTCCTTTCTGGTTTCAAGAAAAATCACGCTGGTGCGTGAATAGAGGCTCATTGCTGCTGACAAAGCTTGGAAGAGTGCAAAGCCAGAATAATTGCTGGCATTTCTGCACAGTCCAGTGAGAGGGGCACCTGTGAAAGGACATCACTTACAAATGAAATGTTTGCAGGATTGACATATGCCCCTAAAAAGACATGTAAGAAGAGAAAGTGAAGGGAGCCAGTGTTAGCAGCTGAGACGAAAAGTAAATCTTTAAAGATGTCTCTAGATATGAAATGAGTCTCTTTTATTGAATTCACCAACTCTGCTTGCATATGCAAATCCCTCATGAATAAAGCTTTTGTAATACAGGCTCCAAAATGAATTCAGGTAGAGTTAGTGACAGCAGTGAATGAGCATAGAGACGGTTTAAAGAGATTGCTTAGTTTTCAAATCAACAAATTGCCGTGGTTCTACTTAATCCATCAAAAAAAGGGAAAGGGAACAATCTGGCAGCCAGGCGGGAAGATATAATGGTAAAGGACATAATGTTCCAGCTATTTTAGGACCCATTTACACTATGAAAGTGATGGCATTAGAGAACAGTTGTTGAACACATTTGAGGAACAGCTGTGTTATTGCTAAAGTGCAAAGACTAAAGTGTGTATAGACCTGTCGGGGTGCTCAAGAAGAATAGTCTGCTGGTGGTGGGGAGAGGCTTCTGTGCATTGTAAAACCACATTCCTACTCGTTTTCACTATGAGTGAAGGATGACTGGCAGAGTCAAATGACTTCATGAACACTCTTACATGAAAATGGCAGTAATTATATATGCTAACTTTGATAGCTGTATCAATCTTTCTTAAATAACATGGATCAAAAATGTAACTTCAGTGTTCATTTACAGATATTCTGGTCACTGTTTAGGTATCTCTGTTCTTCAAATAAGACACTTTCCCTCCTTCCCTTTCTCTTGGTGGGGCTGCTCTTTTGCTTATGCTTCAGGATGGACCTGCCACAGAGAAATAAATTGAGAATAAAGAAATGAATCTCATCACAAGATGATATGAGAAAGACTTCTGAAGTTATGGTAAGGTAACTTTTTTATAGAAAAAAAAATTTTCACAGTTTCACTCACTTATCAGAGCCTCCCTGCCAATTCTGACCCTAATGTGTTTAAAGTCTGCATGTATTTGTTATTTTTGGATGAATAATTGAAGCAGAAGGCTGAATTACTTTGCAGAAATTTTAGTATGTATCTCATTGGCTAATCTACCTATCTGCATCCATATACACGTACAGATGTTGAATAAGTATTTGCTGTAGCCAGAGAACTGTGAGTGGTCTGTGATGGTGAAGGGATGTCAGCTCAGGTCTGTTGGAGAGCAAAGGCTCTCAGAACTGTTTTCAGGAATACAGAGTCAAACGATCTCTGCTTTTCCTGCTGTCTCAGTATGAGAGATAGGACTGCCATCTCACTACTGGTTTTACTTGTGAAAAAATAGTATTTCTCCCTTTCTGGATTATTGGTAATGTCTGAAAATAAGTGTTAGAGTAATGTCATTGACCGCATGCTGCTGAAGCAGAGGAAGCGTAACACTGATCTGGAAGTTACTTGGTAGTTGCTTCTTGTAATGAGAGGGTTTTTGTGTATGTCTGTAGCACAAGTTGCTTGTACTAATTGCACACAGGCATATTGCACATTTTCTACTCTGCTATGTGAATAAATGCCCAATTTACATAAACAATGGTGTCCTTTGCTTACGCAAATGAGAATTTAAGATCTACACAGGAATTGAACTTCAATTTGTGAAGACCAGAACAGGTGTTATATCTGTGTTTAGTCTATATTGAGATAGCCAAAATGACACTACAACTTAATCTTGACTCATATTTCTTGCATTTGCAACTATGCAGTCTAGGACAATTTGTATCTGCCTTTTATTATTTGTAGTGATTTAATGTCCTTACATTAGATTATGGCTTTAAATTCAATATGTTCTTACTGTGCTATAAACTCAAAACACAAACACAGTTCTTCCTCCTGAAAACTGACAGATGAAAGAGAAACAAAACAAGGAAAAGAGAACTACCTGTCCAAGTGTGTGGGAAGAGAGAAACAAGCAGTATATGTGTTAATAAACACAAGAGATTAAAAAATGTACCCTCTTAAGAACACTGTGGTTGTAGGAAGACAAGGAGTCTTAGTAGGATTATTATGACGTTATTCCAAATTTATTATTTTCCCCCCTCTTTGCAGTATCACACCTTTTCTCACTTGGAATACTATGGTGAAGAAAGCACTTAGAGCCCAAATGACTTGTGGGACACACTTAGAGGGCATGCTTGCTTTGTGCTGGAGAATCCGAGGCATTCATTTTCTGTCTCTCACAGATCCTGTTTGCTTTCTCTCACACAATTTAGCATTCCCTGGCTGCGGTGGCTCTCTGGTTTTGCTATACTGATATTTATATATTTCAGGTAAATATATTTGGTTTAGTAAAAGAAAACAGAATAAAGAATGGGGTACTTGTTTCTATTGCCATCAGCCCCTCTTACAGATGTTCCTATGGGAAGAACAAATTCTGCCTGAATAAACTAAATTTGGCCTACTATAATGTACATTATAGCAGTAAGAATTTCAGTAGTAGTATTGATATTGCAGCAATATCTGGTTTATTATGCGTAAATTTGGGGATTTTTAGCTTTTCTACACTTAGATAAGGCATTTATAGGGACAAACACTGTGGTGCCCTGTGGTTTTCCCTTCACAGAATCAAGGAATGGTTGGAAGGGACCACAGTAGGTCATCTGCTCCAACCTCCCTGCTCAAGCATGGAATTGCATCCAGATGGTTCTTGAATATCTCCAGTGAAGGAGACACTACAACCTCTCTTGGGCAACCTATTCCAGTGCACAGTAGCCCACACAATAAAGAAGTTTTTCCTCGTGTTCAAATGGAACTTCCTGTTCATCAGTTTCTACCCATTGCCTCTTGTCCTATTGCTTGGGCCCACTGAGCTCCAATTCCTTGACACTCCTCCTTCAGATACTTGTAGACCAACCTTTACATTGCTGACAGACTCTTTACATTGTTGATGCGTTGTTGACAAAACTTTAAAGTACAGCTGTGCCAAGACTTTGTTAATGCTGTCTAAATAAAAAAAAAAAAAAAAAAGAGTTTTTGTCAAAACACTTGAATATGGAACATTTCATTCAAATCAGTTATATTTTGGATTCAAATATATTTCCCTGTTGGCTCATAATTTCCTTCCGTCATAGTGGGATTATGACAGTTTCATCCCCTGTGAGAGAAGATCTTTAATGACAGAAGAGAAAATGCAGCTAGGGAGCAGAATGTGCAGGGGAGAATGGAAGCATTCATGAATCAGTTAATGACTTCCATGGGGTATTGTCACAAAATATCCAAAATAAATAGGTGTTATGAAGAAACACAAAAATGGAGACCTTTCTAGCTTTATGATGAGGGTTTGTTTTATTTTGTACATAAAGTAAATACTTTTTAAGACAGGAAATTGTTTAGTGAAAAAGCTGTGTAACTGCTAAGAACTAGATTATCATCACAGAACCTACATTTAGGAACTGGATGAGATTTGGAATAAAAATTGAGCATTGTATCAAAACTTTAAAAAATAGTAATTTGTATTTGGGTCTATTATTAGCAGCAACACGTGAAATTCCCTTTCCTTGTAAGGATCTAATGACTTTTCCTGGTGTTTCTACAATCTTCATGGTTTTCTTAAAAACTCCAAAACAGTATTGTTCATTCTTCAGTCTGTGGGGCATTTTCTCATCATCCACAGGACTGCAACCCAGATCTTCTTTGTGTGGTATCACCTCTTAGAAAATCTGTGTTTATTCCTGGATACATGAGGGATATGTAATTATTGAGGCAATATTAAAACTACAGGAAGCTTAAAATTTATGAGCAGTCCAGTCATTCCTGAAAATCCATCTGACCTGAGACATTCAATTTATAAAGGTGTTTGGGGAAATCATAGCAGGAAACAAAATAAAATAATGTTCAAAAGTGAGGATGCTTCTCTGATCAGCAAGAGAAGCATTAAAACAAACTGGGGTTTTGGTTTCATGCAAGTGAGTTAAATTAACCAAACATTTTTAATTTCTAGGGTTTTGGTCTTGTTACACTGCCTTTTAAACTGAGGCTCCCCCACACTATAGCTCTTGACAGTTCTAGCCTTGACATTTCTAATAATGCTTTCAATACCTCTTGAAAATTCCTGTAAGAGAGGATTTATGTGATGAGTTAATCAAAGCAGACTATATAACAGTCTGTTTTCATCCCAGATAAATATCCATGTTCCATTAGTGAAGTTGATAAAATAGTTGATGGACAGTGGTGACCTGCTGTCTACTATTCCTATGCTACTGGATATTTATCTTTTTACATTCAGAAATGCATAAGCAGGATATATACTCGGATTTCTTCCTAATCTTACAGCTGATTGCCCAAAACCTCCCATCTGTGGCTTATGCTGGTTGAGTATATAAGCACTTGCTTTGATAAAATAGATGCTGCTGAGATTCAACATAAATGAATTTTTCATGCGAACTGTTTCTGTGGGGCTGCTGGCAAGAAGTTCCCAGGAAAACCACATGCCTGGCAAAGCTGTTAGAACCCAAAGAGACCAAGGCTGTAGCTGATGAGGAATGACACATGATGAACCACAATAACTTGTTATAAGATAAGGCTCAGTTGGAGAGTGGTGGCTCTCTATCCAAGCCAGGCAGGTGTGGACTGTGAGATACAAACCCAAATGACTTTCATAACCAGCTGGTGCAGGGTGTCTCCCACTATACCAATGTTGCAACACTACACAATGTAAATCAGGAAAGAGACTAAATCATTCTAAATCCAATGGACTCTAAAATAGTAGCTCTTGCCCCTGTTTCTTCTTGCTACCCCAAATGATGGCCGTAGTCCCGAGGACTTCACAGCTCACTTGGCTGTGGCAGATGAACTTCAAGAGTTAAAGGGTGGGGCCAGTTCCACGCACGCTGTGCCTCACCTAAAAAATCCACGGTGCAGGCTTGAAGGACACTCCCAGTGGGGAGAGCCCTTCCCAAATCTTCATTTGCAAAGCCTAGACAAGAACCCAAATGATTTATCTGCAGTACTGTTAAGTATTCTCTATGAATTAGGATGATGAGGAACAAAGGCCTTTATCACCACGGAAGTATCAAGAGGTATCAACAGTTGCCTCAACTAAGGGAAAAAGGTGGGTTTATAGTGTAGCCACTCAAGCAGTGTAACAATATGACTTTCAGAAATGTTGCTTAGGTTATGGCAGTATTTGCCTGGCTTAATCTATGAGCTCTTCTTAAATTATGGAAGCAGTGAAAAGAAAGATAACTAGAAATTTCCCAAATGTGATGCCTCAGGCTTTGCCTAGAGTCCCAGGATACTGCTCATCCATCTGCTCTTTGCAAGAGAAATGCTGATTTTTGTTTGCCAGAGGGAACTGTTTTTCCCAGGCTTGGCGCTAGTGGTAGCAACTGCAAATAAGGGTCATTAGCAGTGTAGCAAGAAGTACCCTTCAGCACTGGCTCTCCTAAAAATGCCTGCAGGTCCACAATTGTCATTGTCACACTAAAATTTTTACTATCTTCTCAGTTCAGAGGGTTTTACCGAAGCTGCCTTGTAGACAGCTTCAGTAAAACTTAACTGGCCAAAGGAGGCCAAGCAGAAGTTAAAGCCATACTGTTGCTTTCCAATATGGAAGGAAATGTTACAAACACAGACACAGACACACACACACAAATCCAGTTAGTCTAGACAAATACATAGCCACACTTACCCTTTTTCAACCAGAGCCTAACGTGTCTTTGTTCTGGGTAGTCTCCCTCCAATGTAACTCCCCTACTTACTTTTACTGCTTCATCTTCAATTGAGTAGCCAATAGGACTCTCCCTCTTCTCTGTAGGAACTTAATTTCTCTCTCTTCTTTTTCAAAAGCTCTAGTGTCTTCAATCATCCATGGTCTATATCTTTGGGAACTGAGGTTTGGAATAAATGGGGACTTGATGGCTTTTTCTGGAGACAGGGACTGGGGCTGGCCTACTGGCTAGCTACTCTTGTCCAGAGTAGGCTGAGGAGTTAATATTTCAATATCCTTCAGGGGGTATTAATGTCACACGTTTAATGTTAGAGAAGAGAGACACATACATTTGTTAAGTTCTCATGGTCTTCAGTATTTGAGACCAGCTTTCAAAGGGGATTACACATAATACATAAACGGTGACAGTTACTCTGGAAAGATCATCCACATTTGCCTTGTAGTATTTGCACCTTCAGTGTTACACTGTCCATCTCCTACTCATTATTACAGAGCTTCTTATTACAGTTCCTCAGAGCTTCCTTTCAGAGAACAGCAGCTTCATCTAATCAGGACCTTTTGACTCATCAGTAGAGGTGCTCAATGGAATGTGTACACCAGCTGTGTTCTCAGTAGGTTTACTCCCTTGTGTGGACAGCCTCACTCTTTGTGAGTCTTGATGGTTACTGCCCTCAATCCTGTGCTGCATGTAGGCTGGAATCAGTTTTCCCTACCAGCATGTCTGTTCTGTATCCCTGGTGAGAAGGACTTGGGGGCCCTGGTGGGTGAGAGGCTGGACATGAGCCAACAATGTGTGCTTGTAGCCCCAAAAGCCAATTATATAATGGGCTGCATTCAAAGCATTGTGGGCAGCAGGTTGAGGAGATGGTACCAGCCCTCTGCTCTGCTCTGGTGAGACCCCACCTCTGGGATCCCCACCCCAGGAAGGATATCAATCTATTGGAGTGAGTTCAGATGAGGCCACCAAGATGACTAGGGGGATGGAACACCTCTGCTACAAGGAAAGGCTGAGAGAATTTGGTTTGCTCAGCCTGGGAAAGAGAAGATTTCAGGGTGACCTAGTTGCAGCTTTCCAGTACCTGAAGGGAGCCTACAGAAAAGATGTAAAGAGACTATTCCAAGAACATGTAGTGACAGGACAAGGGGGAATGGCTTCAAACTGCAGGACAGTAGGTTTACATTAGATGTTAGGAAAAATTCTTTACTGTGAGAGTGGTAAGGCACTGGAACAGCTTGCCCAGAGTAGTGGCTGCCCAAACCCTGAAAGTGTTCAAGGCCAGGTTGGATGGAGCTCTGAGCAACCTGGTCAGTGGAAAGTGTCCCTGTCTACAGCAGAAGGTTTGTAACTAGATGATTTTTAAGGTCTTTGTCAACCCAAGCTAATCTATTATTCTATTTATTTAATTGGTCTTTGGATTTATTTGGATTACTATAACAGTTCCCCTGGACTTCTAGCCCTATATATCTATATCTAATATATATATATATATATATAATCTACATCTATATCTATCATCTATATATCTATATATATGTAAAAATACAAAATGTTTCTTCAGGTGTTTTTTTTCTAGGGACTTTCCCGGTGCTGCACAGATTACTAAACCTTTTAGCAGTAGTATTAGTTACAATCTTCCTTCATCCACTACCTTTTCAAGAGTTAAATTAAAGAGGGAATTAATGTTGTGCCAGTTTTGTATAGAAAGCACTCAGTAATGGACTAACCAAATAATTAAAATGTCAACATGTATCTTTATAGTGTTTGATCTAGCACAATGGCTGAAATGTGGGAAGTATAAGTGATTTTAACCTCTTGAGAAGTGCAATAGCCACTCAAGTATATGCTGATTTTAGAGTCTTCTTTTATGAACTGGAAATTTAAATGTTGCTTGAAAAGACCTCCTACTGAATTTATTGAACTGTTGCTAGGAGTTTGACATGAGGGAGATACCTACAATTAACTCAGAAATTAAAAGCTGTTTGCAGCATTTTAGATCATGAAATTTTATGCAAGCTTCTTAAAACACACAGGAAGGGTTTAATTGTGTACTGCAAGCTGAGAAGGTGTATAAGTGTTTGCAAGACTGGATTTTTGGATAATAAATCCTTCAAGGCAGAGATTTTATTTTTAAGGTATATACTTGTATGTGAACACTGTTTCAAAACAAACTAGAATGTGAATTTAAAGCATGCCAGCTATTTTTGCACAAACTCATCATGTGGCCATTCTTAATCCAAACAGAGTTTGGAAGCGGATTAGTATAAAGGCATCCTTAGTGAGGAATTGGAGTGAGCATAGGAAGGGAGTGACCATGGGGCTGCTTTTGTGGAGAAACTCTCACCAGGCTGTTTTTCCACATCGATACAACTCATCACAGTAGGGTCCTGATATTGACTGGAGGTTTTCTCTGCTCCTGCACCACATGAGCATTTATGACTGACAGCACTGCAGACTACTGAATTGTTTGAACTGTTTATAGTTGCACTCCTTTTTGAAACATAACAGAGATCTCTTTCTGGTAGATTCCCTCCTGGTAGCAAGCTGTCACTTCCCAGGTTTTGTGCTGCGGTGAGATGAATGCTTAGAAAGCAGATACACTTGATTTTATTCATAAAGCATTGCACATGAGATAGAACATCCTGGCTCCATCTAATTAAGCAATAATTCACTGTGGGCAGCAGCATCTTTCAAAGTGGTTATTGACTGTCTCAGCTGGATGGCTGAAAGGCATAAGACTGCAGGCCACACAGCTGGAAAAGCAGTAATCCTCTGGGAATTTATTTTCCAGAATACTAATATTAAGTAAGTAGTTTTGTCCTGTGTTAAGGTTTCTTCTTATGGGATGTTTATAGCCTACACTGAGAGTAATGCCTGGCTTCATGGAGCACAGCAATACATATCTCACAGTGATGTGAGATGAAGTCAAGACAGCTGAGTGAGTACTTTCCAGCTCCAGGTGTTACCTGGATGGGATCTGTTTGCCTTCCTTAAAGGCCATTCATTAGGAAGGCCCCTAGAGCTAAACTTTGCATCAGGTTACAGAGTGTAACATTGCAATGAACTCCTCACCTTGCTCCTAGCTTGGCTGGCATCAAAGGGTTCTTGATGTAGGAATTGCCATAGTATGCAACTCCAAATCCCAGGTTGCAGCAGTTAAAAGGTATTTCCAATCCCTTTGGTCACTTGGCTGTATCACCAGCTGTCCTGGCTGTAACCCCTCCCAGTTCCCTGCGCACCGCAGCCTGCTCACTCTGAGGGTGGTGTGAGAAGCAGAAAAGGCTTCTCAGCAGTAGCAGAAACACCCCTGTGCTATCAATATGGTTTTAAGGACAAATCCAAACCACAGCCCCATAGTAGCTACTGTGAAGAAAGTTAACTCTACCCCAGCCCCAAATAGCCCACTGCTGTAACTGACAGGTAAGAATATGATTAAGACATAAGATTTTATTTCTATATTCATCAGAGAGTTTGGCTTTCATGATCGATATATTTTGTTTACAGGCTTTTTGAGGTTCTTGTTTTGTTCCTTTAATGTCTGGCTAGCAGAAAATATGTCTTTTTCTAAATCAATAAAGAAACTCCAGCAATAACACTTGCATATGTTTGTGCAGCAAAGATAACGGTTTTTACTGTCATAAATATGCCTTAAAATAGAAAGTCTTTTCAGTGCTAAATGTAGCATTTTACCTGCTTCGCTGTTGTAGAAGTTTAGTAATCTTGGACAAGGCTAACCATACAAAGCCACTTCTGCTCCAGTCCTGGTACAACCTTCTGGTGTTAACTTCCCAGCTGAATCTAGTCAAACTCATGAGCGAATTTACTTTCATCAGTTGGGACTAGGTCATAATGGCTTCATTACTGTGGCAACAGGATTTAGTCAAAAGATGTCGTTTAAAGTGTGGATCAGTTGCCTCAGTTCTGTTCCTCCAGAGAGGATCCAGGCAGACTCTGAAGTGAAAGAAAGTGCCATGCATGTTCAGCTTCCCAGTGATGAGGCATCTATCAGGCCTCATGGTGATGTAGGAGCTCATGGTGGGATTAGAGTATTTCTCCCATTCTGCCTGCCACAACCAGTGGCTGGTAGTGTTTTTAGCTGTCTGGTGAGTATGTGGTAATGTTCAGGTAGAACAGATACAGTGCAGTCAGTGTTTGAGTGGGTCTTATACCTCTCTGAGCTGTGAAATGAGTCACTGGTTGTGTTTTGGGCATCAGCTCATTGGCTTCGTGACATGGTAGGCAGAGGAATGTAGGCTGAGAACAACGTGCCATGAATAGATTTGAGACAGTTTTCCTGGTAAGAGTAAACCTGTTTTGGTGTCTTTACCATGTTCTTGTGTTTTTCTGGGTTTTGTGTTGTAGGGCTGCTGTCTACTTGTTCCCTGCAGCAAATTTTTGATATGTGGCTGACAAGTGTCACAAAGCCCAAATGAATAACTGCAGCAGGCTTTGACTTCAGCTGGTCTTTCCTTGAGTGAATTACCATTTGCATTTGTGTCACTAGTTCAGATTTCCCCTAATCTAATGGTAATTTTCATCCTCTGAAGAGCTGCAAAATAATCAATACATTTGACCACCCATTTAGGTGATAGATGGAAAAACTGAAAATACTGAGCAAGGTTTGTACCCGCACTATGTGATGGATTGGTGCCCCAGGGCCCCTGAAAGGTTCTGCCTCAGAGCATCTATCCTGTTTGCATAACAACTGCTCCAGGAGAAACTCTTAAAAAACTGGATAGGAGACTAATACTAATGTAAAGTCAGAGAGAGAAGTTCTGTACTTTCTTCCTTTTGAGATTATTTTTAAGTATTTTCAGTATACCAATTCAGCTGATAAAATGATCTGAGCCATAAAATGTCCAACCATTATCAGCTAGAAGCCTCTTGAGCAGCAGAATACCTGGTGAGCCTGCCTGAAATGAGTCTATTGTATTTAGTGCACACATGACCTGCTCTGTAGACCACTGAAGGTGATTAATCTCTTGTCTTGCAATGGAATTATGCTAAGATCATAAAATTATTTAATGAGGTTTAGCCATAGAGATGCTAACCTGTATCTGTAATATGTTCCTTAAACTGTTCTAGATCTGCAAGCTCAGACTCTGGCAAGATGAAAGTGGGTTTGTCTGCACTGGACAACACAAGAATCTGAAGTAATTAATGGACTTAAGGTGGATTAGTTAAATCAGATTAATTCCTGATCTTCTTCCAAAGCAAATTAAACTAAACCAAGTTAAGGCCACTTTCATTCTGAGTAAAAGCATCCACTTGCCAGCATAATGGAGTTTAACTAATCTTATTAAAAAGTGAATTTGGATTACTTCTTTTTGAATACTCTCCCATGCCTAGTTCCTTTGCATTAAAATGTAAATGGCTTCATCAGTGCTTTCTTCAGAGTTTTCAGGACATAGTTGATTAAGATTAGATCCTATGATTAATACTGAGAAAAAAGTGTCTACATAACTGCTAGGAATAAAGTGAATAGATTTTTATGAAGTTTTATGTGGAAAATTTGATGCATCTTCCATATTTTCAATGCTTATACTGTGTATGCCTACAAGCAGAGTGACAAAGGCATCTTATTTTAGCAGCAAACTGGATGGAAGTAGCATAAGGGACAGGCAGATTGAATCACCTGAATTCTTATTGTTCTAGGATCAGAGTATTCTAAAGGTGGTATGGTCTTCCTTATGTAATCTGATTTCCTGCTATTTAAGGTTAGCAGGTGAGTTGTACCTTAACTCCTGCTGAGTGCTGAATGACTGGAAAAGTTTTGAAGCTCTTCTTTGTTATGTGTCTAGATTTTGAGCAGGTGACTGCTCAGGTAGGGAGATCTCTCTGTGTGCCCAGCTCCCTGCCTTTTTCAGGAAAGTGACAGAACTTTTGTCTCCTGCAGTTTCACTCTAAGGAGTGTGGCTTTTTCACTTTTTGTTGGTCTGATCCCAATGGAGATGTAGTACTGGGAACTTCTGCTTTTGATGGGGCCAGTCTTTGGCAAATCTAACTTTGTTTAGCTGTGTTGTGATTAAAATTAAAATACAGTGCTGTTTTCATTGTATTTTTTTTTGTTTGTCTGTTTTCTCAGGTCAATCATCCAAAACTAGTTGTCTTACTTTAAAAAGATGTATGTATTCAATACGAAGTTGAAAATGACACTGTAAGCTCTTTAGCACAATGTATTTATATCTATAACATGCTTATTGTTGAAAACTGGTGTGTAATGCAGTTTACTGGCTATAGCTCAGTACTGCAGAAAATGATGACTAGTATTTAAAAACACAAGCTGGTAAGTTATTTTCTTTCTCTGTGTATTTGCCCCTATTTGAATATCCTACTACAAGATTGTTATATGTAGCTCAAATTCTGCGACTGGTAGCACCAGAATAGAAAGGGGGATATGAAAGTCTATCCATTGGTTTTTAGTCATCTCAGCAGTTTGTCTATGCTGTCAGTCACAATATCAGTGCTTAAAATCCTTGTGATCTTTCTGATTTTAATGCGACTTGTCATGTGAAGAAATTGTAATTCTTGCCAGCTGAATTATAATGCACAGCTATGCTGCTGCTTTTTTAGATATGGAAAATCATGATTCACAAAAGCATCCTAAAGCTGCCCTTGCTTTATTGGCTTACAACTGTGTTGCTGGAAATGGATTACCCTTGATTGTAAAGGGGTTCGAAAGAATAAGAAAGGCACCCGCCTTCTGAAATTTTTTGAGAGAAAAGGTTATGTTAGAGGTGTTAAAGCCAGTCAGTCTCAGAAGCAAGATGGCCACATTGTTCCAGTGTGGTACCTGAGCATATCAGACACAGCTTCTTGACCTGAGCTAGTCACCACACACAGCTGTGTTGTGTCACTTTATTTTACTGCCCAGAGACTCTCAGGTGTTACTCCATTGCATGGTGTAGTTAGGCCTGAAGGAGACACCTGAGATCCCAGCTGCGTGTCTAGAAAAGGTTTGGTTAAAGGCTTTTGAAGATGGGA